>NC_064639.1:61289473-61592503 GCF_023864345.2 Schistocerca serialis cubense
AAGGAATACAGTTAACCTGAAGTGAAGCATCGGAATCCAAAACTCTACTCACAGGAGAGGTTCAAATCATAGAGAGTTACAGTGCCAGTCCTCTTGTGCTTAAGTCGGCATTGTGCCTTTTGTATTAAATTCGGATGCAATTTCTGTGTTTCATCGTCAATAAGTAGGTCCAAGGGATAAAGTAAACCTGAAGTGAAGCATCGGAATCTAAAACTGGACTCACAGGCGTGGTTCAAATCTTAGGGAGTTAGAGTGTCAGTCCTCTTGTACTTAAGTCGGCATTGTATCTTTTGTAATAAATTCGGATGCAATTTCTGTGTTTCATTTTCAATAAGGAGGTCCAAGGGATACAGTAAATCTGAAGTGATGCATCGGAATCTAAACTGGACTCAGAGGCGTGGTTCAAATCTTAGAGAGTTAGAGTGTCAGCCCTCTTGTACTGAAGTAGGCATTGTGCCTTTTGTATTAAATTCGGATGCAATTTCTGTGCTTCATCGTCAATAAAAAGGTCCAAGGGATACAGTTAACCTGAAGTGAAGCATCGGAATCTAAAACTGGACTCACAGGAGAGATTCAAATCATAGAGAGTTAGAGTGTCAGTCCTCTTGTACTTAAGTCGGCATTGTGCCTTTTGTTTTAAATTTTGGTGCAATTTCTTTGTTTCCTCGTCAATAAGAAGGTCCAAGGGATACAGTAAACCTGAAGTGGAGCATCGGAATCTAAAACTGGACTCACAGCATAGGTTCAAATCACAGAATGTTAGAGTGTCAGTCCTCTTGTACTTAAGTCGGCATTGTGCTTTTTGAATTAAATTCGGATGCAATTTCTGTGTTTCATCGTCAATAAGAACGTCCACAGGATACAGTAAACCAGAAGTGCAGCATCGGAATCTAAAACTGGACTCACAGGAGAGGTTCAAATCATAGAAAGTTAGAGTGTCAGTCCTCTTGTACTTAAGTCGGCATTGTGCCTTTTGTATTAAATTCGGATACAATTTCTGTGTTTCATTGTCAATAAGAAAGTCCAAGCGATACAATTAACCTGAAGTGAAGCATCGGAATCAAAAACTGGACAGACAGGAGAGGTTCAAATCATACAAAGTTAGAGTGTCAGTCCTCTTGTACTTAAGTCGGCCATGTGCCTTTTGTATTAAGTTCGGATGCAACTTCTGTGTTTCATCGTCAATAAGAAGGTCCAAGGTATACGGTAAACCTGAAGTGAAATATAGGAATCTAAAACACGACTCACAGGAGAGGTTCAAATCATAGAAATTTAGTGTGTCAGTCCAATTGTACTTAAGTCGGCATTGTGCATTTTGTATTAAATTCGGATGCAATTTCTGTGTTTCATCGTGAATAACAAGGTACAAGGGATACAGTAAGCATGAAGTGAAGCATCGGAATCTAAAACTGGACTCACAAGAGAAGTTCAAATCTTAGAGAGTTAGAGTGTCATTCCTCTTGTATTTAAGTCGGCATTGTGCCTTTTGTATATGATTCGGATGCAATTTCTGTGTTTCATCGTCAATAAGAAGGTCCAAGGGATACAGTAAACCTTAAGTGAAGCATCGGAATCTAAAACTGGACTCACAGGAGAGGTTCAAATCATAGAATGTTAGAGTTTCAGTCGGCTTGTACATAAGTCGGCATTGTGCCTTTTGTATTAAATTCGGATGCAATTTCTGTGTTTCATCGTCAATAAGAAGGTACAAGGGATACAGTAAACCTGAAGTGCAGCATCGAAATCTAAAACTGCACTCACAGGAGAGGTTCAAATCATAGAATGTTTGAGTGTCAGTCCTCTTGTACTTAAGTCGGCGTTGTGCCTTTTGTATTAAATTCGGATGCAATTTCTGTGTTTCATCGTCAATAAGAAGGCCCAAGGGATACGGTACACCTGAAGTGAAGCATCGGAATCTAAAACAGGACTCACAGGAGAGGTTCAAACCATAGAAAGTTAGACTGTCAGTCCTCTTGTACTTAAGTCGGCATTGTGCCTTTTGTATTAAATTCGGATGCAATTTCTGTGTTTCATCGTCAATAAGAAGGTCCAAGGGATACAGTAAACCTGAAGTGAAGCATCGGAATCTAAAACTGGACTCACAGGAAAGGTTCAAATCATAGAAAGTTAGAGAGTCAGTCCTCTTGTACTTAAGTCGGCATTGTGTCTTTTGTATTAAATTCGGATGCAATTTCTGTGTTTCATCGTCAATAAGAAGGTCCAAGGAATACAGTAAACCTGAAGTGACGCATCGGAATCTAAATCTGGACTCACAGGAGAGGTTCAGATCATAGAGAGTTAGAGTGTCTGTCCTCTTGTACTTAAGCCGGCATTTTCCTTTTTGTAATAAATTCGGATGCAATTTCTGTGTTTCATTTTCAATAGGAAGGTCCATGGTATACAGTAACCTGAAGTGAAGCATCGGAATCTAAGACTGGACTCACGGGCGAGGTTCAAATCATAGAGAGTTAGAGTGTCAGTCCTCATGTACTTAAGTCGGCATTGTGCCTTTTGAATTAAATTCGGATGCAATTTCTGTGTTTCATCGCAAATAGGAAGGTCCACGGGATACAGTAAACCTGAAGTGAAGCTTCGGCATCTAAAACTCGACTCACAGGGGTGGTTCAAATCATAGAAAGTTAGAGTATCAGTCCTCTTGTACTTAAGTCGGCATTGTGCCTTTTGTATTAAATTTGGATGCAATTTCTGTGTTACACCGTCAATAAGAAGGTCCACGTGATACAGTTAACGTGAAGTGAAGCATCGGAATCTAAAACTAGTCTCACAGGTGAGGTTCAAATCATAGAGAGTTAGAGTGTCAGTAGTCTTGTACTTAAGTCGGCATTGTGCCTTTTGTATTAAATTCGGATGCAATTTCTGTGTTTCATCATCAATAAGAAGGTCCAAGGGATACAGTAAACCTGAAGTGAAGCATCAAAATCTAAAACTGGACTCACAGGCGTGGTTCAAATCTTAGAGAGTTAGAGTGTCAGTCCTCTTGTACTTAAGTCGGCATTGTGCCTTTTGTAATAAATTCGGATGCAATTTCTGTGTTTCATTTTCAATAAGAAGGTCCAAGGGATACAGTAAAATTGAAGTGAAGCATCGAAATTTAAAACTGGACTCACAGGCGTGGTTCAAATCTTAGAGAGTTAGAGTGTCAGTCCTCTTGTACTTAAGTCGGCATTGTGCCTTTTGTATTAAATTCGGATGCAATTTCTGTGTTTCATTTTCAATACGAAGGTCCAAGGGATACAGTAAAACTGAAGTGAAGCATCGAAATCTAAAACTGGACTCACAGGCGTGGTTCAAATCTTAGAGAGTTAGAGTGTGAGTCCGCTTGTACTGAAGTCGGCATTGTGCCTTTTGTATTACATTCGGATGCAATTTCTGTGTTTCATCGCCAATAGGATGGTCCACGGGATACAGTAAACCTGAAGTGAAGCATCGGCATCCAAAACTGGACTCACAAAAGAGGATCAAATCATAGAAAGTTAGAGAGTCAGTCCACTTGTACTTAAGTCGGCATTGTGACTTTTGTATTAATTTCGGATACAATTTCTGTGTTTCATCGTCAATAAGAGGGTCCAAGCGATACAGTTAACCTGAAGTGAAGCATTGGAATCTAAAACTGGACACACAGGAGAGGTTCAAATAATACAAAGTTAGAGTGTCAGTCCTCTTGTACTTAAGTCGGCATTGTGCTCTTGTATTAATTTCGGATGCAATTTCTGTGTTTCATCGTCAATAAGAAGGTCCAAGGTATACAGTAAACCTGAAGTGAAACGTCGGAATCTAAAACAGGACTCACAGGAGAGGATCAAATCATAGAATGTTAGAGTGTGAGTCAGCTTGTACTTAAGTCAGCATTGTGCCTTTTGTATTAAATTCGGATGCAATTTCTGTGTTTCATCGTCAATAAGAAGGACCAACGGATACAGTAAACCTGAAGTACAGCATCGGAATCTAAAACTGGACTCACAGGAGAGATTCAAATCATAGAAAGTTTGAGTGTCAGTCCTCTTGTACTGAAGTCGGCATAGTGCTTTTTGTATTAAATTCGGATGCAATTTCTGTGCTTCATCGTCAATAAGAAGGTCCAAAGGATACGGTAAACCTGAAGTGAAGCATCGGAATCTAGAACAGGACTCACAGGAAAGGTTCAAATCATAGAAAGTTAGACTGTCAGTCCTCTTGTACTTAAGTCGGCATTGTGCCTTTTGTATTAAATTCGGATGCAATTTCTGGGTTTCATCGTCATTAAGAAGGTCCAATGGATACAGTAAACCTGAAGTGAAGCATCGGAATCTAAAACTGGACTCACAGGTGAGGTTCAAATCATTGAAAGTTAGAGTGTCAGTCCTCTTCTACTTAAGTCGGCATTGTGCCTTTTGAATTAAATTCGGATGCAATTTCTGTGTTTCATCGCCAATAGGAAGGTCCACGGGATACAGTAAACCTGAAGTGAAGCATCGGCATCTAAAACTGGACTCACAGGAGAGGTTCAAATCATAGAAAGATAGAGTATCACTCCTCTTCTACTTAAGTCAGCATTGTGGCTTTTGTATTAAATTCGGATGCAATTTCTGTGTTTCATCGTCAATAAGAAGGTCCAAGGGATACAGTAAACCTGAAGTGAAGCATCGGAATCTAAAACTGGACTCACAGGAGAGGTTCAAATCATAGAAAGTTAGAGTGTCAGTCCTCTTGTACTTAAGTCGGCATTGTGCCTTTTGTAATACATTCGGATGCAATTTCTGTGTTTCATTTTCAATAAGAAGGTCCAAGGGATACAGGTACCTGAAGTTAAGCATCAGAATCTAAAACTGGACTCACGGGCGAGTTTCAAATCATAGAGAGATAGAGTGTCAGTCCTCATGTACTTAAGTCGGCATTGTGCCTTTTGAATTAAATTCGGATGCAATTTCTGTGTTTCATCGCCAATAGGAAGGTCCACGGGATACAGTAAACCTGAAGTGAAGCATCGGAATCTAAAACTAGACTCACAGGAGAGGTTCAAATCGTAGAGAGTTAGAGTGTCAGTCCTCTTGTAGTTAAGTCGGCATTGTGCCTTTTGGATTAAATTCGGATGCAATTTCTGTGTTTCATCGTCAACAAGAGGGTCCAAGGGATACAGTAAACCTGAAGTGAAGCATCGGAATCGAAAACTAGACTCACAGGAGAGGTTCAAATCATAGATAGTTAGAGTGTCAGTCCTCTTGAACTTAAGTCGGCATTGTGCCTCTTGTATTAAATTTGGATGCAATTTCTGTGTTTCATCGTCAATAAGATGGACCAAGGGATACAGTAAACCTGAAGTGAGGCATCGGAATCTAAAACTGCACTCACAGGAGAGGTTCAAATCATAGAAAGTTAGAGTGTCAGTCCTCTTGTACTTAAGTCGGCATTTTGCCTTTTGTATTACATTCGGATGCAATTTCTGTGTTTCATCGTCAATAGGAAGGTCCATGGGATACAGTAAACCTGAAGTGAAGCATCGGAATCTAAAACTAGACTCACAGGAGTGGTTCATACCATAGAAAGTTAGAGTGTCAGTCCTCTTGTACTTAAGTCGGCATTGTGCCTTTTGTATTAAAGTCGGATGCGTATTCTGTGTTTCATCGTCAATAAGAAGATTCACGGGATACAGTAAACCTGAAGTGAAGCTTCGCAATCTGAAACAGGACTCACAGGAAAGGTTCCAATCATTGAAAGTTAGAGTGTCAGTCCTCTTGTACTTAAGACGGCATTGTGCGTTTTGTTTTAAATTCCGATTCAATTTCTGTGTTTTATCTTCAATAAGAAGGTCCACAGGATACAGTAAACCTGAAGTGAAGCATCGGAATCTAAAACTGGACTCACAGGAGAGGTTCAAATCATAGAAAGTTAGAGTGTCAGTCCTCTTGTAGTTAAGTCGGCATTGTGCCTATTGCATTAAATTCGGATGCAATTTCTGTGTTTCATCGTCAATAAGAAGGTCCAAGGTATACAGTAAACCTGAAGTGAAGCATCGGAATCTAAAACTGGACTTACAGGAGAGGTTCAAATCTTAGAAAGTTAGAGTGTCAGTCCTCTTGTACTTAAGTCGGCATTGTGCCTTTTATATTAAATTCCGATTCAATTTCTGTGCTTCATCGTCAATAAGAAGGTCCAAGGGATACAGTGAACCTGAAGTGAAGCATCGGAATCTAAAACTGGACTCACAGGAGAGGTTCATATCATAGAAAGTTAGAGTGTCAGTCGACTTGTACATAAGTCGGCATTGTGCCTTTTATATTAAATTCGGATGCAATTTCTGTGTTTCATCGTCAACAAGAAGGTCCAAGGTATACAGTAATCCTGAAGTGAAGCATCGGAATCTAAAACTGGACTTACAGGAGAGATTCAAATCTTAGAAAGTTAGAGTGTCAATCCTCTTGTACTTAAGTCTGCATTGTGCCTTTTGTATTAAATTCGGATTCAATTTCTGCGCTTCATCGTCAATAAGAAAGTCCAAGGGATACAGTGAACCTGAAGTGAAGCATCGGAATCTAAAACTAGACTCACAGGCGTGGTTCAAACCTTAGAGAGTTAGAGTGTCAGTCCTCTTGTACTTAAGTCGGCATTGTGCCTTTTGTAATAAATTCAGATGCAATTTCTGAGTTTCATTTTCAATAAGAAGGTCCAAGGTTTACAGGTACCTGAAGTGAAGCATCAGAATCTAAAACTGGACACACGGGCGAGTTTCAAATCATAGAGAGATAGAGTCTCAGTCCTCATGTACTTAAGTCGGCATTGTGCCTTTAAAAATAAAATTCGGATGCAATTTCTGTGTTTCATCGCCAATAGGAAGGTCCACGGGATACAGTAAACCTGAAGTGAAGCATCGGCATCTAAAACTGGACTCACAGGAGAAGTTCAAATCATAGAAAGTTAGAGTATCAGTCCTCTTGTACTTAAGTCGGCATTGTTCCTTTTGTAATAAATTCGGATGCAATTTCTGTGTTTCATCGTCAATAAGAAGGTCCTAGAGACACAGTAAACCTGAAGTGAAGCTCCGCAATCTGAAACTGCACTCACAGGAGAGGTTCCAATCATTGAAAGTTAGAGTGTCAGTCCTCTTGTACTTAAGTCGGCATTGTGCGTTTTGTATTAAATTCCGATGCAATTTCTGTGTTTTATCTTCAATAAGCAGGTCCACAGGATACAGTAAACCTGAAGTGAAGCATCGGAATCTAAAACTGGACTCACAGGAGAGGTTCAAATCATAGAAAGTTAGAGTGTCAGTCCTCTTGTAGTTAAGTCGCCATTGTGCCTATTGCATTAAATTCGGATGCAATTTCTGTGTTTCATCGTCAATGAGAAGGTCCAAGGTGTACAGTAAACCTGAAGTGAAGCATCGGAATCAAAAACTGGACTTACAGGACACGTTCAAATCTTAGAAAGTTAGAGTGACAGTCCTCTTGTACTTAACCCGGCATTGTGCCTTTTGTATTAAACTCCGATTCAATTTCTGTGCTTCATCGTCAATAAGAAGGTCCAAGGGATACAGTATACCTGAAGTGAAGCATCGGAATCTAAAACTGGACTCACAGGAGAGGTTCAAATCATTGAAAGTTAGAGTGTCAGTCCTCATGTACTTAAGTCGGCATTGTGCCTTTTGTATTGAATTCGGATACAATATCTGTGTTTCATCGACAATAGGTTGGTCCAAGGGATACAGTAAACCTGAAGTGAGGCATCGGAATCTAAAACTGGACTCACAGGAGAGGTTCAAGTCATGGAAAGTTAGTGTGTCAGTCCTCTTGTACTTAAGTCGACATTGCGCCTTTTTTATTCAATTCGGATGCAATTTCTGTCTTTCATCGTCAATAAGAAGGACCAAGGGATACAGTAAACCTGAAGTACAGCATCTGAATCAAAAACTGGACTCACAGGAGAGGTTCAAATCATAGAAAGTTAGAGTGTCAGTCCTCTTGTACTTAAGTCGGCATTGTGCCTTTTGTAATAAATTCAGATGCAATTTCTGAGTTTCATTTTCAATAAGAAGGTCCAAGGTATACAGGTACCTGAAGTGAAGCATCAGAATCTAAAACTGGACTCACGGGCGAGTTTCAAATCATAGAGAGATAGAGTCTCAGTCCTCATGTACTTAAGTCGGCATTGTGCCTTTTAAATTAAATTCGGATGCAATTTCTGTGTTTCATCGCCAATAGGAAGGTCCACGGGATACAGTAAACCTGAAGTGAAGCATCGGCATCTAAAACTGGACTCACAGGAGAGGTTCAAGTCATGGAAAGTTAGTGTGTCAGTCCTCTTGTACTTAAGTCGACATTGCGCCTTTTTTATTAAATTCGGATGCAATTTCTGTCTTTCATCGTCAATAAGAAGGACCAAGGGATACAGTAAACCTGAAGTGAAGCATCGGAATCTAAAACTGGACTCACAGGAGAGGTTCAAATCATAGAAAGTTAGAGTGTCAGTCCTCTTGTAGTTAAGTCGGCATTGTGCCTATTGCATTAAATTCGGATGCAATTTCTGTGTTTCATCGTCAATAAGAAGGTCCAAGGTATACAGTAAACCTGAAGTGATGCATCGGAATCTAAAACTGGACTTACAGGAGAGGTTCAAATCTTAGAACGTTAGAGTGTCAGTCCTCTTGTACTTAAGTCGGCATTGTGCCTTTTGTATTAAATTCCGATTCAATTTCTGTGCATCATCGTCAATAAGAAGGTCCAAGGGATACAGTAAACCTGAAGTGAAGCATCGGAATCTAAAACTGGACTCACAGGAGAGGTTCAAATCATTGAAAGTTAGAGTGTCAGTGCTCTTGTACTTAAGTCGGCATTGTGCCTTTTGTATTGAATTCGGATACAATATCTGTGTTTCATCGACAAAAGGATGGTCCAAGGGATAGAGTAAACCTGAAGTACAGCATCGGAATCTAAAACTGGACTCACAGGAGAGGTTCAAATCATAGAAAGTTTGAGTGTCAGTCCTCTTGTACTTAAGTCGGCATTGTGCCTATTGCATTAAATTCGGATGCAATTTCTGTGTTTCATCGTCAACAAGAAGGTCCAAGGTATACAGTAAACCTGAAGTGAAGCATCGGAATCTAAAACCGGACTTACAGGAGAGGTTCAAATCTTAGAAAGTTAGAGTGTCAGTCCTCTTGTACTTAAGTCGGCATTGTGCCTTTTATATTAAATTCCGATTCAATTTCTGTGCTTCATCGTCAATAAGAAGGTCCAAGGGATACAGTGAACCTGAAGTGAAGCATCGGAATCTAAAACTGGACTCACAGGAGAGGTTCATATCATAGAAAGTTAGAGTGTCAGTCGACTTGTACATAAGTCGGCATTGTGCCTTTTATATTAAATTCGGATGCAATTTCTGTGTTTCATCGTCAACAAGAAGGTCCAAGGTATACAGTAATCCTGAAGTGAAGCATCGGAATCTAAAACTGGACTTACAGGAGAGGTTCAAATCTTAGAAAGTTAGAGTGTCAATCCTCTTGTACTTAAGTCGGCATTGTGCCTTTTGTATTAAATTCGGATCAATTTCTGCGCTTCATCGTCAATAAGAAAGTCCAAGGGATACAGTGAACCTGAAGTGAAGCATCGGAATCTAAAACTGGACTCACAGGCGTGGTTCAAACCTTAGAGAGTTAGAGTGTCAGTCCTCTTGTACTTAAGTCGGCATTGAGCCTTTTGTATTAAATTCGGATACAATTTCTGTGTTTCATCGACAATAGGATGCTCCAAGGGATACAGTAAACTTGAAGTGAGGCATCGGAATCTAAAACTGGACTCACAGGAGAGGTTCAAATCATGGAAAGTTAGAGTGTCAGTCCTCTTGTACTTAAGTCGACATTGTGCCTTTTTTATTAAATTTGGATGCAAGTTCTGTGTTTCATCGTCAATAAGAAGGTCCAAGGGATACAGTAAACCTGAAGTACAGCATCGGAATCTAAAACTGGACTCACAGGAGAGGTTCAAATCATAGAAAGTTTGAGTGTCAGTCCTCTTGTACTTAAGTCGGCATTGTGCCTTTTGTATTAAATTCGGATGCAATTTCTGTGTTTCATCGCCAATAGGAAGGTCCACGGGATACAGTAAACCTGAAGTGAAGCATCGGCATCTAAAACTGGACTCACAGGAGAAGTTCAAATCATAGAAAGTTAGAGTATCAGTCCTCTTGTACTTAAGTCGGCATTGTTCCTTTTGTAATAAATTCGGATGCAATTTCTGTGTTTCATCGTCAATAAGAAGGTCCTAGAGACACAGTAAACCTGAAGTGAAGCTCCGCAATCTGAAACTGCATTCACAGGAGAGGTTCCAATCATTGAAAGTTAGAGTGTCAGTCCTCTTGTACTTAAGTCGGCATTGTGCGTTTTGTATTAAATTCCGCTGCAATTTCTGTGTTTTATCTTCAATAAGCAGGTCCACAGGATACAGTAAACCTGAAGTGAAGCATCGGAATCTAAAACTGGACTCACAGGAGAGGTTCAAATCATAGAAAGTTAGAGTGTCAGTCCTCTTGTAGTTAAGTCGGCATTGTGCCTATTGCATTAAATTCGGATGCAATTTCTGTGTTTCATCGTCAATGAGAAGGTCCAAGGTATACAGTAAACCTGAAGTGAAGCATCGGAATCAAAAACTGGACTTACAGGACAGGTTCAAATCTTAGAAAGTTAGAGTGTCAGTCCTCTTGTACTTAAGTCGGCATTGTGCCTTTTGTATTAAACTCCGATTCAATTTCTGTGCTTCATCGTCAATAAGAAGGTCCAAGGGATACAGTATACCTGAAGTGAAGCATCGGAATCTAAAACTGGACTCACAGGAGAGGTTCAAATCATTGAAAGTTAGAGTGTCAGTCCTCATGTACTTAAGTCGGCATTGTGCCTTTTGTATTGAATTCGGATACAATATCTGTGTTTCATCGACAATAGGATGGTCCAAGGGATACAGTAAACCTGAAGTGAGGCATCGGAATCTAAAACTGGACTCACAGGAGAGGTTCAAGTCATGGAAAGTTAGTGTGTCAGTCCTCTTGTACTTAAGTCGACATTGCGCCTTTTTTATTAAATTCGGATGCAATTTCTGTCTTTCATCGTCAATAAGAAGGACCAAGGGATACAGTAAACCTGAAGTACAGCATCGGAATCTAAAACTGGACTCACAGGAGAGGTTCAAATCATAGAAAGTTAGAGTGTCAGTCCTCTTGTACTTAAGTCGGCATTGTGCCTTTTGTAATAAATTCAGATGCAATTTCTGAGTTTCATTTTCAATAAGAAGGTCCAAGGTATACAGGTACCTGAAGTGAAGCATCAGAATCTAAAACTGGACTCACGGGCGAGTTTCAAATCATAGAGAGATAGAGTCTCAGTCCTCATGTACTTACGTCGGCATTGTGCCTTTTAAATTAAATTCGGATGCAATTTCTGTGTTTCATCGCCAATAGGAAGGTCCACGGGATACAGTAAACCTGAAGTGAAGCATCGGCATCTAAAACTGGACTCACAGGAGAGGTTCAAGTCATGGAAGGTTAGTGTGTCAGTCCTCTTTGACTTAAGTCGGCATTGTGCCTTTTGTATTAAATTCCGATTCAATCTCTGTGCTTCATCGTCAATAAGAAGGTCCAAGGGATACAGTAAACCTGAAGTGAAGCATCGGAATCTAAAGTTGGACTCACAGGAGAGGTTCAAATCATTGAAAGTTAGAGTGTCAGTCCTCTTGTACTTAAGTCGGCATTGTTCCTTTTGTATTGAGTTCGGATACAATATCTGTGTTTCATCCACAAAAGGATGGTCCAAGGGATACAGTGAACCTGAAGTGAGGCATCGGAATCTAAAACTGGACTCACAGGAGAGGTTCAAGTCATGGAAAGTTAGTGTGTCAGTCCTCTTGTACTTAAGTCGACATTGCGCCTTTTTTATTAAATTTGGATGTAAGTTCTGTGTTTCATCGTCAATAAGAAGGTCCAAGGGATACAGTAAACCTGAAGTACAGCATCGAAATCTAAAACTGGACTCACAGGAGAGGTTCAAATCATAGAAAGTTTGAGTGTCAGTCCTCTTGCACTTAAGTCGGCATTGTGCCTTTTGTATTAAATTCGGATGCAATTTCTGTGCTTCATCGTCAATAAGAAGGTCCAAGGGATACGGTAAACCTGAAGTGAAGCATCGGAATCTAGAACAGGACTCACAGGAGAGGTTCAAATCATAGAAAGTTAGACTGCCAGTCCTCTTGTACTTAAGTCGGCATTGTGCCTTTTGTATTAAATTCGGATGCAATTTCTGTGTTTCATCGTCAATAAGAAGGTCCAAGGGATACAGTAAACCTGAAGTACAGCATCGGAATCTAAAACTGGACTCACACGAGAGGTTCAAATCATTGAAAGTTAGAGTGTCAGTCCTCTTGTACTTAAGTCGGCATTGTGCCTTTTGTATTGAATTCGGATACAATATCTGTGTTTCATCGACAATAGGATGGTCCAAGGGATACAGTAAACCTGAAGTGAGGCATCGGAATCTAAAACTGGACTCACAGGAGAGGTTCAAGTCATGGAAAGTTAGTGTGTCAGTCCTCTTGTACTTAAGTCGACATTGCGCCTTTTTTATTAAATTCGGATGCAATTTCTGTGTTTCATCGTCAATAAGAAGGACCAAGGGATACAGTAAACCTGAAGTACAGCATCGGAATCTAAAACTGGACTCACAGGAGAGGTTCAAATCATAGAAAGTTAGAGTGTCAGTCCTCTTGTACTTAAGTCGGCATTGTGCCTTTTGTAATAAATTCGGATGCAATTTCTGTGTTTCATTTTCAATCAGAAGGTCCAAGGTATACATGTACCTGAAGTGAAGCATCAGAATCTAAAACTGGACTCACGGGCGAGTTTCAAATCATAGAGAGATAGAGTCTCAGTCCTCATGTACTTAAGTCGGCATTGTGCCTTTTAAATTCAATTCGGATGCAATTTCTGTGTTTCATCGCCAATAGGAAGGTCCACGGGATACAGTAAACCTGAAGTGAAGCATCGGCATCTAAAACTGGACTCACAGGAGAAGTTCAAATCATAGAAAGTTAGAGTATCAGTCCTCTTGTACTTAAGTAGGCATTGTGGCTTTTGTATTAAATTCGGATGCAATTTCTGTGTTTCATCGTCAATAAGAATGCCCAAGGGATACAGTAAACCTGAAGTGAAGAATCGGAATCTAAAACTGGACTCACAGGAGAGGTTCAAATCATAGAATGTTAGGGTGTGAGTCAGCTTGTACTTAAGTCGGCATTGTGCCTTTTGTATTAAATTCGGATGCAATTTCTGTGTTTCATCGTCAATAAGAAGGACCAAGGGATACAGTAAACCTGAAGTACAGCATTGGAATCTAAAACTGGACTCATAGGAGAGGTTCAAATAATAGAAAGTTTGAGTGTCAGTCCTCTTGTACTTAAGTCGGCATTGTGCCTTTTGTATTAAATTCGGATGCAATTTCTGTGCTTCATCGTCAATAAGAAGGTCCAAGGGATACGGTAAACTTGTAGTGAAGCATCGGAATCTAGAACAGGACCCACAGGAGAAATTCAAATCATAGAAAGTTAGACTGTCAGTCCTCTTGTACTTAAGTCTGCATTGTGCCTTTTGTATTAAATTCGGATGCAATTTCTGTGTTTCATCGTCAATAAGAAGGTCCAAGGGATACAGTAAACCTGAAGTGAAGCATCGGAATCTAAAACTGGACTCACAGGAGAGGTTCAAATCATTGAAAGTTAGAGTGTCAGTCCTCTTGTACTTAAGTCGGCATTGTGCCTTTTGTATTGAATTCGGATACAATATCTGTGTTTCATCGACAATAGGATGGTCCAAGGGATACAGTAAACCTGAAGTGAGGCATCGGAATCTGAAACTGGACTCACAGGAGAGGTTCAAATCATAGATAGTTAGAGTGTCAGTCCTCTTGTACTTAAGTCGGCATTGTTCCTTTTGTAATAACTTCGGATGCAATTTCTGTGTTTCATCGTCAATAAGAAGGTCCTAGAGACACAGTAAACCTGAAGTGAAGCTCTGCAATCTGAAACTGGACTCACAGGAGAGGTTCCAATCATTGAAAGTTAGAATGTCAGTCCTCTTGTACTTAAGTCGGCATTGTGCGTTTTGTATTATATTCCGATGCAATTTCTGTGTTTTATCTTCAATAAGAAGGTCCACAGGATACAGTAAACCTGAAGTGAAGCATCGGAATCTAAAACTGGACTCACAGGAGAGGTTCAAATCATAGAAAGTTAGAGTGTCAGTCCTCTTGTAGTTAAGTCGGCATTGTGCCTATTGCATTAAATTCGGATGCAATTTCTGTGTTTCATCGTCAATAAGAAGGTCCAAGGTATACAGTAAACCTGAAGTGAAGCATCGGAATATAAGACTGGACTTACAGGAGAGGTTCAAATCTTAGAAAGTTAGAGTGTCAGTCCTCTTGTACTTAAGTCGGCATTGTGCCTTTTGTAATAAATTCGGATGCAATTTCTGTGTTTCATTTTCAATAAGAAAGTCCAAGGGATACAGTAACCTGAAGTGAAGCATCAGATTCTAAAACTGGACTCACGGGCGAGGTTCAAATCACAGAGAGTTAGAGTGTCAGTCCTCATGTACGTAAGTCGGCATTGTGCCATTTGAATTAGATTTGGATGCAATTTCTGTGTTTCATCGCCAATAGGAAGGTCCACGGGATACAGTAAACCTGAAGTGAAGCATCGGCACCTAAAACTGGACTCACAGGAGAGGTTCACATCATAGAAAGTTAGAGTATCAGTCCTCTTGTATTTAAGTCGGCATTGTGGCTTTTGTATTAAATTCGGATGCAATTTCTGTATTTCATCGTCAATAAGAAGGTCCAAGGCATACAGTAAACCTGAAGTGAAGCATCGGAATCTAAAACTGGACTCACAGGAGAGGTTCAAATCATAGAGAGTTAGAGTGTCAGACCTCTTGTTCTTAATTCGGCATTGTGCTTTTTGTATTAAATTTGGATGCAATTTCTGTGTTACACCGTCAATAAGAAGGTCCGCGGGATACAGTTAACCTGAAGTAAAGCATCGGAATCTAAAACTAGACTCACAGGAGAGGTTCAAATCATAGAGAGTTAGAGTGCCAGTCCTCTTGTACTTAAGTCGGCATTGTGTCTTTTGTATTAAATTCGGACGCAATTTCTGTGTTTCACCGTCAATAAGAAGGTCCAAGGTATACAGTAAACCTGCAGTGAAGCATCGGAATCTAAAACTGGACTCACAGGAGAGGTTCAAATCATAGAACGTTAGAGTGTCAGTCCACTTGTACCTTAGTCAGCGTTGTGCCTTTTGTATTAAATTCGGATGCAATTTCTGTGTTTCATCGTCTATAGGAAGGTCCACGGGATGCAGTAACCCTGAAGTGAAGCATCGGAATCTAAAACTAGACTCACAGGAGTGGTTCATACCATAGACAGTTAGAGTGTAGGTCCTCTTGTACTTAAGTCGGCATTGCGCCTTTGTATTAAAGTCGGATGCAATTTCTGTGTTTCATAGTCAATAAGAAGGTCCTAGGGACACAGTAAACCTGAAGTGAAGCTTCACAATCTGAAACTGGACTCGCAGGAGAGGTTCCAATAATTGAAAGTTAGAGTGTCAGTCCCCTTGTACTTAAGTCGAAATTATGCCTTTTGTATTAAATTCGGATTCAATTTCTGTGCTTCATCGTCAATAAGAAGGTCCAAGGGATACAGTGAACCTGAAGTGAAGCATCGGAATCTAAAACTGGACTCACAGTAGAGGTGCAAATCATACAAAATTAGAGTGTCAGTCCACTTGTACTTAAGTCGGCATTGTGCCTTTTGTATTAAATTCGGATGCAATTTCTGTGATTCATCGTCAATAACAAGGTACACGGGATACAGTAAACCTGAAGTAAAGCATCGGAATCTAAAACTGGACTCACAGGAGAGGTTCAAATCATAGAATGTTAGAGTGTCAGTCCCCTTTTACTTAAGTCGGCAATGTGCCTTTTGTATTAAATTCGGATGCAATTTCTGTGTTTCATCGTCAATAAGAAGGTCCAAGGGATACAGTAAACCAGAAGTGCAGCATCGGAATCTAAAACTGCACTCACAGGAGAGGTTCAAGTCATAGAAAATTTGAGTGTCAGTCCTCTTGTACTTATGTCGGCATTGTGCCTTTTTTATTAAATTCGGATGCAATTCCTGCGCTTCATAGTCAATACAAGCATCCAAGTGATACAGTAAACCTAAAGTGAAGCATCGGAATCGAAAACTGGACTCACAGGAGAGGTTCAAATCATAGAAAGTTAGAGTGTCAGTCCTCTTGTACTTAAGTCGGCATTGTGCCTTTTGTATTAAATTCGGATCAATTTCTGTGTTTCATCGTCAATAAGACGGTCGAAGGAATAGAGTAAACCTGAAGTGAAGCATCGGAATCTAAAACTGGACTCACAGGCGAGGTTAAAATCATAGAAAGTTAGAGAGTCAGTCCTCTTGTACTTAAGTTGGCATTGTGACTTTTGTATTAAATTCGGGTGCAATTTCTGTGATTCATCGCCAATAGGAAGGTCCACGGGATACAGTAAACCTGAAGTGAAGCATCGGCATCTATGACTGGCCTCACAGGAGAGGTTCAAATCATAGAAAGTTAGAGTATCAGTCCTCTTGTACTTAAGTCGGCATTGTGCCTTTTGTATTTAATTCGGATGCAATTTCTGTGTTTCATCGTCAATAAGAAGGTCCAAGGGATACAGTAAACCTGAAGTGAAGCATCGGAATCTAAATCTGGACTCACAGGCGAGGTTCAAATCGTAGAATGTTAGAGTGTCAGTCTGCTTGTACTTAAGGCGGCATTGTGCCTTTTGTATTAAATTCGGATGCAATTTCTGTGATTCATCGTCAATAAGAAGGTCCAATGGATACAGTAAACCTGAAGAGCAGCATGGGAATCTAAAACTGGACTCACAGGAGAGGTTCAATTCATAGAAAGTTTGAGTGTCAGTCCTTTTGTACTTAGGTCGGCATTGTGCCTTTTTTATTAAATTCGGATGCAATTTCTGTGCTTCATCGTCAATAAGAAGGTCCAAGGGATACGGTAAACCTGAAGTGAAGCACCGGAATATAAAACTGGACTCACAGGAGAGGTTCAAATCGTAGAATGTTAGAGTGTAAGTCTGCTTGTACTTAAGTCGGCATTGTGCCTTTTGTATTAAATTCGGATGCAATTTCTGTGTTTCATCGTCAATAAGAAGGTCCAAGGGATACAGTAAACCTAAAGTGCAGCATCGGAATCTAAAACTGGACTCACAGGAGAGGTTCAATTCATAGAAAGTTTGAGTGTCAGTCCTTCTGTACTTAAGTCGGCATTGTGCTTTTTTTATTAAATTTGGATGCAATTTCTGTGCTTCATCGTCAATGAGAAGGTCCAAGGGATACAGTAAACTTGAAGTGAAGCTTCGGAACCTAAAACTGGACACACAGGGTAGGTTCAAATCATAGAAAGTTAGAGTGCCAGTCCTCTTGTACTTAGGTCGCCAATGTGACTTTTGTATCAAATTCGTATGCAATTTCTGTGTTTCATCGTCAATAAGAAGGTCCAAGGTATACAGTAAACCTGCAGTGAAGCATCGGAATCTAAAACTGGACTCACAGGAGAGGTTCAGATCATAGAACGTTAGAGTATCAGTTCACTTGTACTTAAGTCAGCATTGTGCCTTTTGTATTAAATTCGGATGCAATTTCTGTGTTTCATCGTCAATAAGAAGGTACAAGAGATACAGTAAACCTGAAGTGAAGCTTCGGAATCTAAAACTGGACTCACAGGAGAGGTTCAAACCATACAAAATTAGAGTGTCAGTCCACTTGTACTTAAGTCGGCATTGTGCCTTTTGTATTAAATTCGGATGCAATTTCTGTGTTTCATCGTCAATAAGATGGTCCATGCGATACAGTTAACCTGAAGTGATGCATCGGAATCTGAAACTGGACTCACAGGAGAGGTTCAAATCATAGAAGGTAGGAGTATCAGTCCTCTCGTATACAAGTCGGCGTTGTGCCTTTTGTATTAAATTCGGATGCTATTTCTGTGTTTCATAGTCAATAAGAAGGTCCAAGGTATACAGTAAACCTGAAGTGAAGCATCGGAATCCAAAACTGGACTTACAGGAGAGGTTCAAATCATACAATATTAGAGTGTCAGTCCACTTGTACTTAAGTCGGCATTGTGCCTTTTTTATTAAATTCGGATACAATTTCTGTGTTTCATCGACAATAAGATGCTCCAAGGGATACAGTAAACCTGAGGTGAGGCATCGGAATCTATAACTGGATTCACAGGAAAGGTTCAAATCATAGAAAGTTAGAGTGTCAGTCCTCTTGTACTTAAGTCGACATTGTGCGTTTTCTATTAAATTTGGATGCAATTTCTGTGTTTCTTCGTCAATAAGAAGGTCCAAGGTTTACAGTAAACCTGAAGTGAAGCATCTAAATCTAAAACTGGACTCACAGATGTGTTCAAATCATAGAACGTTTGAGTGTAACTCCTCTTGTACTTAAGTCGGCGTTGTGCATTTTGTATTAAATTCGGATGCAATCTCTGTGTTTCATCGTCAATAAGATGGTCCAAGTGATACAGTAAACCTGAAGTGAGGCATCGGAATCTAAAACTGGACTCACAGGAGAGGTTCAAATCATAGAAAGTTAGAGTGTCAGTCCTCTTGTACTTATGTCGGCATTGTGCCTTTTGTATTAAACTCGAATGCAATTTCTGTGTTTCACCGTCAATAAGATGGTCCACGGGATACAGTTAACCTGAAGTGAAGCATCGGAATCTAAAACTGGACTCACAGGAGAGGTTCAAATCGTAGAGAGTTTGGGTGTTAGTCCTCTTGTACTTAAGTCGGCATTGTGCCTTTTGTATTAAATTCGGATGCAATTTCTGTGTTTCATCGTCAATAAGAAGGTCCAAGGGATACAGTAAACCAGAAGTGCAGCATCGGAATCAAAAACTGGACTCACAAAAGAGGTTCAAGTCATAGAAAATTTGAGTGTCAGTCCTCTTGTACTTATGTCGGCATTGTGCCTTTTTTATTAAAATCGGATGCAATTCCTGTGCTTCATAGTCAATAAGAACATCGAAGTGATACAGTAAACCTGAAGTGAAGCATCGGAATCGAAAACTGGACTCACAGGAGAGGTTCAAATCATAGAAAGTTAGAGTGTCAGTCCTCTTGTACTTAAGTCGGCATTGTGTTTTTTGTATTAAATTCGGATGCAATTTCTGTGTTTCATCGTCAATAAGAAGGTCGAAGGAATAGAGTAAACCTGAAGTGAAGCATCGGAATCTAAAACTGGACTCACAGGCGAGGTTCAAATCATAGAAAGTTAGAGAGTCAGTCCTCTTGTACTTAAGTCGGCATTGTGACTTTTGTATTAAATTCGGGTGCAATTTCTGTGATTCATCGCCAATAGGAAGGTCCACGGGATACAGTAAACCTGAAGTGAAGCATCGGCATCTAAGACTGGCCTCACAGGAGAGGTTCAAATCATAGAAAGTTAGAGTATCAGTCCTCTTGTACTTAAGTCGGCATTGTGCCTTTTGTATTTAATTCGGATGCAATATCTGTGTTTCATCGTCAATAAGAAGGTCCAAGGGATACAGTAAACCTGAAGTGAAGCATCGGAATCTAAAACTGGACTCACAGGCGAGGTTCAAATCGTAGAATGTTAGAGTGTCAGTCTGCTTGTACTTAAGGCGGCATTGTGCCTTTTGTATTAAATTCGGATGCAATTTCTGTGATTCATCGTCAATAAGAAGGTCCAAGGGATACAGTAAACCTGAAGAGCAGCATGGGAATCTAAAACTGGACTCACAGGAGAGGTTCAATTCATAGAGAGTTTGAGTGTCAGTCCTTTTGTACTTAGGTCGGCATTGTGCCTTTTTTATTAAATTCGGATGCAATTTCTGTGCTTCATCGTCAATAAGAAGGTCCAAGGGATACGGTAAACCTGAAGTGAAGCATCGGAATCTAAAACTGGACTCACAGGAGAGGTTCAAATCATAAAAAGTTAGACTGTCAGTCCTCTTGTACTTAAGTCGGCATTGTGCCTTTTGTATTAAATTCGGATGCAATTTCTGTGTTTCATCGTCAATAAGAAGGTCGAAGGGATACAGTAAACCTGAAGTGAAGCTTCGGAATTTAAAACTGGACACACAGGGTAGGTTCAAATCATAGAAAGTTAGAGAGTTAGTCCTCTCGTACTTAAGTCGGCATTGTGACTTTTGTATTAAATTCGGATGCAATTTCTGTGTTTCATCGTCAATAAGAAGGTCCAAGGTATACAGTAAACCTGCAGTGAAGCATCGGAATCTAAAACTGGACTCACAGGAGAGGTTCAAATCATAGAACGCTAGAGTGTCAGTCCACTTGTACTTTAGTCAGCGTTGTGCCTTTTGTATTAAATTCGGATGCAATTTCTGTGTTTCATCGACAATAACATGGACCAAGGGATACAGTAAACCTGAAGTGAGGCATCGGAATCTAAAACTGGACTCACTGGAGAGGTTCAAATCATAGAAAGTTAGAGTGTCAGTCCTCTAATACTTAAGTCGGCATTGTGCCTATTGTAATAAATTCGGATGCAATTTCTGTGTTTCATTTTCAATAAGAAGGTCCAAGGGATACAGTAATCCTGAAGTGAAGCATCGGAATCTAAAACTGGACTCACAGGCGTAGTTCAAGTCATAGAGTGTTAGAGTGTCAGTCCTCTTGTACTTAAGTCGGCATTGTGCATTTTGTATTACATTCCGATGCAATTTCTGTGTTTCATCGTCAATAGGAAGGTCCACGGGATGCAGTAAACCTGAAGTGAAGCATCGGAATCTAAAACTAGACTCACAGGAGTGGTTCATACAATAGAAAGTTAGAGTGTCAGTCCTCTTGTACTTAAGTCGGCATTGTGCCTTTGTATTAAAGTCGGATGCAATTTCTGTGTTTCATCGTCAATAAGAAGGTTCACGGGATACAGTAAACCTGAAGTGAAGCATCGAACTCTATAACTGTACTCACAGCAGATGTTCAATTCATTGAAAGTTAGAGTGCCAGTCCTCTTGTACTTAAGTCGGCATTGTGCCTTTTGTATTAAATTCGGATGCAATTTCTGTGTTTCATAGTCAATAAGAAGGTCCTAGGGACACAGTAAACCTGAAGTGAAGCTTCACAATCTGAAACTGGACTCACAGGAGAGGTTCCAATCATTGAAAGTTAGAGTGTCAGTCCCCTTGTACTTAAGTCGGCACTATGCCTTTTGTTTTAAATTCGGATTCAATTTCTGTGCTTCATCGTCAATAAGAAGGTCCAAGGGATACAGTGAACCTGAAGTGAAGCATCGGAATCTAAAACTGGACTCACAGTAGAGGTTCAAATCATACAAAATTAGAGTGTCAGTCCACTTGTACTTAAGTCGGCATTGTGCCTTTTGTATTAAATTCGGATGCAATTTCTGTGATTCATCGTCAATAACAAGGTACACGGGATACAGTAAACCTGAAGTAAAGCATGGGAATCTAAAACTGGACTCACAGGAGAGGTTCAAATCATAGAATGTTAGAGTGTCAGTCCCCTTTTACTTAAGTCGGCATTGTGCCTTTTGTATTAAATTCGGATGCAATTTCTGTGTTTCATCGTCAATAAGAAGGTCCAGGGGATCCAGTAAACCAGAAGTGCAGCATCGGAATCTAAAACTGGACTCACAGGAGAGGTTCAAGTCATAGAAAATTTGAGTGTCAGTCCTCTTGTACTTATGTCGGCATTGTGCCTTTTTTATTAAATTCGGATGCAATTCCTGAGCTTCATAGTCAATAAGAACATCCAAGTTATACAGTAAACCTGAAGTGAAGCATCGGAATCGAAAACTGGACTCACAGGAGAGGTTCAAATCATAGAAAGTTAGAGTGTCAGTCCTCTTGTACTTAAGTCGGCATTGTGCCTTTTGTATTAAATTCGGATGCAATTTCTGTGTTTCATCGTCAATAAGAAGGTCGAAGGAATAGAGTAAACCTGAAGTGAAGCATCGGAATCTAAAACTGGACTCACAGGCGAGGTTCAAATCATAGAAAGTTAGAGAGTCAGTCCTCTTGTACTTAAGTCGGCATTGTGACTTTTGTATTAAATTCGGGTGCAATTTCTGTGATTCTTCGCCAATAGGAAGGTCCACGGGATACAGTAAACCTGAAGTGAAGCATCGGCATCTAAGACTGGCCTCACAGGAGAGGTTCAAATCATAGAAAGTTAGAGTATCAGTCCTCTTGTACTTAAGTCGGCATTGTGCCTTTTGTATTTAATTCGGATGCAATTTCTGTGTTTCATCGTCAATAAGAAGGTCCAAGGGATACAGTAAACCTGAAGTGAAGCATCGGAAACTAAAACTGGACTCACAGGCGAGGTTCAAATCGTAGAATGTTAGAGTGTCAGTCTGCTTGTACTTAAGGCGGCATTGTGCCTTTTGTATTAAATTCGGATGCAATTTCTGTGATTCATCGTCAATAAGAAGGTCCAAGGGATACAGTAAACCTGAAGAGCAGCATGGGAATCTAAAACTGGACTCACAGGAGAGGTTCAATTCATAGAAAGTTTGAGTGTCAGTCCTTTTGTACTTAGGTCGGCATTGTGCCTTTTTTATTAAATTCGGATGCAATTTCTGTGCTTCATCGTCAGTAAGAAGGTCCAAGGGATACGGTAAACCTGAAGTGAAGCATCGGAATGTAAAACTGGACTCACAGGAGAGGTTCAAATCATAGAAAGTTAGACTGTCAGTCCTCTTGTACTTAAGTCGGCATTGTGCCTTTTGTATTAAAATCGGATGCAATTTCTGTGATTCATCGCCAATAGGAAGGTCCACGGGATACAGTAAACCTGAAGTGAAGCATCGGCATCTACGACTGGCCTCACAGGAGAGGTTCAAATCACAGATAGTTAGAGTATCAGTCCACTTGTACTTAAGTCGGCATTGTGGCTTTTGTATTAAATTCGGATGCAATTTCTGTGTTTCACCGTCAATAAGAAGGTCCACGGGATACAGTTAACCTGAAGTGAAGCATCAGAATCTAAAACTAGACTCACAGGAGAGGTTCAAATCATAGAGAGTTAGAGAGTCAGTCCTCTTGTACTTAAGCCAGCATTGTGCCTTTTGAATTAAATTCGGATGCAATTTCTGTGTTTCATCGTCAATAAGAAGGTCCAAGGGATACAGTAAACCTGAAGTGAAGCATCGAATTCTAAAACTGAATTCACAGCAGATGTTCAACTCATTGAAAGTTAGAGTGTCAGTCCTCTTGTACTTAAGTCGGCATTGTGCCTTTTGTATTTCATTCGGATGCAATTTCTGTGTTTCATCGTCAATAAGAAGGTCCAAGGGATACAGTAAACCCGAAGTGAAGCATCGGAATCTAAAACTGGACTCAAAGGAGAGGTTCAAATCGTAGAATGTTAGAGTGTAAGTCTGCTTGTACTTAAGTCGGCATTGTGCCTTTTGTATTAAATTCGGATGCAATTTCTGTGTTTCATCGTCAATAAGAAGGTCCAAGGGATACAGTAGACCTAAAGTGCAGCATCGGAATCTAAAACTGGACTCACAGGAGAGGTTCAATTCATAGAAAGTTTCAGTGTCAGTCCTTTTGTACTTAGGTCGGCATTGTGCCTTTTGTATTACATTCGGATGCAATTTCTGTGTTTCATCGTCAATAGGAAGGTCCACGGGATGCAGTAAACCTGAAGTGAAGCATCGGAATCTAAAACTAGACTCACAGGAGTGGTTCATACCATAGAAAGTAAGAGTGTCAGTCCTCTTGTACTTAAGTCGGCATTGTGTCTTTGTATTAAAGTCGGATGCAATTTCTGTGTTTCATCGTCAATAAGAAGGTCGAAGGAATAGAGTAAACCTGAAGTGAAGCATCGAATTCTAAAACTGAATTCACAGCAGATGTTCAATTCATTGAAAGTTTGAGTGTCAGTCCTCTTGTACTTAAGTCGGCATTGTGCCTTTGTATTAAAGTCGGATGCAATTTCTGTGTTTCATCGTCAATAAGAACGTTCGCGGAATACAGTAAACCTGAAGTGAAGCATCGAACTCTATAACTGTACTCACAGCAGATGTTCAATTCATTGAAAGTTAGAGTGCCAGTCCCCTTGTACTTAAGTCGGCATTGTGCCTTTTGTATTAAATTCGGATGCAATTTCTGTGCTTCATCGTCAATAAGAAGGTCCAAGGGATACAGTGAACCTGAAGTGAAGCATCGGAATCTAAAACTGGACTCACAGTAGAGGTTCAAATCATACAAAATTAGAGTGTCAGTCCACTTGTACTTAAGTCGGCATTGTGCCTTTTGTATTAAATTCGGATGCAATTTCTGTGATTCATCGTCAATTACAAGGTACACAGGATACAGTAAACCTGAAGTAAAGCATCGGAATCTAAAACTGGACTCACAGGAGAGGTTCAAATCATAGAATGTTAGAGTGTCAGTCCCCTTTTACTTAAGTCGGCATTGTGCCTTTTGTATTAAATTCGGATGCAATTTCTGTGTTTCATCGTCAATAAGAAGGTCCAAGGGATACAGTAAACCAGAAGTGCAGCATCGGAATCTAAAACTGGACTCACAGGAGAGGTTCAAGTCATAGAAAATTTGAGTGTCAGTCCTCTTGTACTTATGTCGGTATTGTGCCTTTCTTATTAAATTCAGATGCAATTCCTGTGCTTCATAGTCAATAAGAACATCCAAGTGATACAGTAAACCTGAAGTGAAGCATCGGAATCGAAAACTGGACCCACAGGAGAGGTTCAAATCATAGAAAGTTAGAGTGTCAGTTCTCTTGTACTTAAGTCGGCACTGTGCCTTTTGTATTAAATTCGGATGCAATTTCTGTGTTTCATCGTCAATAAGAAGGTCGAAGGAATAGAGTAAACCTGAAGTAAAGCATCGGAATCTAAAACTGGACTCACAGGCGAGGTTCAAATCATAGAAAGTTAGAGAGTCAGTCCTCTTGTACTTAAGTCGGCATTGTGACGTTTGTAATAAATTCGGGTGCAATTTCTGTGATTCATCGCCAATAGGAAGGTCCACGTGATACAGTAAACCTGAAGTGAAGCATCGGCATCTAAGACTGGCCTCACAGGAGAGGTTCAAATCATAGAAAGGTAGAGTATTAGTCCTCTTGTACTTAAGTCGGCATTGTGCCTTTTGTATTTAATTCGGATGCAATTTCTGTGTTTCATCGTCAATAAGAAGGTCCAAGGGATATAGTAAACCTGAAGTGAAGCATCGGAATCTAAAACTGGACTCACAGGCGAGGTTCAAATCATAAAAAGTTAGAGAGTCAGTCCTCTTGTACTTAAGTCGGCATTGTGACGTTTGTATTAAATTCGGATGCAATTTCTGTGTTACATCGTCAATAAGAAGGTCGAAGGGATACAGTAAACTTGAAGTGAAGCTTCGGAATCTAAAACTGGACACACAGGGTAGGTTCAAATCATAGAAAGTTAGAGTGTCAGTCCTCTTGTACTTAGGTCGCCAATGTGACTTTTGTATTAAATTCGGATGCAATTTCTGTGTTTCATCGTCAATAAGAAGGTCCAAGGTATACAGTAAACCTGCAGTGAAGCATCGGAATCTAAAACTGGACTCACAGGAGAGGTTCAAATCATAGAACGTTAGAGTGTCAGTCCACTTGTACTTTAGTCAGCGTTGTGCATTTTGTATTAAATTCAGATGCAATTTCTGTGTTTCATCGTCAATACGAAGGTACAAGGGATACAGTAAACCTGAAGTGAAGCATCGGAATCTAAAACTAAACTCACAGGAGAGGTTCAAATCATACAAAATTGGAGTGTCAGTCCACTTGTACTTAAGTCGGCATTGTGCCTTTTGTATTAAATTCGGATGCAATTTCTGTGTTTCATCGTCAATAAGATGGACCAAGGGATACAGTAAACCTGAAGTGAGGCATCGGAATCTAAAACTGGACTCACTGGAGAGGTTCAAATCATAGAAAGTTAGAGTGTCAGTCCTCTAATACTTAAGTCGGCATTGTGCCTATTGTAATAAATTCGGATGCAATTTCTGTGTTTCATTTTCAATAAGAAGGTCCAAGGGATACAGTAATCCTGAAGTGAAGCATCGTAATCTAAAACTGGACTCACAGGCGTAGTTCAAGTCATAGAGTGTTAGAGTGTCAGTCCTCTTGTACTTAAGTCGGCATTGTGCATTTTGTATTACATTCCGATGCAATTTCTGTCTTTCATCGTCAATAGGAAGGTCCACGGGATGCTGTAAACCTGAAGTGAAGCATCGGAATCTAAAACTAGACTCACAGGAGTGGTTCATACCATAGAAAGTTAGAGTGTCAGTCCTCTTGTACTTAAGTCGGCATTGTGCCTTTGTATTAAAGTCGGATGCAATTTCTGTGTTTCATCGTCAATAAGAAGGTTCACGGGATACAGTAAACCTGAAGTGAAGCATCGAACTCTATAACTGTACTCACAGCAGATGTTCAATTCATTGAAAGTTAGAGTGCCAGTCCTCTTGTACTTAAGTCGGCATTGTGCCTTTTGTATTAAATTCGGATGCAATTTCTGTGTTTCATAGTCAATAAGAAGGTCCTAGGGACACAGTAAACCTGAAGTGAAGCTTCACAATCTGAAACTGGACTCACAGGAGAGGTTCCAATCATTGAAAGTTAGAGTGTCAGTCCCCTTGTACTTAAGTCGGCACTATGCCTTTTGTTTTAAATTCGGATTCAATTTCTGTGCTTCATCGTCAATAAGAAGGTCCTAGGGATACAGTGAACCTGAAGTGAAGCATCGGAATCTAAAACTGGACTCACAGTAGAGGTTCAAATCATACAAAATTAGAGTGTCAGTCCACTTGTACTTAAGTTGGCATTGTGCCTTTTGTACTAAATTCGGATGCAATTTCTGTGATTCATCGTCAATAACAAGGTACACGGGATACAGTAAACCTGAAGTAAAGCATCGGAATCTAAAACTGGACTCACAGGAGAGGTTCAAATCATAGAATGTTAGAGTGTCAGTCCCCTTTTACTTAAGTCGGCATTGTGCCTTTTGTATTAAATTCGGATGCAATTTCTGTGTTTCATCGTCAATAAGAAGGTCCAAGGGATCCAGTAAACCAGAAGTGCAGCATCGGAATCTAAAACTGGACTCACAGGAGAGGTTCAAGTCATAGAAAATTTGAGTGTCAGTCCTCTTGTACTTATGTCGGCATTGTGCCTTTTTTATTAAATTCGGATGCAATTCCTGTGCTTCATAGTCAATAAGAACATCAAAGTGATACAGTAAACCTGAAGTGAAGCATCGGAATCTAAAACTGGACTCACAGGCGAGGTTCAAATCATAGAAAATTAGAGAGTCAGTCCTCTTGTACTTAAGTCGGCATTGTGACTTTTGTATTAAATTCGGGTGCAATTTCTGTGATTCATCGCCAATAGGAAGGTCCACGGGATACAGTAAACCTGAAGTGAAGCATCGGCATCTACGACTGGCCTCTCAGGAGAGGTTCAAATCACAGAAAGTTAGAGTATCAGTCCACTTGTACTTAAGTCGGCATTGTGGCTTTTTTATTAAATTCGGATGCAATTTCTGTGTTTCACCGTCAATAAGAAGGTCCACGGGATACAGTTAACCTGAAGTGAAGCATCAGAATCTAAAACTAGACTCATTGGAGAGGTTCAAATCATAGAGAGTTAGAGAGTCAGTCCTCTTGTACTTAAGCCAGCATTGTGCCTTTTGAATTAAATTCGGATGCAATTTCTGTGTTTCATCGTCAATAAGAAGGTCCAAGGGATACAGTAAACCTGAAGTGAAGCATCGGAATCTAAAACTGGACTCAAAGGAGAGGTTCAAATCGTAGAATGTTAGAGTGTAAGTCTGCTTGTACTTAAGTCGGCATTGTGCCTTTTGTATTAAATTCGGATGCAATTTCTGTGTTTCATCGTCAATAAGAAGGTCCAAGGGATACAGTAAACCTAAAGTGCAGCATCGGAATCTAAAACTGGACTCACAGGAGAGGTTCAATTCATAGAAAGTTTCAGTGTCAGTCCTTTTGTACTTAAATCGGCATTGTGCCTTTTGTATTACATTCGGATGCAATTTCTGTGTTTCATCGTCAATAGGAAGGTCCACGGGATGCAGTAAACCTGAAGTGAAGCATCGGAATCTAAAACTAGACTCACAGGAGTGGTTCATACCATAGAAAGTAAGAGTGTCAGTCCTCTTGTACTTAAGTCGGCATTGTGTCTTTGTATTAAAGTCGAATGCAATTTCTGTGTTTCATCGTCAATAAGAAGGTCGAAGGAATAGAGTAAACCTGAAGTGAAGCATCGGAATCTAAAACTGGACTCACAGGCGAGGTTCAAATCATAGAAAGTTAGAGAGTCAGTCCTCTTGTACTTAAGTCGGCATTGTGACTTTTGTATTAAATTCGGGTGCAATTTCTGTGATTCTTCGCCAATAGGAAGGTCCACGGGATACCGTAAACCTGAAGTGAAGCATCGGCATCTAAGACTGGCCTCACAGGAGAGGTTCAAATCATAGAAAGTTAGAGTATCAGTCCTCTTGTACTTAAGTCGGCATTGTGCCTTTTGTATTTAATTCGGATGCAATTTCTGTGTTTCATCGTCAATAAGAAGGTCCAAGGGATACAGTAAACCTGAAGTGAAGCATCGGAATCTAAAACTGGACTCACAGGCGAGGTTCAAATCGTAGAATGTTAGAGTGTCAGTCTGCTTGTACTTAAGGCGGCATTGTGCCTTTTGTATTAAATTCGGATGCAATTTCTGTGATTCATCGTCAATAAGAAGGTCCAAGGGATACAGTAAACCTGAAGAGCAGCATGGGAATCTAAAACTGGACTCACAGGAGAGGTTCAATTCATAGAAATTTTGAGTGTCAGTCCTTTTGTACTTAGGTCGGCATTGTGCCTTTTTTATTAAATTCGGATGCAATTTCTGTGCTTCATCGTCAATAAGAAGGTCCAAGGGATACGGTAAACCTGAAGTGAAGCATCGGAATCTAAAACTGGACTCACAGGAGAGGTTCAAATCATAGAAAGTTAGACTGTCAGTCCTCTTGTACTTAAGTCGGCATTGTGCCTTTTGTATTAAATTCGGATGCAATTTCTGTGTTTCATCGTCAATAAGAAGGTCGAAGGGATACAGTAAACCTGAAGTGAAGCATCGGAATCTAAAACTGGACTCACAGGCGAGGTTCAGATCATAGAAAGTTAGAGAGTCAGTCCTCTTGTACTTAAGTCGGCATTGTGACTTTTGTATTAAATTCGGGTGCAATTTCTGTGATTCATCGCCAATAGGAAGGTCCACGGGATACAGTAAACCTGAAGTGAAGCATCGGCATCTACGACTGGCCTCACAGGAGAGGTTCAAATCACAGAAAGTTAGAGTATCAGTCCACTTGTACTTAAGTCGGCATTGTGGCTTTTGTATTAAATTCGGATGCAATTTCTGTGTTTCACCGTCAATAAGAAGGTCCACGGGATACAGTTAACCTGAAGTGAAGCATCAGAATCTAAAACTAGACTCACAGGAGAGGTTCAAATCATAGAGAGTTAGAGAGTCAGTCCTCTTGTACTTAAGTCAGCATTGTGCCTTTTGAATTAAATTCGGATGCAATTTCTGTGTTTCATCGTCAATAACAAGGTCCAAGGGATACAGTAAACCTGAAGTGAAGCATCGAATTCTAAAACTGAATTCACAGCAGATGTTCAATTCATTGAAAGTTAGAGTGTCAGTCCTCTTGTACTTAAGCCGGCATTGTGCCTTTTGTATTTCATTCGGATGCAATTTCTGTGTTTCATCGTCAATAAGAAAGTCCAAGGGATACAGTAAACCTGAAGTGAAGCATCGGAATCTAAAACTGGACTCAAAGGAGACGTTCAAATCGTAGAATGATAGAGTGTAAGTCTGCTTGTACTTAAGTCGGCATTGTGCCTTTTGTATTAAATTCGGATGCAATTTCTATGTTTCATCGTCAATAAGAAGGTCCAAGGGATACAGTAAACCTAAAGTGCAGCATCGGAATCTAAAACTGGACTCACAGGAGAGGTTCAATTCATAGAAAGTTTGAGTGTCAGTCCTTTTGTACTTAAGTCGGCATTGTGCCTTTTGTATTACATTCGGATGCAATTTCTGTGTTTCATCGTCAATACGAAGGTCCACGGGATGCAGTAAACCTGAAGTGAAGCATCGGAATCTAAAACTAGACTCACAGGAGTGGTTCATACCATAGAAAGTTAGAGTGTCAGTCCTCTTGTACTTAAGTCGGCATTGTGCCTTTGTATTAAAGTCGGATGCAATTTCTGTGTTTCATCGTCAATAAGAAGGTTCACGGGATACAGTAAACCTGAAGTGAAGCATCGAACTCTATAACTGTACTCACAGCAGATGTTCAATTCATTGAAAGTTAGAGTGCCAGTCCCCTTGTACTTAAGTCGGCATTGTGCCTTTTGTATTAAATTCGGATGCAATTTCTGTGCTTCATCGTCAATAAGAAGGTCCAAGGGATACAGTGAACCCGAAGTGAAGCATCGGAATCTAAAACTGGACTCACAGTAGAGGTTCAAATCATACAAAATTAGAGTGTCAGTCCACTTGTACTTAAGTCGGCATTGTGCCTTTTGTACTAATTCGGATCAATTTCTGTGTTTCAGCGTCAATAAGAAGGTCCAATCGATACAGTAAACCTGAAGTGAAGCATCGGAATCTAAAACTGGACTCACAGGAGAGGTTCAAATCATAGAATGTTAGAGTGTCAGTCCCCTTTTACTTAAGTCGGCGTTGTGCCTTTTGTATTAAATTCGGATGCAATTTCTGTGTTTCATCGTCAATAAGAAGGTCCAAGGGATACAGTAAACCAGAAGTGCAGCATCGGAATCTAAAACTGGACTCACAGGAGAGGTTCAAGTCATAGAAAATATGAGTGTCAGTCCTCTTGTACTTATGTCGGCATTGTGACTTTCTTATTAAATTCAGATGCAATTCCTGTGCTTCATAGTCAATAAGAACATCCATGTGATACAGTAAACCTGAAGTGAAGCATCGGAATCGAAAACTGGACCCACAGGAGAGGTTCAAATCATAGAAAGTTAGAGTGTCAGTCCTCTTGTACTTAAGTCGGCATTGTGCCTTTTGTATTAAATTCGGATGCAATTTCTGTGTTTCATCGTCAATAAGAAGGTCGAAGGAATAGAGTAAACCTGAAGTGAAGCATCGGAATCTAAAACTGGACTCACAGGCGAGGTTCAAATCATAGAAAGTTAGAGAGTCAGTCCTCTTGTACTTAAGTCGGCATTGTGACGTTTGTATTAAATTCGGGTGCAATTTCTGTGATTCATCGCCAATAGGAAGGTCCACGTGATACAGTAAACCTGAAGTGAAGCATCGGCATCTAAGACTGGCCTCACAGGAGAGGTTCAAATCATAGAAAGGTAGAGCATCAGTCCTCTTGTACTTAAGTCGGCATTGTGCCTTTTGTATTTAATTCGGATGCAATTTCTGTGTTTCATCGTCAATAAGAAGGTCCAAGGGATACAGTAAACCTGAAGTGAAGCATCGGAATCTAAAACTGGACTCACAGGCGAGGTTCAAATCATAAAAAGTTAGAGAGTCAGTCCTCTTGTACTTAAGTCGGCATTGTGGCTTTTGTATTACATTCGGATGCAATTTCTGTGTTTCACCGTCAATAAGAAGGTCCAAGGGATACAGTAAACCTGAAGTGAAGCATCGAATTCTAAAACTGAATTCACAGCAGATGTTCAATTCATTGAAAGTTAGAGTGTCAGTCCTCTTGTACTTAAGTCGGCATTGTGCCTTTTGTATTTCATTCGGATGCAATTTCTGTGTTTCATCGTCAATAAGAAGGTCCAAGGGATACAGTAAACCTGAAGTGAAGCATCGGAATCTAAAACTGGACTTAAAGGAGAGGTTCAAATCGTAGAATGTTAGAGTGTAAGTCTGCTTGTACTTAAGTCGGCATTGTGCCTTTTGTATTAAATTCGGATGCAATTTCTGTGTTTCATCGTCAATAAGAAGGTCCAAGGGATACAGTAAACCTAAAGTGCAGCATCGGAATCTAAAACTGGACTCACAGGAGAGGTTCAATTCTAAGAAAGTTTGAGTGCCAGTCCTTTTGTACTTAAGTCGGCATTGTGCATTTTTTATTAAATTCGGATGCAATTTCTGTGCTTCATCGTCAATGAGAAGGTCCAAGGGATACAGTAAACCTGAAGTGAAGCATCGGAATATAAAACTGGACTCACAAGAGAGGTTCAAATCATAGAAAGTTAGACTGTCAGTCCTCTTGTAATTAAGTCGGCATTGTGCCTTTTGTATTAAATTCGGATGCAATTTCTGTGTTACATCGTCAATAAGAAGGTCGAAGGGATACAGTAAACTTGAAGTGAAGCTTCGGAATCTAAAACTGGACACACAGGGTAGGTTCAAATCATAGAAAGTTAGAGTGTCAGTCCTCTTGTACTTAGGTCGCCAATGTGACTTTTGTATTAAATTCGGATGCAATTTCTGTGTTTCATCGTCAATAAGAAGGTCCAAGGTATACAGTAAACCTGCAGTGAAGCATCGGAATCTAAAACTGGACTCACAGGACAGGTTCAAATCATAGAACGTTAGAGTGTCAGTCCACTTGTACTTTAGTCAGCGTTGTGCATTTTGTATTAAATTCAGATGCAATTTCTGTGTTTCATCGTCAATACGAAGGTACAAGGGATACAGTAAACCTGAAGTGAAGCATCGGAATCTAAAACTAAACTCACAGGAGAGGTTCAAATCATACAAAATTGGAGTGTCAGTCCACTTGTACTTAAGTCGGCATTGTGCCTTTTGTATTAATTTCGGATGCAATTTCTGTGTTTCATCGTCAATAAGATGGACCAAGGGATACAGTAAACCTGAAGTGAGGCATCGGAATCTAAAACTGGACTCACTGGAGAGGTTCAAATCATAGAAAGTTAGAGTGTCAGTCCTCTAATACTTAAGTCGGCATTGTGCCTATTGTAATACATTCGGATGCAATTTCTGTGTTTCATTTTCAATAAGAAGGTCCAAGGGATACAGTAATCCTGAAGTGAAGCATCGGAATCTAAAACTGGACTCACAGGCGTAGTTCAAGTCATAGAGTGTTAGAGTGTCAGTCCTCTTGTACTTAAGTCGGCATTGTGCATTTTGTATTACATTCCGATGCAATTTCTGTGTTTCATCGTCAATAGGAAGGTCCACGGGATGCAGTAAACCTGAAGTGAAGCATCGGAATCTAAAACTAGACTCACTGGAGTGGTTCATACCATAGAAAGTTAGAGTGTCAGTCCTCTTGTACTTAAGTCGGCATTGTGCCTTTGTATTAAAGTCGGATGCAATTTCTGTGTTTCATCGTCAATAAGAAGGTCCAAGGGATACAGTAAACCTGAAGTGAAGCATCGGAATCTAAAACTGGACTAACAGGAGAGGTTCAAATCATAGAAAGTTAGAGTGTCAGTCCTCTTGTACTTAAGTCGGCGTTGTGCTTTTTGTATTAAGGTCGGATGCAATTTCTGTGTTTCATCGTCAATAAGAAGGTCCACGTGATACAGTAAACCTGAAGTGAAGCATCGAACTCTAAAACTGAATTCACAGCTGATGTTCAATTCATTGACAGTTAGAGTGTCAGTCCTCTTGTACTTCAGTCGGCATTGTGCCTTTTGTATTAAATTCAGATGCAATTTCTGTTTTTCATCGTCAATAAGAAGGTCCTAGAGATACAGTAAACCTGAAGTGACGCTTCGCAATCTGAAACTGGACTCACAGGAGAGGTTCAAATGATAGAAAGTTAGAGTGTCAGTCCAATTGTACTTAAGTCGGCATTGTGCCTTTTGTATTAAATTCGGATGCACTTTCTGTGTTTCATCGTCAATAAGAAGGTCCAAGGTTTACAGTAAACCTGGAGTGAAACATCTAAATCTAAAACTGGACTCACAGATGTGTTCAAATCATAGAACGTTAGAGTGTAACTCCTCTTGTACTTAAGTCGGCGTTGTGCATTTTGTATTAAATTCGGATGCAATCTCTGTGTTTCATCGTCAATAAGATGGTCCAAGTGATACAGTAAACCTGAAGTGAGGCATCGGAATCTAAAACTGGACTCACAGGAGAGGTTCAAATCATAGAAAGTTAGAGTGTCAGTCCTCTTGTACTTATGTCGGCATTGTGCCTTTTGTATTAAACTCGAATGCAATTTCTGTGTTTCACCGTCAATAAGAAGGTCCACGGCATACAGTTAACCTGAAGTGAAGCATCGGAATCAAAACTGGACTCACAGGAGAGGTTCAAATCATAGAGAGTTAGGGTGTCAGTCCTCTTGTACTTAAGTTGACTTTGTGCCTTTTGTAATAAATTCGGATGCAATTTCTGTGTTTCATTTTCAATAAGAAGGTCGAAGGGATACAGTAAACCTGAAGTGAAGCTTCGGAATCTAAAACTGGACTCACAGGAGAGGTTCAAATCATAGAAAGTTAGACTGACAGTCCTCTTGTACTTAAGTCGGCATTGTGCCTTTTGTATTAAATTCGGATGCAATTTCTGTTTTTCATCGTCAATAAGAAGGTCGAAGGGATACAGTAAACCTGAAGTGAAGCATCGGAATCTAAGACTGGACTCACAGGCGAGGTTCAAATCATAGAAAGTTAGAGAGTCAGTCCGCTTGTACTTAAGTCGGCATTGTGGCTTTTGTATAAAATTCGGGTGCAATTTCTGTGATTCATCGCCAATAGGAAGGTCCACGGGATACAGTAAACCTGAAGTGCAGCATCGTAATCTGAAACTGGACTCACAGGAGAGGTTCAATTCATAGAAAGTTTGAGTGTCTGTCCTTTTGTACTTAAGTCGGCATTGTGCCTTTTTTATTAAATTCGGATGCAATTTCTGTGCTTCATCGTCAATAAGAAGGTCCAAGGAATACGGTAAACCTGAAGTGAAGCATCGGAATCTAAAACTGGACTCACAGGAGAGGTTCAAATCATAGAAAGTTAGACTGACAGTCCTCTTGTACTTAAGTCGGCATTGTGCCTTTTGTATTGAATTCGGATGCAATTTCTGTGTTTCATCGTCAATAAGAAAGTCCAAGGTATACAGTAAACCTGCAGTGAAGCATCGGAATCTAAAACTGGACTCACAGGAGAGGTTCAAATCATAGAAAGTTAGAGTATCAGTCCTCTTGTACTTAAGTCGGCATTGTGGCTTTTGTATTAAATTCGGATGCAATTTCTCTGTTTCATCGTCAATAAGAAGGTCCAAGGGATACAGTAAACCTGAAGTGAAGCATCGAATTCTAAAACTGAATTCACAGCAGATGTTAATTACATTGATAGTTAGAGTGTCAGTCCTATTGTACTGAAGTCGGCATTGTGCCTTTTGTATTTAATTCCGATGCAATTTCTGTGTTTCGTCGTCAATAAGAAGGTCCAAGGAATACAGTAAACCTGAAGTGCAGCATCGGAATCTGAAACTGGACTCACAGGAGAGGTTCAATTCATAGAAAGTTTGAGTGTCAGTCCTTTTGTACTTAAGTCGGCATTGTGCCTTTTTTATTAAATTCGGATGCAATTTCTGTGCTTCATCGTCAATAAGAAGGTCCAAGGAATACGGTAAACCTGAAGTGAAGCATCGGAATCTAAAACTGGACTCACAGGAGAGGTTCAAATCATAGAAATTTAGACTGACAGTCCTCTTGTACTTAAGTCGGCATTGTGCCTTTTGTATTAAATTCGGATGCAATTTCTGTGTTTCATCGTCAATAAGAAGGTGCACGGGATACAGTAACCCTGATGAGAAGCATCGAACCCTAAAACTGAATTCACAGCAGATGTTCAATTCATTGAAAGTTAGAGTGTCAGTCGTCTTGTACGTAAGTCGGCATTGTGCTTTTTGTATTAAATTCGGATGCTATTTCTGTGTTTCATCGTCAATAAGAAGGTCCTAGGGATACAGTAAACCTGAAGTGAAGCTTCGCAATCTGAAACTCGACTCACAGGACAGGTTCAAATCATAGATAGTTAGAGTGACAGTCCTCTTGTACTTAAGTCGGCATTGTGCCTTTTGTAATAAATTCGGATGCAATTTCTGTGTTTCATTTTCAATAAGAAGGTCCAAGGGATACAGTAATCCTGAAGTGAAGCATCGGAATCTAAAACTGGACTCACAGGCGTGGTTCAAATCATAGAGAGTTAGAGTGTCAGTCCTCTTGTACTTATGTCGGCATTGTGCCTTTTGTATTACATTCGAATGCAATTTCTGTGTTTCATCGTCAATAGTAAGGTCCACGGGATGCAGTAAACCTGAAGTGAAGCATCGGAATCTAAAACTAGACTCACAGGAGTGGTTCATACCATAGAAAGTTAGAGTGTCTGTCCTCTTGTACTTATGTCGGCATTGTGCCTTTGTATTAAAGTCGGATGCAATTTCTGTGTTTCATCGTCAATAAGAAGGTTCACGGGATACAGTAAACCTGAAGTGAAGCATCGAACTCTAAAACTGTACCCACAGCAGATGTTCAATTCATTGAAAGTTAGAGTGCCGGTCCTCTTGTACTTAAGTCGGAGTTGTACCTTTTGTATTAAATTCGGATGCAATTTCTGTGTTTCATAGTCAATACGAAGGTCCTAGGGACACAGTAAACCTGAAGTGAAGCTTCGCAATCTGAAACTGGACTCACAGGAGAGGTTCCAATAATTGAAAGTTAGAGTGTCAGTCCCCTTGTACTTAAGTCGGCACTATGCCTTTTGTTTTAAATTCGGATTCAATTTCTGTGCTTCATCGTCAATAAGAAGGTCCAAGGGATACAGTGAACCTGAAGTGAAGCATCGGAATCTAAAACTGGACTCACAGTAGAGGTTCAAATCATACAAAATTAGAGTGTCAGTCCACTTGTACATAAGTCGGCATTGTGCCTTTTGTATTAAATTCGGATGCAATTTCTGTGATTCATCGTCAATAACAAGGTACACGGGATACAGTAAACCTGAAGTAAAGCATCGGAATCTAAAACTGGACTCACAGGAGAGGTTCAAATCATAGAATTTTAGAGTGTCAGTCCCCTTTTACTTAAGTCGGCATTGTGCCTTTTGTATTAAATTCGGATGCAATTTCTGTGTTTCATCGTCAATAAGAAGGTCCAAGGGATACAGTAAACCAGAAGTGCAGCATCGGAATCTAAAACTGGACTCACAGGAGAGGTTCAAGTCATAGAAAATTTGAGTGTCAGTCCTCTTGTACTTATGTCGGCATTGTGCCTTTTTTATTAAATTCGGATTCAATTCCTGTGCTTCATAGTCAATAAGAACATCCAAGTGATACAGTAAACCTGAAGTGAAGCATCGGAATCGAAAACTGGACTCACAGGAGAGGTTCAAATCATAGAAAGTTAGAGTGTCAGTCCTCTTGTACTTAAGTCGGCATTGTGCCTTTTGTATTAAATTCGGATGCAATTCCTGTGTTTCATCGTCAATAAGAAGGTCGAAGGAATAGAGTAAACCTGAAGTGAAGCATCGGAATCTAAAACTGGACTCACAGGCAAGGTTCAAATCATAGAAAGTTAGAGAGTCAGTCCTCTTGTACTTAAGTCGGCATTGTGACTTTTGTATTAAATTCGGGTGCAATTTCTGTGATTCTTCGCCAATAGGAAGGTCCACGGGATACAGTAAACCTGAAGTGAAGCATCGGCATCTAAGACTGGCCTCACAGGAGAGGTTCAAATCATAGAAAGTTAGAGTATCAGTCCTCTTGTACTTAAGTCGGCATTGTGCCTTTTGTATTTAATTCGGATGCAATTTCTGTGTTTCATCGTCAATAAGAAGGTCCAAGGGATACAGTAAACCTGAAGTGAAGCATCGGAATCTAAAACTGGACTCACAGGCGAGGTTCAAATCGTAGAATGTTAGAGTGCCAGTCTGCTTGTACTTAAGGCGGCATTGTGCCTTTTGTATTAAATTCGGATGCAATTTCTGTGATTCATCGTCAATAAGAAGGTCCAAGGGATACAGTAAACCTGAAGAGCAGCATGGGAATCTAAAACTGGACTCACAGGAGAGGTTCAATTCATAGAAAGTTTGAGTGTCAGTCCTTTTGTACTTAGGTCGGCATTGTGCCATTTTTATTAAATTCGGATGCAATTTCTGTGCTTCATCGTCAATAAGAAGGTCCAAGAGATACGGTAAACCTGAAGTGAAGCATCGGAATCTAAAACTGGACTCACAGGAGAGGTTCAAATCATAGAAAGTTAGACTGTCAGTCCTCTTGTACTTAAGTCGGCATTGTGCCTTTTGTATTAAATTCGGATGCAATTTCTGTGTTTCATCGTCAATAAGAAGGTCGAAGGGATACAGTTAACCTGAAGTGAAGCATCGGAATCTGAAACTGGACTCACAGGCGAGATTCAAATCATAGAAAGTTAGAGAGTCAGTCCTCTTGTACTTAAGTCGGCATTGTGACTTTTGAATTAAGTTCGGGTGCAATTTCTGTGATTCATCGCCAATAGGAAGGTCCACGGGATACAGTAAACCTGAAGTGAAGCATCGGCATCTACGACTGGCCTCACAGGAGAGGTTCAAATCACAGAAAGTTAGAGTATCAGTCCACTTGTACTTAAGTCGGCATTGTGGCTTTTGTATTAAATTCGGATGCAATTTCTGTGTTTCACCGTCAATAAGAAGGTCCACGGGATACAGTTAACCTGAAGTGAAGCATCAGAATCTAAAACTAGACTCACAGGAGAGGTTCAAATCATAGAGAGTTAGAGAGTCAGTCCTCTTGTACTTAAGTCAGCATTGTGCCTTTTGAATTAAGTTCGGATGCTATTTCTGTGTTTCATCGTCAATAAGAAGGTCCAAGGGATACAGTAAACCTGAAGTGAAGCATCGAATTCTAAAACTGAATTCACAGCAGATGTTCAATTCATTGAAAGTTAGAGTGTCAGTCCTCTTGTACTTAAGTCGGCATTGTGCCTTTTGTATTTCATTCGGATGCAATTTCTGTGTTTCATCGTCAATAAGAAGGTCCAAGGGATACAGTAAACCTAAAGTGAAGCATCGGAATCTAAAACTGGACTCAAAGGAGAGGTTCAAATCGTTATATGTTAGAGTGTAAGTCTGCTTGTACTTAAGTCGGCATTGTGCCTTTTGTATTAAATTCGGATGCAATTTCTGTGTTTCATCGTCAATAAGAAGGTCCAAGGGATACAGTAAACCTAAAGTGCAGCATTGGAATCTAAAACTGGACTCACAGGAGAGGTTCAATACATAGAAAGTTTGAGTGTCAGTCCTTTTGTACTTAAGTCGGCATTGTGCCTTTTGTATTACATTCGGATGCAATTTCTGTGTTTCATCGTCAATAGGAAGGTCCACGGGATGCAGTAAACCTTAAGTGAAGCATCGGAATCTAAAACTAGACTCACAGGAGTGGTTCATACAATAGAAAGTTAGAGTGTCAGTCCTCTTGTACTTAAGTCGGCATTGTGTCTTTGTATTAAAGTCGGATGCAATTTCTGTGTTTCATCGTCAATAAGAAGGTCGAAGGAATAGAGTAAACCTGAAGTGAAGCTTCGGAATCTAAAACTGGACTCACAGGCGAGGTTCAAATCAAAGAAAGTTAGAGAGTCAGTCCTCTTGTACTTAAGTCGGCATTGTGACTTTTGTATTAAATTCGGGTGCAATTTCTGTGATTCTTCGCCAATAGGAAGGTCCACGGGATACGGTAAACCTGAAGTAAAGCATCGGCATCTAAGACTGGCCTCACAGGAGAGGTTCAAATCATAGAAAGTTAGAGTATCAGTCCTCTTGTACTTAAGTCGGCATTGTGCCTTTTGTATTTAATTCGGATGCAATTTCTGTGTTTCATCGTCAATAAAAAGGTCCAAGGGATACAGTAAACCTGAAGTGAAGCATCGGAATCTAAAACTGGACTCACAGGCGAGGTTCAAATCGTAGAATGTTAGAGTGTCAGCCTGCTTGTACTTAAGGCGGCATTGTGCCTTTTGTATTAAATTCGGATGCAATTTCTGTGATTCATCGTCAATAAGAAGGTCCAAGGGATACAGTAAACCTGAAGAGCAGCATGGGAATCTAAAACTGGACTCACAGGAGAGGTTCAATTCATAGAAAGTTTGAGTGTCAGTCCTTTTGTACTTAAGTCGGCATTGTGCCTTTTGTATTACATTCGGATGCACTTTCTGTGTTTCATCGTCAATAGGAAGGTCCACGGGATGCAGTAAACCTGAAGTGAAGCATCGGAATCTAAAACTAGACTCACAGGAGTGGTTCATACCATAGAAAGTTAGAGTGTCAGTCCTCTTGTATTTAAGTCGGCATTGTGCCTTTGTATTAAAGTCGGATGCAATTACTGTGTTTCATCGTCAATAAGAAGGTTCACGGGATACAGTAAACCCGAAGTGAAGCATCGAACTCTATAACTGTACTCACAGCAGATGTTCAATTCATTGAAAGTTAGAGTGCCAGTCCCCTTGTACTTAAGTCGGCATTGTGCCTTTTGTATTAAATTCGGATGCAACTTCTGTGTTTCATAGTCAATAAGAAGGTCCTAGGGACACAGTAAACCTGAAGTGAAGCTTCACAATTTGAAACTGGACTCACAGGAGAGGTTCCAATCATTGAAAGTTAGAGTGTCAGTCCCCTTGTACTTAAGTCGGCATTATGCCTTTTGTATTAAATTCGGATTCAATTTCTGTGCTTCATCGTCAATAAGAAGGTCCAAGGGATACAGTGAACCTGAAGTGAAGCATCGGAATCTAAAACTGGACTCACAGTAGAGGTTCAAATCATACAAAATTAGAGTGTCAGTCCACTTGTACTTAAGTCGGCATTGTGCCTTTTGTATTAAATTCGGATGCATTTTCTGTGATTCATCGTCAATAACAAGGTACACGGGATACAGTAAACCTGAAGTAAAGCATCGGAATCTAAAACTGGACTCACAGGAGAGGTTCAAATCATAGAATGTTAGAGTGTCAGTCCCCTTTTACTTAAGTCGGCATTGTGCCTTTTGTATTAAATTCGGATGCAATTTCTGTGTTTCATCGTCAATAAGAAGGTCCAAGTTATACAGTAAACCAGAAGTGCAGCATCGGAATCTAAAACTGGACTCACAGGAGAGGTTCAAGTCATAGAAAATTTGAGTGTCAGTCCTCTTGTACTTATGTCGGCATTGTGCCTTTTTTATTAAATTCGGATGCAATTCCTGTGCTTCATAGTCAATAAGAACATCCAAGTGATAATGTAAACCTGAAGTGAAGCATCGGAATCGAAAACTGGACTCACAGGAGAGGTTCAAATCATAGAAAGTTAGAGTGTCAGTCCTCTTGTGCTTAAGTCGGCATTGTGCCTTTTGTATTAAATTCGGATGCAATTTCTGTGTTTCATCGTCAATAAGAAGGTCGAAGGAATAGAGTAAACCTGAAGTGAAGCATCGGAATCTAAAACTGGACTCACAGGCGAGGTTCAAATCATAGAAAGTTAGAGAGTCAGTCCTCTTGTACTTAAGTCGGCATTGTGACTTTTGTATTAAATTCGGGTGCAATTTCTGTGATTCATCACCAATAGGAAGGTCCACGTGATACAGTAAACCTGAAGTGAAGCATCGGCATCTAAGACTGGCCTCACAGGAGAGGTTCAAATCTTAGAAAGTTAGAGTATCAGTCCTCTTGTACTTAAGTCGGCATTGTGCCTTTTGTATTTAATTCGGATGCAATTTCTGTGTTTCATCGTCAATAAGAAGGTCCAAGGGATACAGTAAACCTGAAGTGAAGCATCGGAATCTAAAACTGGACTCACAGGCGAAGTTCAAATCGTAGAATGTTAGAGTGTCAGTCTGCTTGTACTTAAGGCGGCATTGTGCCTTTTGTATTAAATTCGGAAGCAATTTCTGTGATTTATCGTCAATAAGATGGTCCAAGGGATACAGTAAACCTGAAGAGCAGCATGGGAATCTAAAACTGAACTCACAGGAGAGCTTCAATTCATAGAAAGTTTGAGTGTCTGTCCTTTTGTACTTAGGTCGGCATTGTGCCTTTTTTATTAAATTCGGATGCAATTTCTGTGCTTCATCGTCAATAAGAAGGTCCAAGGGATACGGTAAACAGGAAGTGAAGCATCGGAATCTAAAACTGGACTCACGGGAGAGGTTCAGATCACAGAAAGTTAGAGTATCAGTCCTCTTCTACTTAAGTCGGCATTGTGGCTTTTGTATTAAATTCGGATGCAATTTCTGTGTTTCACCGTCAATAAGAAGGTCCACGGTATACAGTAAACCTGCAGTGAAGCATCGGAATCTAAAACTGGACTCACAGGAGAGGTTCAAATCATAGAACGTTAGAGTATCAGTTCACTTGTACTTAAGTCGGCATTGTGCCTTTTGTATTAAATTCGGATGCAATTTCTGTGTTTCATCGTCAATAAGATGGTCCATGCGATACAGTTAACCTGAAGTGATGCATCGGAATCTGAAACTGGACTCACAGGAGAGGTTCAAATCATAGAAGGTAGGAGTATCAGTCCTCTCGTATTTAAGTCGGCGTTGTGCCTTTTGTATTAAATTCGGATGCAATTTCTGCGTTTCATCGTCAATAAGAGGGTCCAAGGGATACAGTAAACCTAAAGTGCAGCATCGGAATCTAAAACTGGACTCACACTAGAGGTTCAATTCATAGAAAGTTTGAGTGCCAGTCCCTTTGTACTTAAGTCGGCATTGTGCATTTTTTATTAAATTCGGATGCAATTTCTGTGCTTCATCGTCAATGAGAAGGTCCAAGGGATACAGTAAACCTGAAGTGAAGCATCGGAATCTGAAACTGGACTCACAGGAGAGGTTCAAATCATAGAAAGTTAGACTGTCAGTCCTCTTGTAATTAAGTCGGCATTGTGCCTTTTGTATTAAATTCGGATGCAATTTCTGTGTTTCATCGTCAATAAGAAGGTCGAAGGGATACAGTAAACTTGAAGTGAAGCTTCGGAATCTAAAACTGGACACACAGGGTAGGTTCAAATCATAGAAAGTTAGAGTGTCAGTCCTCTTGTACTTAGGTCGCCAATGTGACTTTTGTATTACATTCGGATGCAATTTCTGTGTTTCATCGTCAATAAGAAGGTCCTAGACATACAGTAAACCTGAAGTGAAGCTTTGCAATCTGAAACTGGACTCACAGGAGAGGTTCAAATCATAGAAAGTTAGAGTGTCAGTCCAATTGTACTTAAGTCGGCATTGTGCCTTTTGTATTAAATTCGGATGCACTTTCTGTGTTTCATCGTTAATAAGAAGGTCCAAGGTTTACAGTAAACCTGAAGTGAAGCATCTAAATCTAAATCTGGACTCACAGATGTGTTCAAATCATAGAACGTTAGAGTGTAACTCCTCTTGTACTTAAGTCGGCGTTGTGCATTTTGTATTAAATTCGGATGCAATCTCTGTGTTTCATCGTCAATAAGATGGTCCAAGTGATACAGTAAACCTGAAGTGAGGCATTGGAATCTAAAACTGGACTCACAGGAGAGGTTCAAATCATAGAAAGTTGGAGTGTCAGTCCTCTTGTACTTATGTCGGCATTGTGCCTTTTGTATTAAACTCGAATGCAATTTCTGTGTTTCACCGTCAATAAGAAGGTCGAAGGAATAGAGTAAACCTGAAGTGAAGCATCGGAATCTAAAACTGGACTCACAGGCGAGGTTCAAATCATAGAAAGTTAGAGAGTCAGTCCTCTTGTACTTAAGTCGGCATTGTGACTTTTGTATTAAATTCGGGTGCAATTTCTGTGATTCATCGCCAATAGGAAGGTCCACGTGATACAGTAAACCTGAAGTGAAGCATCGGCATCTAAGACTGGCCTCACAGGAGAGGTTCAAATCATAGAAAGTTAGAATATCAGTCCTCTTGTACTTAAGTCGGCATTGTGCCTTTTGTATTTAATTCGGATGCAATTTCTGTGTTTCATCGTCAATAAGAAGGTCCAAGGGATACAGTAAACCTGAAGTGAAGCATCGGAATCTAAAACTGGACTCACAGGCGAAGTTCAAATCGTAGAATGTAAGAGTGTCAGTCTGCTTGTACTTAAGGCGGCATTGTGCCTTTTGTATTAAATTCGGATGCAATTTCTGTGATTCATCGTCAATAAGATGGTCCAAGGGATACAGTAAACCTGAAGAGCAGCATGGGAATCTAAAACTGGACTCACAGGAGAGGTTCAATTCATAGAAAGTTAGAGTGTCTGTCCTTTAGTACTTAGGTCGGCATTGTGCCTTTTTTATTAAATTCGGATGCAATTTCTGTGCTTCATCGTCAATGAGAAGGTCCAAGGGATACGGTAAACCTGAAGTGAAGCATCGCAATCGAAAACTGGACTCACAGGAGAGGTTCAAATCATAGAAAGTTAGACTGCCAGTCTTCTTGTACTTAAGTCGGCATTGTGCCCTTTGTATTAAATTCGGATGCAATTTCTGTGTTTCATCGTCAATAAGAAGGTCGAAGGGATACAGTAAACTTGAAGTGCAGCTTCGGAATCTAAAACTGGACACACAGGGTAAGTTCAAATCATTGAAAGTTAGAGTGTCAGTCCTCTTGTACTTAGGTCGCCAATGAGACTTTTGTATTAAATTCGGATGCAATTTCTGTGTTTCATCGTCAATAAGAAGGTCCAAGGTATACAGTAATCCTGCAGTGAAGCATCGGAATCTAAATCTGGACTCACAGGAGAGGTTCAAATCATAGAACGTTAGAGTGTCAGTCCTATTGTACTTAAGTCGGCCTTGTGCGTTTTCTATTAAATTTGGATGCAATTTCTGTGTTTCTTCGTCAATAAGAAGGTCCAAGGGATACAGTAAACCTGAAGTGAAGCATCGGAATCTAAAACTGGACTCACAGCAGAGGTTCAAATCATAGAAAGTTAGAGTGTCAGTCCTCTTGTACTTAAGTCGGCGTTGTGCTTTTTGTATTAAGGTCGGATGCAATTTCTGTGTTTCATCGTCAATAAGAAGGTCCACGTGATACAGTAAACCTGAAGTGAAGCATCGAACTCTAAAACTGAATTCACAGCTGATGTTCAATTCATTGACAGTTAGAGTGTCAGTCCTTTTGTACTTCAGTCGGCATTGTGCTTTTTGTATTAAATTCGGATGCAATTTCTGTGTTTCATCGTCAATAAGAAGGTCCTAGAGATACAGTAAACCTGAAGCGAAGCTTTGCAATCTGAAACTGGACTCACAGGAGAGGTTCAAATCATAGAAAGTTAGAGGGTCAGTCCAATTGTACTTAAGTCGGCATTGTGCCTTTTATATTAAATTCGGATGCACTTTCTGTGTTTCATCGTCAATAAGAAGGTCCAAGGTTTACAGTAAACCTGAAGTGAAGCATCTAAATCTAAAACTGGACTCACAGATGTGTTCAAATCATAGAACGTTAGAGTGTAACTCCTCTTGTACTTAAGTCGGCGTTGTGCATTTTGTATTAAATTCGGATGCAATCTCTGTGTTTCATCGTCAATAAGATGGTCCAAGTGATACAGTAAACCTGAAGTGAGGCATTGGAATCTAAAACTGGACTCACAGGAGAGGTTCAAATCATAGAAAGTTGGAGTGTCAGTCCTCTTGTACTTATGTCGGCATTGTGCCTTTTGTATTAAACTCGAATGCAATTTCTGTGTTTCACCGTCAATAAGAAGGTCGAAGGAATAGAGTAAACCTGAAGTGAAGCATCGGAATCTAAAACTGGACTCACAGGCGAGGTTCAAATCATAGAAAGTTAGAGAGTCAGTTCTCTTGTACTTAAGTTGGCATTGTGACTTTTGTATTAAATTCGGGTGCAATTTATGTGATTCATCGCCAATAGGAAGGTCCACGGGATACAGTAAACCTGAAGTGAAGCATCGGCATCTACGACTGGCCTCACAGGAGAGGTTCAAATCACAGAAAGTTAGAGTATCAGTCCACTTGTACTTAAGTCGGCATTGTGGCTTTTGTATTAAATTCGGATGCAATTTCTGTGTTTCACCGTCAATAAGAAGGTCCACGGGATACAGTTAACCTGAAGTGAAGCATCAGAATCTAAAACTAGACTCACAGGAGAGGTTCAAATCATAGAGAGTTTGAGTGTCAGTCCTTTTGTACTTAAGTCGGCATTGTGCCTTTTGTATTACATTCGGATGCAATTTCTGTGTTTCATCGTCAATAGGAAGGTCCACGGGATGCAGTAAACCTGAAGTGAAGCGTCGGAATCTAAAACTAGACTCACAGGAGTGGTTCATACAATAGAAAGTTAGAGTGTCAGTCCTCTTGTACTTAAGTCAGCATTGTGTCTTTGTATTAAAGTCGGATGCAATTTCTGTGTTTCATCGTCAATAAGAAGGTCGAAGGAATAGAGTAAACCTGTAGTGAAGCTTCGGAATCTAAAACTGGACTCACAGGCGAGGTTCAAATCATAGAACGTTAGAGAGTCAGTCCTCTTGTACTTAAGTCGGCATTGTGACTTTTGTATTAAATTCGGGTGCAATTTCTGTGATTCTTCGCAAATAGGAAGGTCCACGGGATACAATAAACCTGAAGTGAAGCATCGGCATCTAAGACTGGCCTCACAGGAGAGGTTCAAATCATAGAAAGTTAGAGTATCAGTCCTCTTGTACTTAAGTCGGCATTGTGCCTTTTGTATTTAATTCGGTTGCAATTTCTGTGTTTCATCGTCAATAAGAAGGTCCAAGGGATACAGTAAACCTGAAGTGAAGCATCGGAATCTAAAACTGGACTCACAGGCGAGGTTCAAATCGTAGAATGTTAGAGTGTCAGTCTGCTTGTACTTAAGGCAGCATTGTGCCTTTTGTATTAAATTCGGATGCAATTTCTGTGATTCATCGTCAATGAGAAGGTCCAAGGGATACAGTAAACCTGAAGAACAGCATGGGAATCTAAAACTGGACTCACAGGAGAGGTTCAATTCATAGAAAGTATGAGTGTCAGTCCTTTTGTACTTAGGTCGGCATTGTGCCTTTTTTATTAAATTCGGATGCAATTTCTGTGCTTCATCGTCAATAAGAAGGTCCAAGGGATACGGTAAACATGAAGTGAAGCATCGGAATCTAAAACTGGACTCACAGGAGAGGTTCAAATCATAGAAAGTTAGACTGTCAGTCCTCTTGTACTTAAGTCGGCATTGTGCCTTTTGTATTAAATTCGGATGCAATTTCTGTGTTTCATCGTCAATAAGAAGGTCGAAGGGATACAGTAAACCTGAAGTGAAGCATCGGAATCTAAAACTGGACTCACAGGCGAGGTTCAAATCATAGAAAGTTAGAGAGTCAGTCCTCTTGTACTTAAGTCGGCATTGTGACTTTTGTATTAAATTCGGGTGCAATTTCTGTGATTCATCGCCAATAGGAAGGTCCACGGGATACAGTAAACCTGAAGTGAAGCATCGGCATCTACGACTGGCCTCACAGGAGAGGTTCAAATCACAGAAAGTTAGAGTATCAGTCCACTTGTACTTAAGGCGGCATTGTGGCATTTGTATTAAATTCGGATGCAATTTCTGTGTTTCACCGTCAATAAGAAGGTCCACGGGATACAGTTAACCTGAAGTGAAGCATCAGAATCTAAAACTAGACTCACAGGAGAGGTTCAAATCATAGAGAGTTAGAGAGTCAGTCCTCTTGTACTTAAGTCAGCATTGTGCCTTTTGAATTAAATTCGGATGCAATTTCTGTGTTTCGTCGTCAATAAGAAGGTCCAAGGCATACAGAAAACATGAAGTGAAGCATCGAATTCTAAAACTGAATTCACAGCATATGTTCAATTCATTGACAGTTAGAGTGTCAGTCCTCTTGTACTTAAGTCGGCATTGTGCCTTTTGTATTTCATTCGGATGCAATTTCTGTGTTTCATCGTCAATAAGAAGGTCCAAGGGATACAGTAAACCTGAAGTGAAGCATCGGAATCTAAAACTGGACTCAAAGGAGAGGTTCAAATCGTAGAATGTTAGAGTGTAAGTCTGCTTGTACTTAAGTCGGCATTGTGCCTTTTGTATTAAATTCGGATGCAATTTCTGTGTTTCATCGTCAATAAGAAGGTCCAAGGGATACAGTAAACCTAAAGTGCAGCATCGGAATCTAAAACTGGACTCACAGGAGAGGTTCAATTCATAGAAAGTTTGAGTGTCAGTCCTTTTGTACTTAAGTCGGCATTGTGCCTTTTGTATTACATTCGGATGCAATTTCTGTGTTTCATCGTAAAATAGGAAGGTCCACGGGATGCAGTAAACCTGAAGTGAAGCATCGGAATCTAAAACTAGACTCACAGGAGTGGTTCATACCATAGAAAGTTAGAGTGTCAGTCCTCTTGTATTTAAGTCGGCATTGTGCCTTTGTATTAAAGTCGGATGCAATTACTGTGTTTCATCGTCAATAAGAAGGTTCACGGAATACAGTAAACCTGAAGTGAAGCATCGAACTCTATAACTGTACTCACAGCAGATGTTCAATTCATTGAAAGTTAGAGTGCCAGTCCCCTTGTACTTAAGTCGGCATTGTGCCTTTTGTATTAAATTCGGATGCAACTTCTGTGTTTCATAGTCAATAAGAAGGTCCTAGGGACACAGTAAACCTGAAGTGAAGCTTCACAATTTGAAACTGGACTCACAGGAGAGGTTCCAATCATTGAAAGTTAGAGTGTCAGTCCCCTTGTACTTAAGTCGGCATTATGCCTTTTGTATTAAATTCATATTCAATTTCTGTGCTTCATCGTCAATAAGAAGGTCCAAGGGATACAGTGAACCTGAAGTGAAGCATCGGAATCTAAAACTGGACTCACAGTAGAGGTTCAAATCATACAAAATAAGAGTGTCAGTCCACTTGTACTTAAGTCGGCATTGTGCCTTTTGTATTCAATTCGGATGCATTTTCTGTGATTCATCGTCAATAACAAGGTACACGGGATACAGTAAACCTGAAGTAAAGCATCGGAATCTAAAACTGGACTCACAGGACAGGTTCAAATCATAGAATGTTAGAGTGTCAGTCCCCTTTTACTTAAGTCGGCATTGTGCCTTTTGTATTAAATTCGCATGCAATTTCTGTGTTTCATCGTCAATAAGAAGGTCCAAGTTATACAGTAAACCAGAAGTGCAGCATCGGAATCTAAAACTGGACTCACAGGAGAGGTTCAAGTCATAGAAAATTTGAGTGTCAGTCCTCTTGTACTTATGTCGGCATTGTGCCTTTTTTATTAAATTCGGATGCAATTCCTGTGCTTCATAGTCAATAAGAACATCCAAGTGATACAGTAAACCTGAAGTGAAGCATCGGAATCGAAAACTGGACTCACAGGAAAGGTTCAAATCATAGAAAGTTAGAGTGTCAGTCCTCTTGTGCTTAAGTCGGCATTGTGCCTTTTGTATTAAATTCGGATGCAATTTCTGTGTTTCATCGTCAATAAGAAGGTCGAAGGAATAGATTAAACCTGAAGTGAAGCATCGGAATCTAAAACTGGACTCACAGGCGAGGTTCAAATCATAGAAAGTTAGAGAGTCAGTCCTCTTGTACTTAAGTCGGCATTGTGACTCTTGTATTAAATTCGGGTGCAATTTCTGTGATTCATCACCAATGGGAAGGTCCACGTGGTACAGTAAACCTGAAGTGAAGCATCGGCATCTAAGACTGGCCTCACAGGAGAGGTTCAAATCTTAGAAAGTTAGAGTATCAGTCCTCTTGTACTTAAGTCGGCATTGTGCCATTTGTATTTAATTCGGATGCAATTTCTGTGTTTCATCGTCAATAAGAAGGTCCAAGGGATACGGTAAACCGGAAGTGAAGCATCGGAATCTAAAACTGGACTCACAGGCGAAGTTCAAATCGTAGAATGTTAGAGTGTCAGTCTGCTTGTACTTAAGGCGGCATTGTTTCTTTTGTACTAAATTCGGATGCAATTTCTGTGATTCATCGTCAATAAGATGGTCCAAGGGATACAGTAAACCTGAAGAGCAGCATGGGAATCTAAAACTGGACTCACAGGAGAGGTTCAATTCATAGAAAGTTTGAGTGTCTGTCCTTTTGTACTTAGGTCGGCATTGTGCCTTTTTTATTAAATTCGGATGCAATTTCTGTGCTTCATCGTCAATATGAAGGTCCAAGGGATACGGTAAACCGGAAGTGAAGCATCGGAATCTAAAACTGGACTCACAGGAGAGGTTCAAATCATAGAAAGTTAGTCTGTCAGTCCTCTTGTACTTAAGTCGGCATTGTGCCCTTTGTATTAAATTCGGATGCAATTTCTATGTTTCATCGTCAATAAGAAGGTCGAAGGTATACAGTAAACCTGAAGTGAAGCATCGGAATCTAAAACTGGACTCACAGGCGAGGTTCAAATCATAGAAAGTTAGAGAGTCAGTCCTCTTGTACTTAAGTCGGCATTGTGACTTTTGTATTACATTCGGGTGCAATTTCTGTGATTCATCGCCAATAGGAAGGTCCACGGGATACAGTAAACCTGAAGTGAAGCATCGACATCTACGACTGGCCTCACAGGAGAGGTTCAAATCACAGAAAGATAGAGTATCAGGCCTCTTGTACATAAGTCGGCATTGTGGCTTTTGTATTAAATTCGGATGCAATTTCTGTGTTTCACCGTCAATAAGAAGGTCCACGGTATACAGTAAACCTGCAGTGAAGCATCGGAATCTAAAACTGGACTCACAGGAGAGGTTCAAATCATAGAACGTTAGAGTATCAGTTCACTTGTACTTAAGTCGGCATTGTGCCTTTTGTATTAAATTCGGATGCAATATCTGTGTTTCATCGTCAATAAGATGGTCCATGCGATACAGTTAACCTGAAGTGATGCATCGGAATCTGAAACTGGACTCACAGGAGAGGTTCAAATCATAGAAGGTAGGAGTATCAGTCCTCTCGTATTTAAGTCGGCGTTGTGCCTTTTGTATTAAATTCGGATGCAATTTCTGTGTTTCATCGTCAATAAGAAGGTCCAAGGGATACAGTAAACCTAAAGTGCAGCATCGGAATCTAAAACTGGACTCACAGGAGAGGTTCAATTCATAGAAAGTTTGAGTGCCAGTCCTTTTGTACTTAAGTCGGCATTGTGCATTTTTTATTAAATTCGGATGCAATTTCTGTGCTTCATCGTCAATGAGAAGGTCCAAGGGATACAGTAAACCTGAAGTGAAGCATCGGAATCTAAAACTGGACTCACAGGAGAGGTTCAAATCATAGAAAGTTAGACTGTCAGTCCTCTTGTAATTAAGTCGGCATTGTGCCTTTTGTATTAAATTCGGATGCAATTTCTGTGTTTCATCGTCAATAAGAAGGTCGAAGGGATACAGTAAACTTGAAGTGAAGCTTCGGAATCTAAAACTGGACACACAGGGTAGGTTCAAATCATAGAAAGTTAGAGTGTCAGTCCTCTTGTACTTAGGTCGCCAATGTGACTTTTGTATTAAATTCGGATGCAATTTCTGTGTTTCATCGTCAATAAGAAGGTCCAAGGTATACAGTAAACCTGCAGTGAAGCATCGGAATCTAAAACTGGACTCACAGGAGAGGTTCAAATCATAAAACGTTAGAGTATCAGTTCACTTGTACTTAAGTCAGCATTGTGCCTTTTGTATTAGATTCGGATGCAATTTCTGTGTTTCATCGTCAATAAGAAGGTACAAGGGATACAGTAAACCTGAAGTGAAGCTTCGGAATCTAAAACTGGACTCACAGGAGAGGTTCAAATCATACAAAATTAGTGTGTCAGTCCACTTGTACTTAAGTCGGCATTGTGCCTTTTGTATTAAATTCGGATGCAATTTCTGTGTTTCATCGTCAATAAGATGGTCCATGCGATACAGTTAACCTGAAGTGATGCATCGGAATCTGAAACTGGACTCACAGGAGAGGTTCAAATCATATAAGGTAGGAGTATCAGTCCTCTCGTATTTAAGTCGGCGTTGTGGTTTTTGTATTAAATTCGGATGCTATTTCTGTGTTTTATAGTCAATAAGAAGGTCCAAAGTATACAGTAAACCTGAAGTGAAGCATCGGAATCTAAAACTGGACTTACAGGAGAGGTTCAAATCATACAATATTAAAGTGTCAGTCCACTTGTACTGAAGTCGGCATTGTGCCTTTGTATTAAATTCGGATACAATTTCTGTGTTTCATCGACAATAAGATGGTCCAGGGGATACAGTAAACCTGAGGTGAGGCATCGGATTCTATAACTGGATTCACAGGAAAGGTTCAAATCATAGAAAGTTAGAGTGTCAGTCCTCTTGTACTTAAGTCGGCATTGTGCGTTTTCTATTAAATTTGGATGCAATTTCTGTGTTTCTTCGACAATAAGAAGGTCCAAGGGATACAGTAAACCTGAAGTGAAGCATCGGAATCTAAAACTGGACTCACAGGAGAGGTTCAAATCATAGAAAGTTAGAGTGTCAGTCCTCTTGTACTTAAGTCGGCGTTGTGCTTTTTGTATTAAGGTCGGATGCAATTTCTGTGTTTCATCATCAATAAGAAGGTCCACGTGATACAATAAACCTGAAGTGAAGCATCGAACTCTAAAACTGAATTCACAGCTGATGTTCAATTCATTGACAGTTAGAGTGTCAGTCCTCTTGTACTTCAGTCGGCATTGTGCCTTTTGTATTAAATTCGGATGCAATTTCTGTGTTTCATCGTCAATAAGAAGGTCCTAGAGATACAGTAAACCTGAAGTGAAGCTTCGCAATCTGAAACTGGACTCACAGGAGAGGTTCAAATCATAGAAAGTTAGAGTGTCAGTCCAATTGTACTTAAGTCGGCATTGTGCCTTTTGTATTAAATTCGGATGCACTTTCTGTGTTTCATCGTCAATAAGAAGGTCCAAGGTTTACAGTAAACCTGAAGTGAAGCATCTAAATCTAAAACTGGACTCACAGATGTGTTCAAATCATAGAACGTTAGAGTGTAACTCCTCTTGTACTTAAGTCGGCGTTGTGCATTTTGTATTAAATTCGGATGCAATCTCTGTGTTTCATCGTCAATAAGATGGTCCAAGTGATACAGTAAACCTGAAGTGAGGCATTGGAATCTAAAACTGGACTCACAGGAGAGGTTCAAATCATAGAACGTCAGAGTATCAGTTCACTTGTACTTAAGTCAGCATTGTGCCTTTTGTATTAAATTCGGAAGCAATTTCTGTGTTTCATCGTCAATAAGAAGGTACAAGGGATACAGTAAACCTGAAGTGAAGCTTCGCAATTTAAAACTGGACTCACAGGAGAGGTTCAAATCATACAAAATTAGAGTGTCAGTCCACTTGTACTTAAGTCGGCATTGTGCCTTTTGTATTAAATTCGGATGCAATTTCTGTGTTTCATCGTCAATAAGATGGTCCATGCGATACAGTTAACCTGAAGTGATGCATCGGAATCTGAAACTGGACTCACAGGAGAGGTTCAAATCATATAAGGTAGGAGTATCAGTCCTCTCGTATTTAAGTCAGCGTTGTGCCTTTTGTATTAAATTCGGATGCTATTTCTGTGTTTTATAGTCAATAAGAAGGTCCAAGGTATACAGTAAACCTGAAGTGAAGCATCGGAATCTAAAACTGGACTTACAGGAGAGGTTCAAATCATACAATATTAGAGTGTCAGTCCACTTGTACTTAAGTCGGCATTGTGCCTTTTGTATTAAATTCGGATACAATTTCTGTGTTTCATCGACAATAAGATGGTCCAAGGGATACAGTAAACCTGAGGTGAGGCATCGGAATCTATAACTGGATTCACAGGAAAGGTTCAAATCATAGAAAGTTAGAGTGTCAGTCCTCTTGTACTTAAGTCGGCATTGTGCGTTTTCTATTAAATTTGGATGCAATTTCTGTGTTTCTTCGTCAATAAGAAGGTCCAAGGGATACAGTAAACCTGAAGTGAAGCATCGGAATCTAAAACTGGACTCACAGGAGAGGTTCAAATCATAGAAAGTTTGAGTGTCAGTCCTCTTGTACTTATGTCGGCGTTGTGCTTTTTGTATTAAGGTCGGATGCAATTTCTGTGTTTCATCGTCAATAAGAAGGTCCACGTGATACAGTAGACCTGAAGTGAAGCATCGAACTCTAAAACTGAATTCACAGCTGATGTTCAATTCATTGACAGTTAGAGTGTCAGTCCTTTTGTACTTCAGTCGGCATTGTGCCTTTTGTATTAAATTCGGATGCAATTTCTGTGTTTCATCGTCAATAAGAAGGTCCTAGAGATACAGTAAACCTGAAGCGAAGCTTTGCAATCTGAAACTGGACTCACAGGAGAGGTTGAAATCATAGAAAGTTAGAGGGTCAGTCCAATTGTACTTAAGTCGGCATTGTGCCTTTTGTATTAAATTAGGATGCACTTTCTGTGTTTCATCGTCAATAAGAAGGTCCAAGGTTTACAGTAAACCTGAAGTGAAGCATCTAAATCTAAAACTGGACTCACAGATGTGTTCAAATCATAGAACGTTAGAGTGTAACTCCTCTTGTACTTAAGTCGGCGTTGTGCATTTTGTATTAAATTCGGATGCAATCTCTGTGTTTCATCGTCAATAAGATGGTCCAAGTGATACAGTAAACCTGAAGTGAGGCATTGGAATCTAAAACTGGACTCACAGGAGAGGTTCAAATCATAGAAAGTTGGAGTGTCAGTCTTCTTGTACTTATGTCGGCATTGTGCCTTTTGTATTAAACTCGAATGCAATTTCTGTGTTTCACCGTCAATAAGAAGGTCGAAGGAATAGAGTAAACCTGAAGTGAAGCATCGGAATCTAAAACTGGACTCACAGGCGAGGTTCAAATCATAGAAAGTTAGAGAGTCAGTCCTCTTGTACTTAAGTCGGCATTGTGACTTTTGTATTAAATTCGGGTGCAATTTCTGTGATTCATCGCCAATAGGAAGGTCCACGTGATACAGTAAACCTGAAGTGAAGCATCGGCATCTAACACTGGCCTCACAGGAGAGGTTCAAATCATAGAAAGTTAGAGTATCAGTCCTCTTGTACTTAAGTCGGCATTGTGCCTTTTGTATTTAATTCGGATGCAATTTCTGTGTTTCATCGTCAATAAGAAGGTCCAAGGGATACAGTAAACCTGAAGTGAAGCATCGGAATCTAAAACTGGACTCACAGGCGAAGTTCAAATCGTAGAATGTTAGAGTGTCAGTCTGCTTGTACTTAAGGCGGCATTGTGCCTTTTGTATTAAATTCGGATGCAATTTCTGTGATTCATCGTCAATAAGATGGTCCAAGGGATACAGTAAACCTGAAGAGCAGCATGGGAATCTAAAACTGGACTCACAGGAGAGGTTCAATTCATAGAAAGTTTGAGTGTCTGTCCCTTTGTACTTAGGTCGGCATTGTGCCTTTTTTATTAAATTCGGATGCAATTTCTGTGCTTCATCGTCAATAAGAAGGACCAAGGGATACGGTAAACCTGAAGTGAAGCATCGGAATCGAAAACTGGACTCACAGGAGAGGTTCAAATCATAGAAAGTTAGACTGTCAGTCTTCTTGTACTTAAGTCGGCATTGTGCCCTTTGTATTAAATATTAAATTCGGATGCAATTTCTGTGTTTCTTCGTCAATAAGAAGGTCGAAGGGATACAGTAAACCTAAAGTGAAGCATCGGAATCTAAAACTGGACTCACAGGCGAGGTTCAAATCATAGAAAGTTAGAGAGTCAGTCCTCTTGTACTTAAGTCGGCATTGTGACTTTTGTATTAAATTCGTGTGCAATTTCTGTGTTTCATCGCCAATAGGAAGGTCCACGGGATACACTAAACCTGAAGTGAAGCATCGGCATCTACGACTGGCCTCACAGGAGAGGTTCAAATCACAGAAAGTTAGAGTATCAGTCCTCTTGTACTTAAGTCGGCATTGTGGCTTTTGTATTAAATTCGGATGCAATTTCTGTGTTTCACCGTCAATAAGAAGGTCCACGGTATACAGTAAACCTGCAGTGAAGCATCGGAATCTAAAACTGGACTCACAGGAGAGGTTCAAATCATAGAACGTTAGAGTATCAGTTCGCTTGTACTTAAGTCGGCATTGTGCCTTTTGTATTAAATTCGGATGCAATTTCTGTGTTTCATCGTCAATAAGATGGTCCATGCGATACAGTTAACCTGAAGTGATGCATCGGAATCTGAAACTGGACTCACAGGAGAGGTTCAAATCATAGAAGGTAGGAGTATCAGTCCTCTCGTATTTAAGTCGGCGTTGTGCCTTTTGTATTAAATTCGGATGCAATTTCTGTGTTTCATCGTCAATAAGAAGGTCCAAGGGATACAGTAAACCTAAAGTGCAGCATCGGAATCTAAAACTGGACTCACAGGAGAGGTTCAATTCATAGAAAGTTTGAGTGCCAGTCCTTTTGTACGTAAGTCGGCATTGTGCATTTTTTATTAAATTCGGATGCAATTTCTGTGCTTCATCGTCAATGAGAAGGTCCAAGGGATACAGTAAACCTGAAGTGAAGCATCGGAATCTAAAACTGGACTCACAGGAGAGGTTCAAATCATAGAAAGTTAGACTGTCAGTCCTCTTGTAATTAAGTCGGCATTGTGCCTTTTGTATTAAATTCGGATGCAATTTCTGTGTTTCATCGTCAATAAGAAGGTCGAAGGGATACAGTAAACTTGAAGTGAAGCTTCGGAATCTAAAACTGGACACACAGGGTAGGTTCAAATCATAGAAAGTTAGAGTGTCAGTCCTCTTGTACTTAGGTCGCCAATGTGACTTTTGTATTAAATTCGGATGCAATTTCTGTGTTTCATCGTCAATAAGAAGGTACAAGGTATACAGTAAACCTGCAGTGAAGCATCGGAATCTAAAACTGGACTCACAGGAGAGGTTCAAATCATAGAACGTTAGAGTATCAGTTCACTTGTACTTAAATCAGCATTGTGCCTTTTGTATTAAATTCGGATGCAATTTCTGTGTTTCATCGTCAATAAGAAGGTACAAGGGATACAGTAAACCTGAAGTGAAGCTTCGGAATTTAAAACTGGACTCACAGGAGAGGTTCAAATCATACAAAATTAGAGTGTCACTCCACTTGTACTTAAGTCGGCATTGTGCCTTTTGTATTAAATTCGGATGCAATTTCTGTGTTTCATCGTCAATAAGATGGTCCATGCGATACAGTTAACCTGAAGTGATGCATCGGAATCTGAAACTGGACTCACAGGAGAGGTTCAAATCATAGAAGGTAGGAGTATCAGTCCTCTCGTATTTAAGTCGGCGTTGTGCCTTTTGTATTAAATTCGGATGCTATTTCTGTGCTTCATCGTCAATAAGAAGGTCCAAGGGATACAGTGAACCTGAAGTGAAGCATCGGAATCTAAAACTGGACTCACAGGAGAGGTTCAAATCATAGAAAGTTAGAGTGTCAGTCCTCTTGTACTTAAGTCGGCGTTGTGCTTTTTGTATTAAGGTCGGATGCAATTTCTGTGTTTCATCGTCAATAAGAAGGTCCACGTGATACAGTAAACCTGAAGTGAAGCATCGAACGCTAAAACTGAATTCACAGCGGATGTTCAATTCATTGACAGTTAGAGTGTCAGTCCTCTTGTACTTAAGTCGGCATTGCGCCTTTTGTATTAAATTCGGATGCAATTTCTGTGTTTCATCGTCAATAAGAAGGTCCTAGAGATACAGTAAACCTGAAGTGAAGCTTTGCAATCTGAAACTGGACTCACAGGAGAGGTTCAAATCATAGAAAGTTAGAGTGTCAGTCCAATTGTACTTAAGTCGGCATTGTGCCTTTTGTATTAAATTCGGATGCACTTTCTGTGTTTCATCGTCAATAAGAAGGTCCAAGGTTTACAGTAAACCTGAAGTGAAGCATCTAAATCTAAAACTGGACTCACAGATGTGTTCAAATCATGTAACGTTAGAGTGTAACTCCTCTTGTACTTAAGTCGGCGTTGTGCATTTTGTATTAAATTCGGATGCAATCTCTGTGTTTCATCGTCAATAAGATGGTCCAAGTGATACAGTAAACCTGAAGTGAGGCATTGGAATCTAAAACTGGACTCACAGGAGAGGTTCAAATCAAAGAAAGTTGGAGTGTCAGTCCTCTTGTACTTATCTCGGCATTGTGCCTTTTGTATTAAACTCGAATGCAATTTCTGTGTTTCACCGTCAATAAGGAGGTCCACGAGATACAGTTAACCTGAAGTGAAGCATCGGAATCAAAACTGGACTCACAGGAGAGGTTCAAATCATAGAGAGTTAGGGTGTCAGTCCTCTTGTACTTAAGTCGACTTTGTGCCTTTTGTAATAAATTCGGATGCAATTTCTGTGTTTCATTTTCAATAAGAAGGTCCAAGGGATACAGAAAACCTGAAGTGAAGCATCGGAATCTAAAACTCGACTCACAGCCGAGGTTCAAATCAAAGAGAGTTAGAGTGTCAGTCCTCTTGTACTTAAGTCGGCATTGTGCCTTTTGTATTAAATTCGGATGCAATTTCTGTGTTTCATCATCAGTAGGGAGGTCCATGTGATACAGTAAACCTGAAGTGATGCATCGGCATCTAAAACTGGACTCACAGGAGAGGTTCAAACCATAGAAAGTTATAGTGTCAGTCCTCTTGTACTTAAGTCGGCATTGTGGCTTTTGTATTAAATTCGAATGCAATTTCTGTGTTTCATCGTCAATAAGAAGGTCCAAGGGATACAGTAAACCTCAAGTGAAGCATCGGAATCTAAAACTGGACTCACAGGAGAGGTTCAAATCATAGAGAGTTAGAGTGTCAGTCCTCTTGTACTTAAGTCGGCATTGTGCGTTTTGTATTGAATTCGGATGCAATTTCTGTGTTTTATCTTCAACAAGAAGGTGAACGGGATACAGTAAACCTGAAGTGAAGCATCGGAATCTAAAACTGGACTCACAGGAGTGGTTCATACCATAGAAAGTTAGACTGTCAGTCCTCTTGTACTTAAGTCGGCATTGTGTCTTTGTATTAATGTCGGATGCAATTTCTGTGTTTCATCGTCAATAAGAAGGTTCACGGGATACAGTAAACCTGAAGTAAAGCATCGAACTCTAAAACTGTACTCACAGCAGATGTTCTATTCATTGAAAGTTAGAGTGTCAGTCCTCTTGTACTCAAGTCGGCATTGTGCCTTTTGTATTAAATTCGGATGCAATTTCTGTATTTCATCGTCAATAAGAAGGTCCTAGGGACACAGTAAACCTGAAGTGTAGCTTCGCAATCTGAAGCTGGACTCACAGGAAAGGTTCCAATCATTGAAAGTTAGAGTGTCAGTCCTCTTGTACTTAGGTCGGCATTGTGCGTTTTGTATTAAATTCGGATGCAATTTCTGTGTTTTATCTTCAATAAGAAGGTCCACAGGATACAGTAAACCTGAAGTGAAGCATCGGACTCTAAAACTGGACTCACAGGAGAGTTTCAAATCATAGAAAGTTAGAGTGTCAGTCCTCTTCTAGTTAAGTCGGCGTTGTGCCTATTGCATTAAATTCAAATGCAATTTCTGTGTTTCATCGTCAATAAGAAGGTCCAAGGTATACAGTAAACCTGAAGTGAAGCATCGGAATCTAAAACTCGACTTACAGGAGACGTTCAAATCTTAGAAAGTTAGAGTGTCAGTCCCCTTGTACTTATGTCGGCATTGTGCCTTTTTTATTAAATTCGGATGCAATTTCTGTGCTTCATCGTCAATAAGAACATCCAAGTGATGCAGTAAACCTGAAGTGAAGCATCGGGATCCAAAACTGGACTCACAGGAGAGGTCCAAATCATAGAAACTTAGAGTGTCAGTCCTCTTGTACTTAAGTCGGCATTGTGCCTTTTGTATTAAATTCGGATGCAATTTCCGTGTTTCATCGCCAATACGAAGGCCGAAGGAATACAGTAAACCTGAAGTGAAGCATCGGAATCTAAAACTGGACTCCCAGGGGAGGTTCAAATCATAGAAAGTTAGACTGTCAGTCCTCTTGTACTTAAGTCGGCGTTGTGCCTTTTGTATTAAATTCGGATGCAATTTCTGTGTTTCATCGTCAATAAGAAGGTCGAAGGGATACAGTAAACCTGAAGTGAAGCATCGGAATCTAAGACTGGACTCACAGGCGAGGTTCAAATCATAGAAAGTTAGAGAGTCAGTCCTCTTGTACTTAAGTCGGCATTGTGGCTTTTGTATAAAATTCGGGTGCAATTTCTGTGATTCATCGCCAATAGGAAGGTTCAAGGGGTACAGTAAACCTGAAGAGAAGCATCGGCATCTAAGACTGGCCTCACAGGAGAGGTTCAAATCATAGTAAGTTAGAGGATCAGTCCTCTTGTACTTAAGTCGGCATTGTGGCTTTTGTATTAAATTCGGATGCAATTTCTGTGTTTTTTACCGTCAATAAGAGGGTCCACGGGATACAGTTAACCTGAAGTGAAGCATCGGAATCTAAAACTAGACTCACAGGAGGGGTTCAAATCATAGAGAGTTAGAGAGTCAGTCCTCTTGTACGTAAGTCAGCATTGTGCCTTTTGAATTAAATTCGGATGCAATTTCTGTGTTTCAACGTCAATAAGAAGGTCCAAGGGATACAGTAAACCTGAAGTGAAGCATCGAATTCTAAAACTGAATTCACAGCAGATGTTCAATTCATTGAAAGTTAGAGTGTCAGTCCTATTGTACTTAAGTCGGCATTGTGCCTTTTGTATTCAATTCCGATGCAATTTCTGTGTTTCATCGTCAATAAGAAGGTCCAAGGAATACAGTAAACCTGAAGTGCAGCATCGGAATCTGAAACTGGACTCACAGGAGAGGTTCAATTCATAGAAAGTTTGAGTGTCAGTCCTTTTGTACTTAAGTCGGCATTGTGCCTTTTTTATTAAATTCGGATGCAATTTCCGTGCTTCATCGTCAATAAGAAGGTCCAAGGAATACGGTAAACCTGAAGTGAAGCATCGGAATCTAAAACTGGACTCACAGGAGAGGGTCAAATCATAGAAAGTTAGACTGACAGTCCTCTTGTACTTAAGTCGGCATTGTGCCTTTTGTATTAAATTCGGATGCAATTTCTGTGTTTCTTCGTCAATAAGAAGGTCGTAGGGATACAGTAAACCTGAAGTGAAGCTTCGGAATTTAAAACTGGACACACAGGGTAGGTTCAAATCATAGAAAGTTAAGAGAGTCAGTCCTCTTGTACTTAAGTCGGCATTGTGACTTTTGTATTAAATTCGGATGCAATTTCTGTGTTTCATCGTCAATAAGAAGGTCCAAGGTATACAGTAAACCTGCAGTGAAGCATCGGAATCTAAAACTGCACTCACAGGAGAGGTTCAAATCATAGAACGTTAGAGTGTCAGTCCACTTGTACTTTAGTCAGCATTGTGCCTTTTGTATTAAATTCGGGTGCAATTTCTGTGTTTCATCGTCAATACGAAGGTACAAGGGATACAGTAAACCTGAAGTGAAGCTTCGGAATCTAAAACTGGACTCACAGGAGAGGTTCAAATCATACAAAATTAGAGTGACAGTCCACTTGTACATAAGTCGGCATTGTGCCTTTTGTCTTAAATTCGGATGCAATTTCTGTGTTTCATCGTCAATAAGAAGGTGCACGGGATACAGTAAACCAGAAGTGCAGCATCGGAATCTAAAACTGGACTCACAGGAGTGGTTCATACCATAGAAAGTTAGAGTGTCTGTCCTCTTGTACTTATGTCGGCATTGTGCCTTTGTATTAAAGTCGGATACAATTTCTGTGTTTCATCGTCAATAAGAAGGTTCACGGGATACAGTAAACCTGAAGTGAAGCATCGAACTCTAAAACTGTACTCACAGCAGATGTTCAATTCATTGAAAGTTAGAGTGCCAGTCCTCTTGTACTTAAGTCGGCATTGTACCTTTTGTATTAAATTCGGATGCAATTTCTGTGTTTCATAGTCAATAAGAAGGTCCTAGGGACACAGTAAACCTGAAGTGAAGCTTCGCAATCTGAAACTGGACTCACAGGAGAGGTTCCAATCATTGAAAGTTAAAGTGTCAGTCCTCTTGTACTTAAATCAGCATTGTGCGTTTTGTATTAAATTCGGATGCAATTTCTGTGTTATATCTTCAATAAGAAGGTACACAAGATACAGTAAACCTGCAGTGAAGCATCGGAATCTAAAACTGGACTCACAGGAGAGGTTCAAATCATAGAAAGTTAGAGTGTCAGTCCTCTTGTTGTTAAGTCGGCATTGTGCCTATTGCATTAAATTCAAATGCAATTTCTGTGTTTCATCGTCAATAAGAAGGTCCCAGGTATACAGTAAACCTGAAGTGAAGTATCGGAATCTGAAACTGGACTTACAGGAGAGCTTCAAATCTTAGAATGTTAGAGTGTCAGTCCCCTTGTACTGAAGTCGGCATTATGCCTTTTGTATTAAATTCGGATTCAATTTCTGTGCTTCATCGTCAATATGAAGGTCCAAGGGATACAGTGAACCTGAAGTGAAGCATCGGAATCTAAAACTGGACTCACAGTAGAGGTTCAAATCATACAACGTTAGAGTGTCAGTCCACTTGTACTTAAGTCGGCATTGTGCCTTTTGTATTAAATTCGGATGCAATTTCTGTGTTTCATCGTCAATAACAGGGTACAAGGGATACAGTAAACCTGAAGTAAAGCATCGGAATCTATAACTGGACTCACAGGAGAGGTTCAAATCATAGAATGTTAGAGTGCCAGTCCGCTTTTACTTAAGTTGGCATTGTGCCTTTTGTATTAAATTCGGATGCAATTTCTGTTTCATCGTCAATAAGAAGGTCCAAGGGATACAGTAAACCAGAAGTGCAGCATCGGAATCTAAAACTGGACTCACAGGAGAGGTTCAAGTCATAGAAAATTTGAGTGTCAGTCCTCTTGTACTTATGTCGGCATTGTGCCTCTTTTATTAAATTCGGATGCAATTCCTGTGCTTCATCGTCAATAAGAACATCCAAGTGATACAGTAAACCTGAAGTGAAGCATCGGAATCGAAAACTGGACTCACAGGAGAGGTTCAAGTCATAGAAAGTTAGAGTGTCAGTCCTCTGGTACTTAAGTCGGCATTGTGCCTTTTGTATTAAATTCGGTTGCAATTTCTGTGTTTCATCGTCAATAAGAAGGTCGAAGGAATAGAGTAAACCTGAAGTAAAGCATCGGCATCTAAGACTGGCCTCACAGGAGAGGTTCAAATCATAGAAAGTTAGAGTATCAGTCCTCTTGTACTTAAGTCGGCATTGTGAGTTTTGTATAAAATTCGGGTGCAATTTCTGTGATTCATCGCCAATAGGAAGGTCCACAGGATACAGTAAACCTGAAGTGAAGCATCGGCATCTAAGACTGGCCTCACAGGAGAGGTTAAAATCATAGAAAGTTAGAGTATCAGTCCTCTTGTACTTAAGTCGGCATTGTGCCTTTGTATTAAAGTCGGATGCAATTTCTGTGTTTCATCGTCAATAAGAAGGTTCACGGGATACAGTAAACCTGAAGTAAAGCATCCAACTCTAAAACTGTACTCACAGCAGATGTTCAATTCATTGAATGTTAGAGTGTCAGTCCTCTTGTACTTAAGTCGGCATTGTGCCTTTTGTATTAAATTCGGATGCAATTTCTGTGTTTCATCGTCAATAAGAAGGTCGAAGGAATAGAGTAAACCTGAAGTGAAGCATCGGAAACTAGAACCGGACTCACAGGCGAGGTTTAAATCATAGAAAGTTAGAGAGTCAGTCCTCTTGTACTTAAGTCGGCATTGTGACTTTTGTATAAAATTCGGGTGCAATTTCTGTGATTCATCGCCAATAGGAAGGTCCAAGGGATACAGTAAACCTGAAGTGAAGCATCGGAATCTAAAACTGGACTCACAGGAGAGGTTCAAATCGTAGAATGTTAGAGTGTCAGTCTGCTTGTACTTAAGTCGGCATTGTGCCTATTGTATTAAATTCGGATGCAATTTCTGTGTTTCATCGTCAATAAGAAGGTTCACGGGATACAGTAAACCTGAAGTAAAGCATCCAACTCTAAAACTGTACTCACAGCAGATGTTCAATTCATTGAAAGTTAGAGTGTCAGTCCTCTTGTACTTAAGTCGGCATTGTGCCTTTTGTATTAAATTCGGATGCAATTTCTGTGTTTCATCGTCAATAAGAAGGTCCTAGGGACACAGTAAACCTGAAGTGAAGCTTCGCAATGTGAAACTGGACTCACAGGACAGGTTCCAATCATTGAAAGTTAGAGTGTCAGTCCTCTTGTACTTAAGTCGGCATTGTGCGTTTTGTATTAAATTCGGATGCAATTTCTGTGTTTTATCTTCAATAAGAAGGTCCACAGGATACAGTAGACCTGAAGTGAAGCATTGGAATCGAAAACTGGACTCACAGGAGAGGTTCAAATCATAGAAAGTTAGAGTGTCAGTCCTCTTGTACTTAAGTCGGCATTGTGCCTTTTGTATTAAATTCGGATGCAATTTCTGTGTTTCATCGTCAATAAGAAGGTCGAAGGAATAGGGTAAACCTGAAGTGAAGCATCGGAAACTAGAACCGGACTCACAGGCGAGGTTTAAATCATAGAAAGTTAGAGAGTCAGTCCTCTTGTACTTAAGTCGGCATTGTGACTTTTGTATAAAATTCGGGTGCAATTTCTGTGATTCATCGCCAATAGGAAGGTCCAAGGGATACAGTAAACCTGAAGTGAAGCATCGGAATCTAAAACTGGACTCACAGGAGAGGTTCAAATCGTAGAATGTTAGAGTGTCAGTCTGCTTGTACTTAAGTCGGCATTGTGCCTATTGTATTAAATTCGGATGCAATTTCTGTGTTTCATCGTCAATAAGAAGGTCCAAGGGATACAGTAAACCTGAAGTGCAGCATCGGAATCTAAAACTGGACTCACAGGAGGGGTTCAATTCATAGAAAGTTTGAGTGTCAGTCCTTTTGTACTTACGTCGGCATTGTGCCTTTTTTATTAAATTCGGATGCAATTTCTGTGCTTCATCGTCAATAAGAAGGTCCAAGGGATACGGTAAACCTGAAGTGAAGCATCGGAATCTAAAACTGGTCTCACAATAGAGGTTCAAATCATAGAAAGTTTGAGAGTCAGTCCTCTTGTACTTAAGTCGGCATTGTGACTTTTGTATTAAATTCGGGTGTAATTTCTGTGATTCATCGCCAATAGGAAGGTCCACGGGATACAGTAAACCTGAAGTGAAGCATCGGCATCTACGACTGGCCTCACAGGAGAATTTCAAATCACAGAAAGTTAGAGTGTCTGTCCTCTTGTACATAAGTCGGCATTGTTTCTTTTGTATTAAATTCGGATGCAATTTCTGTGTTTCACCGTCAATAAGAAGGTCCACGGGATACAATTAACCTGAAGTGAAGCATCGGAATCTAAAACTAGACTCACAGGAGAGGTTTAATTCATTGAAAGTTAGAGTGTCAGTCCTCTTGTACTTAAGTCGGCATTGTGCCTTTTGTATTTAATTCGGATGCAATTTCTGTGTTTCATCGTCAATCAGAAGGTCCAAGGGATACAGTAAACCTGAAGTGAAGCATCGGAATCTTAAACTGGACTCACAGGAGAGGTTCAAATCGTAGAATGTTAGAGTGTAAGTCTGCTTGCACTTAAGTCGGCATTGTGCCTTCTGTATTAAATTCGGATGCAATTTCTGTGTTTCATCGTCAATAAGAAGGTCCAAGGGATACAGTAAACCTAAAGTGCAGCATCGGAATCTAAAACTGGCCTCACAGGAGAGGTTCAATTCATAGAGAGTTTGAGTGTCAGTCCTTTTGTACTTAAGTCGGCATTGTGCTTTTTTTATTAAATTCGGATGCAATTTCTGTGCTTCATCGTCAATGAGAAGGTCCAAGGGATACAGTAAACCTGAAGTGAAGCATCGGAATCTATAACTGGACTCACAGGAGAGGTTCAAATCATAGAATGTTAGAGTGTCAGTCCGCTTTTACTTAAGTCGGCATTGTGCCTTTTGTATTAAATTCGGATGCAATTTCTGTGTTTCATCGTCAATAAGAAGGTCCAAGGGATACAGTAAACCAGAAGTGCAGCATCGGAATCTAAAACTGGACTCACAGGAGAGGATCAAATCATAGATAGCTAAAGTGTCAGTCCGCTTTTACTTAAGTCGGCATTGTGCCTGTGTATTAAATTCAGATGCAATTTCTGTGTTTCATCGTCAATAAGAAGGTCCAAGGGATACAGTAAACCAGAAGTGCAGCATCGGAATCTAAAACTGGAATCACAGGCGAGGTTCAAATCATAGAAAGTTAGGGAGTCAGTCCTCTTGTACTTAAGTCGGCATTGTGAGTTTTGTATAAAATTCGGGTGCAATTTCTGTGATTCATCGCCAATAGGAAGGTCCACAGGATACAGTAAACCTGAAGTGAAGCATCGGAATCTAAAACTGGAATCACAGCCGAGGTTCAAATCAATGAGAGTTAGAGTGTCAGTCCTCTTGTACTTAAGTCGGCATTGTGCCTTTTGTATTAAATTCGGATGCAATTTCTGTGTTTCATCATCAATAGGGAGGTCCATGCGATACAGTAAACCTGAAGTGATGCATCGGCATCTAAAACTGGACTCACAGGAGAGGTTCAAACCATAGAAAGTTATAGTGTCAGTCCTCTTGTACTTAAGTCGGCATTGTGGCTTTTGTATTAAATTCGAATGCAATTTCTGTGTTTCATCGTCAATAAGAAGGGCAAAGGGATACAGTAAACCTCAAGTGAAGCATCGGAATCTAAAACTGGACTCACAGGAGAGGTTCAAATCATAGAGAGTTAGAGTGTCAGTCCTCTTGTACCTAAGTCGGCATTGTGCGTTTTGTATTGAATTCGGATGCAATTTCTGTGTTTTATCTTCAACAAGAAGTTGAACGGGATACAGTAAACCTGAAGTGAAGCATCGGAATCTAAAACTGGACTCACAGGAGTGGTTCATACCATAGAAAGTTAGAGTGTCAGTCCTCTTGTACTTAAGTCGGCATTGTGTCTTTGTATTAAAGTCGGATGCAATTTCTGTGTTTCATCGTCAATAAGAAGGTTCACGGGATACAGTAAACTTGAAGTAAAGCATCGAACTCTAACACTGTACTCACAGCAGATGTTCTATTCATTGAAAGTTAGAGTGTCAGTCCTCTTGTACTCAAGTCGGCATTGTGCCTTTTGTATTAAATTCGGATCCAATTTCTGTATTTCATCGTCAATAAGAAGGTCCTAGGGATACAGTAAACCTGAAGTGAAGCTTCGCAATCTGAAACTCGACTCACAGGAGAGGTTCAAATCATAGATAGTTAGAGTGTCAGTCCTCTTGTACTTAAGTCGGCATTGTGCCTTTTGTAATAAATTCGGATGCAATTTCTGTGTTTCATTTTCAATAAGAAAGTCCAAGGGATACAGTAATCCTGAAGTGAAGCATCGGAATCTAAAACTGGACTCACAGGCGTGGTTCAAATCATAGAGAGTTAGAGTGTCTGTCCTCTTGTACTTATGTCGGCATTGTGCCTTTGTATTAAAGTCGGATGCAATTTCTGTGTTTCATCGTCAAAAAGAAGGTTCACGGGATACAGTAAACCTGAAGTGAAGCATCGAACTCTAAAACTGTACTCACAGCAGATGGTCAATTCATTGAAAGTTAGAGTGCCAGTCCTCTTGTACTTAAGTCGGCATTGTACCTTTTGTATTAAATTCGGATGCAATTTCTGTGTTTCATAGTCAATAAGAAGGTCCTAGGGACACAGTAAACCTGAAGTGAAGCTTCGCAATCTGAAACTGGACTCACAGGAGAGGTTCCAATCATTGAAAGTTAAAGTGTCAGTCCTCTTGTACTTAAGTCGGCATTGTGCGTTTTGTATTAAATTCGGATGCAATTTCTGTGTTTTATCTTCAATAAGAAGGTACACAAGATACAGTTAACCTGCAGTGAAGCATCGGAATCTAAAACTGGACTCACAGGAGAGGTTCAAATCATAGAAAGTTAGAGTGTCAGTCCTCTTGTTGTTAAGTCGGCATTGTGCCTATTGCATTAAATTCAAATGCAATTTCTGTGTTTCATCGTCAATAAGAAGGCCCAAGGGATACAGTAAACCAGAAGTGCAGCATCGGAATCCAAAACTGGACTCACAGGAGAGGTACAAGTCATAGAAAATTTTTGTGTCAGTCCTCTTGTACTTATGTCGGCATTGTGCCTTTTTTATTAAATTCGGATGCAATTCCTGTGCTTCATCGTCAATAAGAACATCCAAGTGATACAGTAAACCTGAAGTGAAGCATCGGAATCTAAAACTGGACTTACAGGAGAGCTTCAAATCTTAGAAAGATAGAGTGTCAGTCCCCTTGTACTTAAGTCGGCATTATGCCTTTTGTATTAAATTCGGATTCAATTTCTGTGCTTCATTGTCAATAAGAAGGTCCAAGGAATACCGTGAACCTGAAGTGAAGCATCGGAATCTAAAACTGGACTCACAGTAGAGGTTCAAATCATACAAAGTTAGAGTGTCAGTCCACTTGTACTTAAGTCGGCATTGTGCCTTTTGTATTAAATTCGGATGCAATTTCTGCGATTCATCGTCAATAACAAGGTACAAGGGATACAGTAAACCTGAAGTAAACCATCGGAATCTATAACTGGACTCACAGGAGAGGTTCAAATCATAGAATGTTAGAGTGTGGTAGTCCGCTTTTACTTAAGACGGCATTGTGCCTTTTGTATTAAATTCGGATGCAATTTCTGTGTTTTATCGTCAATAAGAAGGTCCAAGGGATACAGTACACCAGAAGTGCAGCATCGGAATCTAAAACTGGACTCACAGGAGAGGTTCAACTCATAGAAAATTTGAGTGTCAGTCCTCTTGTACTTATGTCGGCATTGTGCCTTTTTTATTAAATTCGGATGCAATTCCTGTGCTTCATCGTCAATAAGAACATCCAAGTGATACAGTAAACCTGAAGTGAAGCATCGGAATCGAAAACTGGACTCACAGGAGAGGTTCAAATCGTAGAAAGTTAGAGTGTCAGTCCTCTTGTACTTAAGTCGGCATTGTGCCTTTTGTATTAAATTCGGCTGCAATTTCTGTGTTTCATCGTCAATAAGAAGGTCCAAGGTATACAGTAAACCTGAAGTGAAGCATCGGAATCTAAAACTGGACTTACAGGAGAGGTTCAAATCTTAGAAAGTTAGAGTGTCAGTCCCCTTGTACTTATGTCGGCATTGTGCCTTTTTTATTAAATTCGGATGCAATTTCTGTGCTTCATCGTCAATATGAACATCCAAGTGATACAGTAAACCTGAAGTGAAGCATCGGGATCTAAAACTGGACTCACAGGAGAGGTTCAAATCATAGAAACTTAGAATGTCAGTCCTCTTGTACTTAAGTCGGCATTGTGCCTTTTGTATTAAATTCGGGTGCAATTTCTGTGTTTCATCGTCAATAAGAAGGTCGAAGGAATACAGTAAACCTGAAGTGAAGCATCGGAATCTAAAACTGGACTCCCAGGGGAGGTTCAAATCATAGAAAGTTAGACTGTCAGTCCTCTTGTACTTAAGTCGGCGTTGTGCCTTTTGTATTAAATTCGGATGCAATTTCTGTGTTTCATCGTCAATAAGAAGGTCCAAGGGATACAGTAAACCTGAAGTGAAGCATCGAATTCTAAAACTGAATTCACAGCAGATGTTCAATTCATTGAAAGTTAGAGTGTCAGTCCTATTGTACTTAAGTCGGCATTGTGCCTTTTGTATTTAATTCCGATGCAATTTCTGTGTTTCATCGTCAATAAGAAGGTCCAAGGAATACAGTAAACCTGAAGTGCAGCATCGGAATCTGAAACAGGACTCACAGGAGAGGTTCAATTCATAGAAAGTTTGAGTGTCAGTCCTTTTGTGCTTAAGTCGGCATTGTGCCTTTTTTATTAAATTCGGATGCAATTTCTGTGCTTCATCGTCAATAAGAAGGTCCAAGGAATACGGTAAACCTGAAGTGAAGCATCGGAATCTAAAACTGGACTCACAGGAGAGGTTCAAATCATAGAAAGTTAGACTGACAGTCCTCTTGTACTTAAGTCGGCATTGTGCCTTTTGTATTAAATTCGGATGCAATTTCTGTGTTTCATCGTCAATAGGAAGGTCGAAGGGATACAGTAAACCTGAAGTGAAGCTTCGGAATGTAAAACTGGACACACAGGGTAGGTTCAAATCATAGAAAGTTAGAGAGTCAGTCCTCTTGTACTTAAGTCGGCATTGTGACTTTTGTATTAAATTCGGATGCAATATCTGTGTTTCATCGTCAATAACAAGGTCCAAGGTATACAGTAAACCTGCAGTGAAGCATCGGAATCTAAAACTGGACTCACAGGAGAGGTTCAAATCATAGAACGTTAGAGTGTCAGTCCACTTGTACTTTAGTCAGCATTGTGCGTTTTGTACTAAATTCGGGTGCAATTTCTGTGTTTCATCGCCAATACGAAGGTACAAGGGATACAGTAAACCTGAAGTGAAGCTTCGGAATCGAAAACTGGACTCACAGGAGAGGTTCAAATCGTAGAAAGTTAGAGTGTCAGTCCTCTTGTACTTAAGTCGGCATTGTGCCTTTTGTATTAAATTCGGTTGCAATTTCTGTGTTTCATCGTCAATAAGAAGGTCCAAGGTATACAGTAAACCTGAAGTGAAGCATCGGAATCTGAAACTGGACTTACAGGAGAGGTTCAAATCTTAGAAAGTTAGAGTGTCAGTCCCCTTGTACTTATGTCGGCATTGTGCCTTTTTTATTAAATTCGGATGCAATTTCTGTGCTTCATCGTCAATAAGAACATCCAAGTGATACAGTAAACCTGAAGTGAAGCATCGGGATCTAAAACTGGACTCACAGGAGAGGTTCAAATCATAGAAACTTAGAATGTCAGTCCTCTTGTACTTAAGTCGGCATTGTGCCTTTTGTATTAAATTCGGGTGCAATTTCTGTGTTTCATCGTCAATAAGAAGGTCGAAGGAATACAGTAAACCTGAAGTGAAGCATCGGAATCTAAAACTGGACTCCCAGGGGAGGTTCAAATCATAGAAAGTTAGACTGTCAGTCCTCTTGTACTTAAGTCGGCGTTGTGCCTTTTGTATTAAATTCGGATGCAATTTCTGTGTTTCATCGTCAATAAGAAGGTCGAAGGGATACAGTAAACCTGAAGTGAAGCATCGGAATCTAAGCCTGGACTCACAGGCGAGGTTCAAATCATAGAAAGTTAGAGAGTCAGTCCTCTTGTACTTAAGTCGGCATTGTGGCTTTTGTATAAAATTTGGGTGCAATTTCTGTGATTCATCGCCAATAGGAAGGTCCACGGGATACAGTAAACCTGAAGAGAAGCATCGGCATCTAAGACTGGCCTCACAGGAGAGGTTCAAATCATAGTAAGTTAGAGTATCAGTCCCCTTGTACTTAAGTCGGCATTGTGGCTTTTGTATTAAATTCGGATGCAATTTCTGTGTTTTTAACCGTCAATAAGAGGGTCCACGGGATACAGTTAACCTGAAGTGAAGCATCGGAATCTAAAACTAGACTCACAGGAGGGGTTCAAATCATAGAGAGTTAGAGAGTCAGTCCTCTTGTACTTAAGTCAGCATTGTGCCTTTTGAATTAAATTCGGATGCAATTTCTGTGTTTCATCGTCAATAAGAAGGTCCAAGGGATACAGTAAACCTGAAGTGAAGCATCGAATTCTAAAACTGAATTCACAGCAGATGTTCAATTCATTGAAAGTTAGAGTGTCAGTCCTATTGTACTTAAGTCGGCATTGTGCCTTTTGTATTTAATTGCGATGCAATTTCTGTGTTTCATCGTCAATAAGAAGGTCCAAGGAATACAGTAAACCTGAAGTGCAGCATCGGAATCTGAAACAGGACTCGCAGGAGAGGTTCAATTCATAGAAAGTTTGAGTGTCAGTCCTTTTGTGCTTAAGTCGGCATTGTGCCTTTTTTATTAAATTCGGATGCAATTTCTGTGCTTCATCGTCAATAAGAAGGTCCAAGGAATACGGTAAACCTGAAGTGAAGCATCGGAATCTAAAACTGGACTCACAGGAGAGGTTCAAATCATAGAAAGTTAGACTGACAGTCCTCTTGTACTTAAGTCGGCATTGTGCCTTTTGTATTAAATTCGGATGCAATTTCTGTGTTTCATCGTCAATAGGAAGGTCGAAGGGATACAGTAAACCTGAAGTGAAGCTTCGGAATCTAAAACTGGACACACAGGGTAGGTTCAAATCATAGAAAGTTAGAGAGTCAGTCCTCTTGTACTTAAGTCGGCATTGTGACTTTTGTATAAATTCTAATGCAATTTCTGTGTTTCATCGTCAATAACAAGGTCCAAGGTATACAGTAAACCTGCAGTGAAGCATCGGAATCTAAAACTGGACTCACAGGAGAGGTTCAAATCATAGAAAGTTATAGTGTCAGTCCTCTTGTTGTTAAGTCGGCATTGTGCCTATTGCATTAAATTCAAATGCAATTTCTGTGTTTCATCGTCAATAAGAAGGTCCAAGGTATACAGTAAACCTGTAGTGAAGCTTCGGAATCTAAAACTGGACTTACAGGAGAGCTTCAAATCTTAGAAAGTTAGAGTGTCAGTCCCCTTGTACTTAAGTCGGCCATGTGCCTTTTGTATTAAATTCGGATGCAATTTCTGCGATTAATCGTCAATAACAAGGTACAAGGGATACAGTAAACCTGAAGTAATGCCTCGGAATCTATAACTGGACTCACAGGAGAGGTTCAAATCACAGAATGCTAGAGTGTTAGTCCGCTTTTACTTAAGTCGGCATTGTGCCTTTTGTATTAAATTCGGATGCAATTTCTGTGTTTCATCGTCAATAAGAAGGTCCAAGGGATACAGTAAACCAGAAGTGCAGCATCGGAATCTAAAACTGGGCTCACAGGAGAGGTTCAAGTCATAGAAAATTTGAGTGTCAGTTTTCTTGTACTTATGTCGGCATTGTGCCTTTTTTATTAAATTCGGATGCAATTCCTGTGCTTCATCGTCAATAAGAACATCCAAGTGATACAGTAAACCTGAAGTGAAGCATCGGAATCGAAAACTGGACTCACAGGAGAGGTTCAAATCATAGAAAGTTAGAGTGTCAGTCCTCTTGTACTTAAGTCGGCATTGTGCCTTTTGTATTAAATTCGGTTGCAATTTCTGTGTTTCATCGTCAATAAGAAGGTCCAAAGTATACAGTAAACCTGAAGTGAAGCATCGGAATCTAAAACTGGACTTACAGGAGAGGTTCAAATCTTAGAATGTTAGAGTGTCAGTCCCCTTGTACTTATGTCGGCATTGTGCCTTTTTTATTAAATTCGGATACAATTTCTGTGCTTCATCGTCAATAAGAACATCCAAGTGATACAGTAAACCTGAAGTGAAGCATCGGGATCTAAAACTGGACTCACAGGAGAGGTTCAAATCATAGAAACTTAGAGTGTCAGTCCTCTTGTACTTAAGTCGGCATTGTGCCTTTTGTATTTAATTCGGATGCAATTTCTGTGTTTCATCGTCAATAAGAAGGTCGAAGGAATACAGTAAACCTGAAGTGAAGCATCGGAATCTAAAACTGGACTCCCAGAGGAGGTTCAAATCATAGAAAGTTAGACTGTCAGTCCTCTTGTACTTAAGTCGGCGTTGTGCCTTTTGTATTAAATTCGGATGCAATTTCTGTGTTTCATCGTCATTAAGAAGGTCGAAGGGATACAGTAAACCTGAAGTGAAGCATCGGAATCTAAGACTGGACTCACAGGCGAGGTTCAAATCATAGAAAGTTAGAGAGTCAGTCCTCTTGTACTTAAGTCGGCATTGTGGCTTTTGTATAAAATTCGGGTGCAATTTCTGTGATTCATCGCCAATAGGAAGGTCCACGGGATACAGTAAACCTGAAGAGAAGCATCGGCATCTAAGACTGGCCTCACAGGAGAGGTTCAAATCATAGTAAGTTAGAGTATCAGTCCTCTTGTACTTAAGTCGGCATTGCGGCTTTTGTATTAAATTCGGATGCAATTTCTGTGTTTTTAACCGTCAATAAGAGGGTCCACGGGATACAGTTAACCTGAAGTGAAGCATCGGAATCTAAAACTAGACTCACAGGAGGGGTTCAAATCATAGAGAGTTAGAGAGTCAGTCCTCTTGTACTTAAGTCAGCATTGTGCCTTTCGCATTAAATTCGGATGCAATTTCTGTGTATCATCGTCAATAAGAAGGTCCAAGGGATACAGTACACCTGAAGTGAAGCATCGAATTCTAAAACTGAATTCACAGCAGATGTTCAAATCATTGAAAGTTAGAGTGTCAGTCCTATTGTATTTAAGTCGGCATTGTGCCTTTTGTATTTAATTCCGATGCAATTTCTGTGTTTCATCGTCAATAAGAAGGTCCAAGGAATACAGTAAACCTGAAGTGCAGCATCGGAATCTGAACTGGACTCACAGGAGAGGTTCAATTCATAGAAAGTTTGAGTGTCAGTCCTTTTGTACTTAAGTCGGCATTTGGCCTTTTTTATTAAATTCGGATGCAATTTCTGTGCTTCATCGTCAATAAGAAGGTCCAAGGAATACGGTAAACCTGAAGTGAAGCATCGGAATCTAAAACTGGACTCACAGGAGAGGTTCAAATCATTGAAAGTTAGACTGACAGTCCTCTTGTACTTAAGTCGGCATTGTGCCTTTTGTATTAAATTCGGATGCAATTTCTGTGTTTCATCGTCAATAGGAAGGTCGAAGGGATACAGTAAACCTGAAGTGAAGCTTCGGAATGTAAAACTGGACACACAGGGTAGGTTCAAATCGTAGAAAGTTAGAGAGTCAGTCCTCTTGTACTTAAGTCGGCATTGTGACTTTTGTATTAAATTCGGATGCAATTTCTGTGTTTCATCGTCAATAAGAAGGTCCAAGGTATACAGTAAACCTGCAGTGAAGCATCGGAATCTAAAACTGGACTCACAGGAGAGGTTCAAATCATAGAACGTTAGAGTGTCAGTCCACTTGTACTTTAGTCAGCATTGTGCCTTTTGTATTAAATTCGGGTGCAATTTCTGTGCTTCATCGTCAATACGAAGGTACAAGGGATACAGTAAACCTGAAGTGAAGCTTCGGAATCTAAAACTGGACTCACAGGAGAGGTTCAAATCATACAAAATTAGAGTGACAGTCCACTTGTACTTAAGTCAGCATTGTGCCTTTTGTATTAAATTCGGATGCAATTTCTGTGATTCATCGTCAATAACAAGGTACAAGGGATACAGTAAACCTGAAGTAAAGCATCGGAAGCTATAACTGCACTCACAGGAGAGGTTCAAATCATAGAATGTTTGAGTGTCAGTCCGCTTTTACTTAAGTCGGCATTGTGCCTTTTGTATTAAATTCGGATGCAATTTCTGTGTTTCATCGTCAATAAGAAGGTCCAAGGGTTACAGTAAACCAGAAGTGCAGCATCGGAATCTAAAACTGGACTCACAGGAGAGGTTCAAGTCATAGAAAATTTGAGTGTCAGTCCTCTTGTACTTATGTCGGCATTGTGCCTTTTTTATCAAATTCGGATGCAATTCCTGTGCTTCATCGTCAATAAGAACATCCAAGTGATACAGTTAACCTGAAGTGAAGCATCGGAATCGAAAACTGGACTCACAGGAGAGGTTCAAATCATAGACAGTTAGAGTGTCAGTCCTCTTGTACTTAAGTCGGCATTGTGCCTTTTGTATTGAATTCGGTTGCAATTTCTGTGTTTCATCGTCAATAAGAAGGTCGAAGGAATAGAGTAAACCTGAAGTGAAGCATCGGAATCTAAAACTGGACTCACAGGCGAGGTTCAAAACATTGAAAGTTAGAGAGTCAGTCCTCTTGTACTTAAGTCGGCATTGTGACTTTTGTATAAAATTCGGGTGCAATTTCTGTGATTCATCGCCAATAGGAAGGTCCTCAGAATACAGTAAACCTGAAGTGAAGCATCAGCATCTAAGACTGGCCTCACAGGAGAGGTTCAAATCATAGAAAGTTAGAGTATCAGTCCTCTTGTACTTAAGTCGGTATTGTGCCTTTTTATTAAAGTCGGATGCAATTTCTGTGTTTCATCGTCAATAAGAAGGTTCACGGGATACAGTAAACCTGAAGTAAAGCATCCAACTCTAAAACTGTACTCACAGCAGATGTTCAATTCATTGAAAGTTAGAGTGTCAGTCCTCTTGTACTTAAGTCGGGATTGTGCCTTTTGTATTAAATTCGGATGCAATTTCTGTGTTTCATCGTCAATAAGAAGGTCCTAGGGACACAGTAAACCTGAAGTGAAGCTTCGCAATCTGAAACTGGACTCACAGGAGAGGTTCCAATCATTGAAAGTTAGAGTGTCAGTCCTCTTGTACGTAAGTCGGCATTGTGCGTTTTGTATTAAATTCGGATGCAATTTCTGTGTTTTATCTTCAATAAGAAGGTCCACAGGATACAGAAGACCTGAAGTGAAGCATTGGAATCGAAAACTGGACTCACAGGAGGGGTTCAAATCATAGAAAGTTAGAGTGTCAGTCCTCTTGTACTTAAGTCGGCATTGTGCTTTTGTATTAAATTCGGATGCAATTTCTGTGTTTCATCGTCAATAAGAAGGTCGAAGGAATAGAGTAAACCTGAAGTGAAGCATCTGAAACTAGAACTGGACTCACAGGCGAGGTTTAAATCATAGAAAGTTAGAGAGTCAGTCCTCTTGTACTTAAGTCGGCATTGTGACTTTTGTATAAAATTCGGGTGCAATTTCTGTGATTCATTGCCAATAGGAAGGTCCAAGGGATACAGTAAACCTGAAGTGAAGCATCGGAATCTAAAACTGGACTCACAGGAGAGGTTCAAATCGTAGAATGTTAGAGTGTCAGTCTGCTTGTACTTAAGTAGGCATTGTGCCTATTGTATTAAATTCGGATGCAATTTCTGTGTATCGTCGTCAATAAGAAGGTCCAAGGGATACAGTAAACCTGAAGTGCAGCATCGGAATCTAAAACTGGACTCACAGGAGAGGTTCAATTCATAGAAAGTTTGAGTGTCAGTCCTTTTGTACTTAGGTCGGCATTGTGCCTTTTTTATTAAATTCGGATGCAATTTCTGTGCTTCATCGTCAATAAGAAGGTCCAAGGGATACGGTAAACCTGAAGTGAAGCATCGGAATCCAAAACTGGTCTCACAGGTGAGGTTCAAATCATAGAAAGTTTGAGAGTCAGTCCTCTTGTACTTAAGTCGGCATTGTGACTTTTGTATTAAATTCGGGTGCAATTTCTGTGATTCATCGCCAATAGGAAGGTCCACGGGATACAGTAAACCTGAAGTGAAGCATCGGCATCTACGACTGGCCTCACAGGAGAATTTCAAATCACAGAAAGTTAGAGTATCAGTCCTCTTGTACTTAAGTCGGCATTGTTACTTTTTTATTAAATTCGGATGCAATTTCTGTGCTTCATCGTCAATAAGAAGGTCCAAGGGATACGGTAAACCTGATGTGAAGCATCGGAATCTAAAACTGGTCTCACAGGTGATGTTCAAATCATAGAAAGTTTGAGAGTAAGTCCTCTTGTACTTAAGTCGGCATTGTGACTTTTGTATTAAATTCGGGTGCAATTTCTGTGATTCATCGCCAATAGGAAGGTCCACGGGATACAGTAAACCTGAAGTAAAGCATCGGCATCTACGACTGGCCTCACAGGAGAATTTCAAATCACAGAAAGTTAGAGTATCAGTCCTCTTGTACTTAAGTCGGCATTGTTTCTTTTGTATTAAATTCGGATGCAATTTCTGTGTTTCACCGTCAATAAGAAGGTCCACGGGATACAGTTAACCTGAAGTGAAGCATCGGAATCTAAAACTAGACTCACAGGAGAGGTTCAATTCATTGAAAGTTAGAGTGTCAGTCCTCTTGTACTTAAGTCGGCATTGTGCCTTTTGTATTAAATTCGGATGCAATTTCTGTGATTCATCGTCAATCAGAAGGTCCAAGGGATACAGTAAACCTGAAGTGAAGCATCGGAATCTTAAACTGGACTCACAGGAGTGGTTCAAATCGTAGAATGTTAGAGTGTAAGTCTGCTTGTACTTAAGTCGGCATTGTGCCTTTTGTATTAAATTCGGATGCAATTTCTGTGTTTCATCGTCAATAAGAAGGTCAGAGGGATACAGTAAACCTAAAGTGCAGCATCGGAATCTAAAACTGGCCTCACAGGAGAGGTTCAAGTCATAGAAAATTTGAGTGTCAGTCCTCTTGTACTTATGTCGGCATTGTGCCTTTTTTATCAAATTCGGATGCAATTCCTGTGCTTCATCGTCAATAAGAACATCCAAGTGATACAGTAAACCTGAAGTGAAGCATCGGAATCGAAAACTGGACTCACAGGAGAGGTTCAAATCATAGACAGTTAGAGTGTCAGTCCTCTTGTACTTAAGTCGGCATTGTGCCTTTTGTATTAAATTCGGTTGCAATTTCTGTGTTTCATCGTCAATAAGAAGGTCGAAGGAATAGAGTAAACCTGAAGTGAAGCATCGGAATCTAAAACTGGACTCACAGGCGAGGTTCAAAACATTGAAAGTTAGAGAGTCAGTCCTCTTGTACTTAAGTCGGCATTGTGACTTTTCCATAAAATTCGGGTGCAATTTCTGTGATTCATCGCCAATAGGAAGGTCCACAGGATACAGTAAACCTGAAGTGAAGCATCGGCATCTAAGACTGGCCTCACAGGAGAGCTTCAAATCATAGAAAGTTAGAGTATCAGTCCTCTAGTACTTAAGTCGGTATTGTGCCTTTGTATTAAAGTCGGATGCAATTTCTGTGTTTCATCGTCAATAAGAAGGTTCACGGGATACAGTAAACCTGAAGTAAAGCATCCAACTCTAAAACTGTACTCACAGCAGATGTTCAATTCATTGAAAGTTAGAGTGTCAGTCCTCTTGTACTTAAATCGGCATTGTGCCTTTTGTATTAAATTCGGATGCAATTTCTGTGTTTCATCGTCAATAAGAAGGTCCTAGGGACACAGTAAACCTGAAGTGAAGCTTCGCAATCTGAAACTGGACTCACAGGAGAGGTTCCAATCATTGAAAGTTAGAGTGTCAGTCCTCTTGTACTTAAGTCGGCATTGTGCGTTTTGTATTAAATTCGGATGCAATTTCTGTGTTTTATCTTCAATAAGAAGGTCCACAGGATACAGTAGACCTGAAGTGAAGCATTGGAATCGAAAACTGGACTCACAGGAGAGGTTCAAATCATAGAAAGTTAGAGTGTCAGTCCTCTTGTACTTAAGTCGGCATTGTGCCTTTTGTATTAAATTCGGATGCAATTTCTGTGTTTCATCGTCAATAAGAAGGTCGAAGGAATAGAGTAAACCTGAAGTGAAGCATCTGAAACTAGAACTGGACTCACAGGCGAGGTTCAAAACATTGAAAGTTAGAGAATCAGTCCTCTTGTACTTAAGTCGGCATTGTGACTTTTGTATAAAATTCGGGTGCAATTTCTGTGATTCATCGCCAATAGGAAGGTCCACAGGATACAGTAAACCTGAAGTGAAGCATCGGCATCTAAGACTGGCCTCACAGGAGAGGTTCAAATCATAGAAAGTTAGAGTATCAGTCCTCTTGTACTTAAGTCGGTATTGTGCCTTTGTATTAAAGTCGGATGCAATTTCTGTGTTTCATCGTCAATAAGAAGGTTCACGGGATACAGTAAACCTGAAGTAAAGCATCCAACTCTAAAACTGTACTCACAGCAGATGTTCAATTCATTGAAAGTTAGAGTGTCAGTCCTCTTGTACTTAAGTCGGGATTGTGCCTCTTGTATTAAATTCGGATGCAATTTCTGTGTTTCATCGTCAATAAGAAGGTCCTAGGGACACAGTAAACCTGAAGTGAAGCTTCGCAATCTAAAACTGGTCTCACAGGACAGGTTCCAATCATTGAAAGTTAGAGTGTCAGTCCTCTTGTACTTAAGTCGGCATTGTGCGTTTTGTATTAAATTCGGATGCAATTTCTGTGTTTTATCTTCAATAAGAAGGTCCACAGGATACAGTAGACCTGAAGTGAAGCATTGGAATCGAAAACTGGACTCACAGGAGAGGTTCAAATCATAGAAAGTTAGAGTGTCAGTCCTCTTGTACTTAAGTCGGCATTGTGCCTTTTGTATTAAATTCGGATGCAATTTCTGTGTTTCATCGTCAATAAGAAGGTCGAAGGAATAGAGTAAACCTGAAGTGAAGCATCTGAAACTAGAACTGGACTCACAGGCGAGGTTTAAATCATGGAAAGTTAGAGAGTCAGTCCTCTTGTACTTAAGTCGGCATTGTGACTTTTGTATAAAATTCGGGTGCAATTTCTGTGATTCATCGCCAATAGGAAGGTCCAAGGGATACAGTAAACCTGAAGTGAAGCATCGGAATCTAAAACTGGACTCACAGGAGAGGTTCAAATCGTAGAATGTTAGAGTGTCAGTCTGCTTGTACTTAAGTCGGCATTGTGCCTATTGTATTAAATTCGGATGCAATTTCTGTGTTTCGTCGTCAATAAGAAGGTCCAAGGGATACAGTAAACCTGAAGTGCAGCATCGGAATCTAAAACTGGACTCACAGGAGAGGTTCAATTCATAGAAAGTTTGAGTGTCAGTCCTTTTGTACTTAGGTCGGCATTATGCCTTTTGTATTAAATTCGGGTGCAATTTCTGTGATTCATCGCCAATAGGAAGGTCCACGGGATACAGTAAACCTGAAGTGAAGCATCGGCATCTACGACTGGCCTCACAGGAGAATTTCAAATCACAGAAAGTTAGAGTATCAGTCCTCTTGTACTTAAGTCGGCATTGTTTCTTTTTTATTAAATTCGGATGCAATTTCTGTGCTTCATCGTCAATAAGAAGGTCCAAGGGATACGGTAAACCTGAAGTGAAGCATCGGAATCTAAAACTGGTCTCACAGGTGAGGTTCAAATCATAGAAAGTTTGAGAGTAAGTCCTCTTGTACTTAAGTCAGCATTGTGACTTTTGTATTAAATTCGGGTGCAATTTCTGTGATTCATCGCCAATAGGAAGGTCCACGGGATACAGTAAACCTGAAGTAAAGCATCGGCATCTACGACTGGCCTCACAGGAGAATTTCAAATCACAGAAAGTTACAGTATCAGTCCTCTTGTACTTAAGTCGGCATTGTTTCTTTTGTATTAAATTCGGATGCAATTTCTGTGTTTCACCGTCAATAAGAAGGTCCACGGGATACAGTTAACCTGAAGTGAAGCATCGGAATCTAAAACTAGACTCACAGGAGAGGTTCAATTCATTGAAAGTTAGGGTGTCAGTCCTCTCGTATTTAAGTCGGCATTGTGCCTTTTGTATTTAATTCGGATGCAATTTCTGTGTTTCATCGTCAATCAGAAGGTCCAAGGGATACAGTAAACCTGAAGTGAAGCATCGGAATCTTAAACTGGACTCACAGGAGTGGTTCAAATCGTAGAATGTTAGAGTGTAAGTCTGCTTGTACTTAAGTCGGCATTGTGCCTTTTGTATCAAATTCGGATGCAATTTCTGTGTTTCATCGTCAATAAGAAGGTCCAAGGGATACAGTAAACCTAAAGTGCAGCATTGGAATCTAAAACTGGCCTCACAGGAGAGGTTCAATTCATAGAAAGTTTGAGTGTCAGTCCTTTTGTACTTAAGTCGGCATTGTGCTTTTTTTTATTAAATTCGGATGCAATTTCTGTGCTTCATCGTCAATGAGAAGGTCCAAGGGATACAGTAAACCTGAAGTAAAGCATCGCCATCTAAAACTAGACTCACAGTAGAGGTTCAAATCATACAAACTTAGAGTGTCAGTCCACTTGTACTTAAGTCGGCATTGTGCCTTTTGTATTAAATTCGGATGCAATTTCTGTGATTCATCGTCAATAACAAGGTACAAGGGATACAGTAAACCTGAAGTAAAGCATCGGAATCTATAACTGGACTCACAGGAGAGGTTCAAATCATAGAATGTTAGAGTGTCAGTCCGCTTTTACTTAAGTCGGCATTGTGCCTTTTGTATTAAATTCGGATGCAATTTCTGTGTTTCATCGTCAATAAGAAGGTCCAAGGGATACAGTAAACCAGAAGTGCAGCATCGGAATCTAAAACTGGACTCACAGGAGAGGATCAAATCATAGATAGCTAAAGTGTCGGTCCAATTGTACTTAAATCGGCATTGTGCCTTTTGTATTAAATTCGGATTCAATTTCTGTGTTTCATCGTCAATAACAAGGTGCAAGGGATACAGTAAACATGAAGTGAAGCATTGGAATCTAAAACTGGACTCACAGGAGAAGTTAAAATCATAGAATGTTAGTGTGTGAGTCAGCTTGTACTTAAGTCCGCATTGTGCCTTTTGTATTATATTCGGATGCAATTTCTGTGTTTCATCGTCAATACGATGGTCCATGCGATACAGTTAACCTGAAGTGATGCATCGGAATCTAAAACTGGACTTACAGGAGAGGTTCAAATCATAGAATGTTAGAGTGTCAGTCCGCTTTTACTTAAGTCGGCATTGTGCCTTTTGTATTAAATTCGGATGCAATTTCTGTGTTTCATCGTCAATAAGAAGGTCCAAGGGATACAGTAAAAAAGAAGTGCAGCATCGGAATCTAAAACTGGACTCACAGGAGAGGATCAAATCATAGATAGCTAAAGTGTCAGTCCAATTGTACTTAAATCGGCATTGTGCCTTTTGTATTAAATTCGGATTCAATTTCTGTGTTTCATCGTCAATAACAAGGTGCAAGGGATACAGTAAACATGAAGTGAAGCATTGGAATCTAAAACTGGACTCACAGGAGAAGTTCAAATCATAGAATGTTAGTGTGTGAGTCAGCTTGTACTTAAGTCGGCATTGTGCCTTTTGTATTAAATTCGGATGCAATTTCTGTGTTTCATCGTCAATAAGAATGTCCAAGGGATACAGTAAACCTGAAGTGAAGCATCGGAATCTAAAACTGGACTCACAGGAGAGGTTCAAATCATAGAAAGTTAGAGTGTCAGTCCTCTTGTACTTAAGTCGGCATTGTCCCTTTTCTATTAAATTCGGATGCAATTTCTGTGTTTCATCGTCAATAATAAGGTCCAAGGGAAACAGTAACCCTGAAGTGAAGCATCGGAATCCAAAACTGGACTCACGGGAGAGGTTCAAATCGTAGGGAGTTAGAGTGTCAGTCCTCTTGTACTTAAGTCGGCTTTGTGCCTGTTGTAATATATTCGGATGCAATTTCTGTGTTTCATTTTCAATAAGAAGGTCCAAGGGATTCAGTAAATTTCAAGTGAAGCATCGGAATCTAAAACTGGACTCACAGGAGAGGTTCAAATCGTAGAGAGTTAGAGTGTCAGTCCTCTTGTACTTCAGTCGGCATTGTGCCTTTTGTATTAAATTTGGAAGCAATTTCTGTGTTTCACCGTCAATAAGAAGGTCCACTGGATACTGTTAACCTGAAGTGAAGCATCGGAATCCAAAACTAGACTCACAGCAGAGGTTCAAATCATAGAGAGTTAGAGTGTCAGTCCTCTTGTACTTATGTCGGCATTGTGCCTTTTGTATTAAATTCGAACGCAATTTCTGTGTTTCATCGTCAATAATAAGGCCCAAGGGATACAGTAAATCTGAAGTGAAGCATCGGACTCTAAAACTGGACTCACAGGAGAGGTTCAAATCACAGAAATTTAGAGTGTCAGTCCTCTTGTACTTAAGTCGGCATTGTGCCTTTTGTATTAAATTCGGATACAATTTCTGTGTTTCATCGTCAATAAGAAGGTCCAAGCGATACAGTTAACCTGAAGTGAAGCAACGGAATCTAAAAACTGGACTCACAGGAGAGGTTCAAAACATAGTAAGTTAGAGTATCAGTCCTCTTGTACTTACGTCGGCGTTGTGCCTTTTGTATTAAATTCGGATGCTATTTCTGTGTTTCATAGTCAATAAGAAGGTCCAAGGTATACAGTAAACCTGAAGTGAAGCATCGGAATCTAAAACTGGATTTACAGGAGAGGTTCAAATCATAGAAAGTTAGAGTGTCAGTCGTCTTGTACTTAAGTCGGTATTGTGGCTTTTGTATTAAATTCAGATGCAATTTCTGTGTTTCATCGTCAATAAGAAGGTCCAAGGGATACAGTAAACCTCAAGTGAAGCATCAGAATCTAAAAATGGACTCACAGCAGAGGTTCAAATCATAGAGAGTTAGAGTGTCAGACCTCTTGTACTTATGTCGGCATTGAGCCTTTTGTATTACATTTGGATGCAATTTCTTTGTTTCATTTCCAATAAGAAGGTCCAACGCATACAGTAAACCTGAAGTGAAGCATCGGAATCTAAAACTGGACTCACGGGAGTGTTTCAAGTCATAGAGAGTTAGAATGTCAGTCCTCTTGTACTTAAGTCGGCTTTGTGCCTTTTGTAATAAATTTGGATGCAATTTCTGTGTTTCATTTCCAATAAGAAGGTCCAACGGATACAGTAAACCTGAAGTGAATCATCGGAATCTAAATCTGGACTCACAGGAGAGGTTCAAATCATAGTGAGTTAGAGTGTCAGTCCTCTTGTACTTAAGTCGGCGTTGTGCCTTTTGTATTAAATTCGGATGCAATTTCTGTGTTTCATCGTCAATAATAGGGTCCAAGGTATACAGTAAACCTGAAGTGAAGCATCGGAATCTAAAACTGGACTTACAGGAGAGGTGCAAATCATAGAAAGTTAGAGTGTCAGTCGTCTTGTACTTAAGTCGGCATTGTGGCTTTTGTATTAAATTCAGATGCAATTTCTGTGTTTCATCGTCAATAAGAAGGTCCAAGGGATACAGTAAACCTGAAGTGAAGCTTCGGAATGTAAAACTGCACTCACAGGAGAGGTTCAAATCATAGAAATTTAGAGTGTCAGTCCTCTTGTACTTAAGTCGGCGTTGTGCTTATTGTATTAAAGTCGGATGCAATTTCTGTGTTTCATCGTCAATAAGAAGGTCCAAGGTTTACAGTAAACCTGAAGTGAAGCATCGGAATCTAAAACTGGACTTACAGATATGTTCAATTCATAGAAAGTTAGAGTGTAACTCCTCTTGTACTTAAGTCGGCGTTGTGCCTTTTGTATTAAATTCGGATGCAATCTCTGTGTTTCATCGTCAATAAGATGGTCCAAGGGATACAGTAAACCTGAAGTGAGGCATCGGAATCTAAATCTGGACTCACAGGAGAGGTTCAAATCATAGAATGTTAGAGTGTCACTCCATTTGTACTTAAGTCGGCATTGTGCCTTTTGTATTAAACTCGGATGCAATTTCTGTGTTTCACCGTCAATAAGAAGGTCCACGGGATACAGTTAACCTGAAGTGAAGCATCGGAATGTAAAACTGGACTCACAAAGAGGTTCAAATCATAGAAAGTTAGAATGTCAGTCCTCTTGTACTTAAGTCTGCATTGTGCCTTTTGTATTAAATTCGGATGCAATTTCTGTGTTTCATCGTCAATAAGAAGGTCCAAGGTTTACAGTAAACCTGAAATGAAGCATCGGAATCTAAAACTGGACTTACAGATGTGTTAATATCATAGAAAGTTAGAGTGTAACTCCTCTTGTACTTAAGTCGGCGTTGTGCCTTTTGTATTAAATTCGGATGCAATCTCTGTGTCTCATCGTCAATAAGATGGTCCAAGGGATACAGTAAACCTGAAGTGAGGCATCGGAATGTAAAACAGGACTCACAGGAGAGGTGCAAATCATACAAAGTTAGTGTGTCAGTCCTCTCGTACTTAAGTCGGCATTGTGCATTTTGTATTAAACTCGGATGCAATTTCTGTGTTTCACCGTCAATAAGGGGGTCCACGGGATACAGTTAACCTGAAGTGAAGCATCGGAATCTAAAACTGGACTCACAGGAGAGGTTCAAATCATAAAGAGTTAGAGTGTCAGTCCTCTTGTACTTAAGTCGGCGGTGTGCCTTTTGTATTAAATTCGGATGCAATTTCTGTGTTTCATCGTCAATAATAAGGTCCAAGGGATACAGTAAACCTGAAGTGAAGCATCGGAATATAAAACTGGACTCATGGAAGGGGTTCAAATCATAGAGAGTTAGAGTGTCAGTCCTCTTGTACTTAAGTCGGCTTTGTGCCTTTTGTAATAAATTCGGATGCAATTTCTGTGTTTCATTTTCAATAAGAAGGTCCAAGGGATACAGTAAACCTGAAGTGAAGCATCTGAATCTAAAACTGGACTCACAGGCGAGGTTCAAATAATAGAGAGTCAGAGTGTCAGTCCTCTTGTACTTAAGTCAGCATTGTACCTTTTCTATTAAATTCGGATGCAATTTACGTGTTTCATCGTCAATAAAGAGGTCCACGGGATACAGTAAACCTGAAGTGAAGCATCGGCATCTTAAACTGGACTCACAGGAGAGGTTCAAATCACAGACAGTTAGAGTGTCAGTCTACTTGTACTTAAGTCGGCATTGTGGCTTTTGTATTACATTCGAATGCAAGTTCTGTGTTTCATCGTTAATAAGAAGGTCCAAGGGATACAGTATACCTCAAGTGATGCATCGGAATCTAAAACTGGACTCACGGGAGAGGTTCAAATCATAGAGAGTTTGAGTGTCAGTCCTCTTGTACTTAAGTCGGCATTGTGCCTTTTGTAATAAATTCGGATGCAATTTCTGTGTTTCACCGTCTATAAGAAGGTCCACGGGATACTGTTAACCTGAAGTGAAGCATCGGAAATTAAAACTAGACTCACAGGAGAGGTTCAAATCATAGAGAGTTAGAGTGTCAGTCCTCTTGTACTTAAGTCGGCATGGTGCCTTTTGTATTAAATTCGGATGCAATTTCTGTGTTTCATCGACAATAATAAGGTCCAAGGGATACAGTAAACCTGAAGTGAAGCATCGGACTCTAAAACTTTACTCACAGGAGAGGTTCAAATCACAGAAAGTTAGAGTGTCAGTAATCTTGTACTTAAGTCGGCATTGTTCATTTTTATTAAATTCGGATGCAATTTCTGTGTTTCATCATCAATAAGAAGGTCCACGGGATGCAGTAAACCTGAAGTGCAACATCGGAATCTAAAACTGGACTCACAGGAGAGGTTCAAATCATAGAAAGTTAGAGTGTCAGCCTTCTTGTACTTAAGTCGGCATTGTGCCTTTTGTACTAAATTGGGATACAATTTCTGTGTTTCATCGTCAATAAGAAGGTCCAAGCGATACAGTTAACCTGAAGTGAAGCAACGGAATCCAAAACTGGACTCACAGGAGATGTTGAAATCATAGAAAGTTAGAGTGTCAGTCCTCTCCTACATAAGTCGGCATTGTGCCATTTGTAATAAATTCGGATGCAATTTCTGTGTTTCATGGACAATAAGAAGACCCAAGGTATACAGCAAACCTGAAGTGAAGCATCGGAATCTAAAACTGGACTTACTGGATAGGTTCAAATCATAGAAAGTTAGAGTGTCAGTCCTCTTGTACTTAAGTCGGAATTGTGCCTTTTGTATAAAATTCGGATGCAATTTCTGTGTTTCATCGCCAATAGGAAGGTCCACGGGATACAGTAAACCTGAAGAGAAGCATCGGCATCTAAAACTGGACTCACAGGAGAGGTTCAAATCATACAATGTTAGAGTGTCAGTCTGTTTGTAACTCAGTCGGCATTGTGCCTCTTGTATTAAATTCGGATGCGATTTCTGTGTTTCATCGTCAATAAGAAGGTCCATGCGATACAGTTAACCTGAAGTGAACCATCGGAATCTAAAACTGGACTTACTGGATAGGTTCAAATCATAGGAAGTTAGAGTGTCAGTCCTCTTGTACTTAAGTCGGCATTGAGCCTTTTGTATTAAATTCGGATGCAATTTCTGTGTTTCATCGTCAATAAGAAGGTCCAAGGGATACAGTAAACCTGAAGTGAAGCATTGGAATCTAAAACTGGACCCACGGGAGTGTTTCAAGTCATAGAGAGTTAGAGTGTAAGTCCTCTTGTACTTAAGTCGGCTTTGTGCCTTTTGTAATAAATTTGGATGCAATTTCTGTGTTTCATTTCCAATAAGAAGGTCCAAGGGATACAGTAAACCTGAAGTGAAGCATCGGAATCTAAAACTGGACTCACAGGCGAGGTTCAAATCATAGAGAGTTAGAGTGTCAGTCCCCTTGTACTTAAGTCAGCATTGTGCCTTTTGTTTTAAATTCGGATGCTATTTCTGTGTTTCATCGTCAATAGGGAGGTCCACGGGATACAGTTAACCTGAAGTGAAGCATCGGAATCAAAAACTGGACTCACAGGACAGGTTCAAATCATAGAAAGTTAGAGTGTCAGTCCTCTTGTACTTAAGTCGGCTTAGTGCCTTTTGTATTAAATTCGGATACAATTTCTGTGTTTCATCGTCAATAAGAAGGTCCAAGCGATACAGTTAACCTGAAGTGAAGCATCGGAATCTAAAACTGGACTCACAGGAGAGATTCAAATCATACAAAATTAGAGTGTCAGTCCACTTGTACTTAAGTCGACATTGTGCCTTTTGTATTAAATTCGATTGCAATTTCTGTGTTTCATCGTCAATAAGAAGGTCCAAGGGATACACTAAAACTCAAGTGAAGCACCGCAATCTAAAACTGGACTCACAGGAGAGGTTCAAATCATAGAGAGTTAGAGTGTCAGACCTCTTGTACTTATGTCGGCATTGAGCCTTTTGAATTAAATTTGGATGCAATTTCTGTATTCACTGTCAATAAGAAGGTCCACGGGATACAGTTAACCTGAAGTGAAGCATCGGAATCTAAAACTAGACTCACAGGAGAGGTTCAAATCATAGAGAGTTAGAGTGTCAGTCCTCTTGTACTTAAGTCTGCATTGTGCCTTTTGTATTAAATTCGGATGCAATTTCTGTGTTTTATCGTCAATATGAAGGTCCAAGGGATACAGTAAACCTGAAGTGAAGCATCGGAATGTAAAACTGGACTCACAGGAGAGGTTCAAATCATAGAAAGTTAGAGTGTCAGTCCTCTTGTACTTAAGTCGGCGTTGTGCTTAATGTATTAAAGTCGGATGCAATTTCTGTGTTTCATCGTCAATAAGAAGGTCCACGGGTTAAAGTAAACCTGAACGGAAGCATCGATCTCTAAAAATAAATTCACAGCAGTTGTTCAATTGATTAACACTTAGGGTGTCAGTCCTCTTGTACTTAAGTCTGCATTGTGGCTTTTGTATTAAATTCGGATGCAATTTCTGTGTTCCATCGTCAATAAGAAGGTCCTAGGGATACAGTAAACCTGAAGTGAAGCTTCGCAATCTGAAACTGGACTCACAGGAGAGGTTCAAATCATAGAAAGTTAGAGTGTCAGTCCTCTTGTACTTAAGTCTGCATTGTGCCTTTTGTATTAAATTCGGATGCAATTTCTGTGTTTCATCGTCAATAAGAAGGTCCAAGGTTTGCAGTAAACCTGAAGTGAAGCATCGGAATCTAAAACTGGACTTACAGATGTGTTCAAATCATAGAAAGTTAGAGTGTAACTCCTCTTGTACTTAAGTCGGCGTTGTGCCTTTTGTATTAAATTCGGATGCAATCTCTGTGTTTCATCGTCAATAAGATGGTCCAAGGGATACAGTAAACCTGAAGTGAGGCATCGGAATCTAAAACTGGACTCACAGGAGAGGTTCATATAATAGAAAGTTAGAGTGTCAGTCCTCTTGTACTTAAGTCGGCATTGTGCCTTTTGTATTAAACTCGGATGCAATTTCTGTGTTTCACCGTCAATAAGAAGGTCCACGGGATACAGTTAACCTGAAGTGAAGCATCGGAATCTAAAACTGGACTCACAGGAGAGGTTTAAATCACAGAAAGTTTGAGTGTCAGTCCTCTTGTACTTAAGTCGGCGTTGTGCCTTTTGTATTAAATTCGGATGCAATATCTGTGTTTCATCGTCAATAATAAGGTCCAAGGGATACAGTAAACCTGAACTGAAGCATCGGAATATAAAACTGGACTCACGGGAGAGGTTCAAATCATAGAGGGTTAGAGTGTCAGTCCTCTTGTTCTTAATTCGGCTTTGTGCCTTTTGTAATAAATTCGGATGCAATTTCTGTGTTTCATTTTCAATAAGAAGGTCCAAGGGATACAGTAAACTTGAAGTGAAGCATCGGAATCTAAAACTGGACTCACAGGCGAGGTTCAAGTCATAGAGAGTTAGAGTGTCAGTCCCCTTGTACTTAAGTCAGCATTGTGCCTTTTGTTTTAAATTCGGATGCAATTTCTGTGTTTCATCGTCAATAGGGAGGTCCACGGGATACAGTTAACCTGAAGTGAAGCATCAGAATCAAAAACTGGACTCACAGGACAGGTTCAAATCATAGAAAGTTAGAGTGTCAGTCCTCTTGTACTTAAGTCGGCTTAGTGCCTTTTGTATTAAATTCGGATACAATTTCTGTGTTTCATCGTCAATAAGAAGGTCCAAGCGATACAGTTAACCTGAAGTGAAGCATCGGAATCTAAAACTGGACTCACAGGAGAGATTCAAATCATACAAAATTAGAGTGTCAGTCCACTTGTACTTAAGTCGACATTGTGCCTTTTGTATTAAATTCGGATGCAATTTCTGTGTTTCATCGTCAATAAGAAGGTCCTAGGGATACAGTAAACCTGAAGTGAAGCATCGGAATCTAAAACTGGACTCACAGGAGAGGTTCAAATCATAGAAATTTAGAGTATCAGTCCTCTTGTACTTAAGTCGGCGTTGTGCATTTTGTATTAGATTCGGATACAATTTCTGTGTTTCATCGACAATAAGATGGTCCAAGGGATACAGTAAACCTGATGTGACGCATCATAATCTAAAACTGGACTCACGGGAGTGTTTCAAGTCATAGAGAATTAGAGTGTCAGTCCTCTTGTTCTTAAGTCGGATTTGTGCCTTTTGTAATAAATTTGGATGCAATTTCTGTGTTTCATTTACAATAAGAAGGTCCAAGGGATACAGTAAACCTGAAGTGAAGCATCGGAATCTAAAACTGGACTCACAGGCGAGGTTCAAATCATAGAGAGTTAGAGTGTCAGTACTCTTGTACTTAAGTCGGCATTGTTGCCTTTGTATAAAATTCGGATGCAATTTCTGTGTTTCGTCGCCAATAGGAAGGTCCACGGGATACAGTAAACCTGAAGAGAAGCATCGGCATCTAAGACTGGACTCACAGGAGAGGTTCAAATCATAGAAAGTTAGAGTATCAGTCTTCTTGTATTTAAGTCGGCATTGTGGCTTTTGTATTAAATTCGGATACAATTTCTGTGTTTCATCGTCAATAAGAAGGTCCAAGGGATACAGTAAACCTCAAGTGAAGCACCGCAATCTGAAACTGGACTCACAGGAGAGGTTCCAATCATAGAGAGTTAGAGTGTCAGACCTCTTGTACTTATGTCGGCATTGTGCCTTTTGAATTAAATTCGGATGCAATTTCTTTGTTTTATCGTCAATAAGAAGGTCCAATGGATACAGTAAACCTGAAGTGAAGCATCGGAATCTAAAACTGGACTCACAGGAGAGGTTCAAATCATAGAAAGTTAGAGTGTCAGTCCTCTTGTACTTAAATCGGCGTTGTGCTTTTTGTATTAAAGTCGGATGCAACTTCTGTGTTTCAACGTCAATAAGAAGGTCCATGGGTTACAGTAAACCTGAACGGAAGCATCGAACTCTAAAACTGAATTCACAGCAGTTGTTCAATTCATTGACAGTTAGGGTGTCAGTCCTCTTGTACTTAAGTCGGCATTGTGCCTTTTGTATTAAATTCGGATGCAATTTCCGTGTTTCATCGTCAATAAGAATGTCCACGGGATACAGTAAACCTGAAGTGAAGCTTCGCAATCTGAAACTGGACTCACAGGAGAGGTTGAAATCATAGAAAATTTGAGTGTCAGTCCTCTTGTACTTAAGACTGCATTGTGCCTTTTGTATTAAATTCGTATGCAATTTCTGTGTTTCATCGTCAATAAGAAGGTCCAAGGTTTACAGTAAACCTGAAGTGAAGCATCGGAATCTAAAACTGGACTTACAGATGTGTTCAAATCATAGAAAGTTAGAGTGTAACTCCTCTTGTACTTAAGTCGGCGTTGTGCCTTTTGTATTAAATTCGGATGCAATCTCTGTGTTTCATCGTCAATAAGATGGTCCAAGGGATACAGTTAACCTGAAGTGAGGCACCGGAATCTAAAACTGGACTCACAGGAGAGGTTCAAATCGTAGAAAGTTAGAGTGTCATTCCTCTTGTACTTATGTCAGCATTGTGCCTTTTGTATTAAACTCGGATGCAATTTCTGTGTTTCACCGTCAATAGGAAGGTCCACGGGATACAGTTAACCTGAAGTGAAGCATCGGAATCTAAAACTGGACTCACAGGACAGGTTCAAATCATAGAAAGTTAGAGTGTCAGTCCTCTTGTACTTAAGTCGGCTTAGTGCCTTTTGTATTAAATTCGGATACAATTTCTGTGTTTCACCGTCAATAAGAAGGTCCAAGGGATACAGTTAACCTGAAGTGAAGCCTCGGCTTCTAAAACTGGACTCACAGGAGAGGTTCAAATCATACAAATTTAGAGTGTCAGTCCACTTGTACTTAAGTCGGCATTGTGCCTTTTGTATTAAATTCGGATGCAATTTCTGTGTTTCATCGTCAATAAGAAGGTCCTAGGGATACAGTAAACCTGAAGTGAAGCATCGGAATCTAAAACTGGACTCACAAGAGAGGTTCAAATCATAGAAAGTTAGAGTATCAGTCCTCTTGTACTTAAGTCGGCGTTGTGCATTTTGTATTAGATTCGGTTACAATTTCTGTGTTTCATCGACAATAAGATGGTCCAAGGGATACAGTAAACCTGATGTGAGGCATCGGAATCTAAAACTGAAATCACAGGAGAGGTTCAAATCATAGAAATTTAGAGTGTCAGTCCTCTTGTACTTAAGTCGGCATTGTGCTTTTTGTATTAAATTTGGATGCAATTTCTGTGTTTCATCGTCAATAAGAAGGTCCAAGGGATACAGTAAATCTCAAGAGAAGCATCGGAATCTAAAACTGGACTCACGGGAGTGTTTCAAGTCATAGAGAATTAGAGTGTCAGTCCTCTTGTTCTTAAGTCGGATTTGTGCCTTTTGTAATAAATTTGGATGCAATTTCTGTGTTTCATTTACAATAAGAAGGTCCAAGGGATACAGTAAACCTGAAGTGAAGCATCGGAATCTCAAACTGGACCCACAGGAGAGGTTCAAATCGTAGAAAGTTAGAGTGTCAGTCCTCTTGTACTTATGTCGGCATTGTGCCTTTTGTATTAAACTCGGATGCAATTTCTGTGTTTCACCGTCAATAAGAAGGTCCACGGGATACAGTTAACCTGAAGTGAAGCATCGGAATCTAAAACTGGACTCACAGGAGAGGTTCAAATCATAGAGAGTTAGAGTGTCAGTCCTCTTCTACTTAAGTCGGCGTTGTGCCTTTTGTATTAAATTCGGATGCAATTTCTGTGGTTCATCGTCAATAATAAGGTCCAAGGGATACAGTAAACCTGAAGGGAAGCATCGGAATATAAAACTGGACTCATGGGAGAGGTTCAAATCATAGAAACTTAGAGTATCAGTCCTCTTGTACTTAAGTCGGCGTTGTGCATTTAGTATTAAATTCGGATACAATTTCTGTGTTTCATCGACAATAAGATGGTCCAAGGGATACAGTAAACCTGATGTGAGGCATCGGAATCTAAAACTGGACTCACAGGAGAGGTTCAAATCATAGAAATTTAGAGTGTCAGTCCTCTTGTACTTAAGTCGGCATTGTGCCTTTTGTATTAAATTCGGATACAATTTCTGTGTTTCATCGTCAATAAGAAGGTCCAAGGGATATAGTAAACCTGAAGTGAAGCTTCGGAATCTAAAACTGGACTCGCAGGAGAGGTTCAAATCATAGAAAGTTAGAGTGTCAGTCGTCTTGTACTTAAGTCGGCATTGTGCCTTTTGTATTGAATTCGGATGCAATTTCTGCGTTTCATCGTCAATAAGAAGGTCCAAGGGACACAGTAAACCTGAAGTGTAGCATCTGAATCTAAAACTGGACTCATAGGAGACGTTCAAATCATAGAAAGTGAGAGTGTCAGTCCTCTTGTACTTATGTCGGCATTGAGCCTTTTGTATTACATTTGGATGCAATTTCTTTGTTTCATTTCCAATAAGAAGGTCCAACGCATACAGTAAACCTGAAGTGAAGCATCGGAATCTAAAACTGGACTCACGGGAGTGTTTCAAGTCATAGAGAGTTAGAATGTCAGTCCTCTTGTACTTAAGTCGGCTTTGTGCCTTTTGTAATAAATTTGGATGCAATTTCTGTGTTTCATTTCCAATAAGAAGGTCCAACGGATACAGTAAACCTGAAGTGAATCATCGGAATCTAAATCTGGACTCACAGGAGAGGTTCAAATCATAGTGAGTTAGAGTGTCAGTCCTCTTGTACTTAAGTCGGCGTTGTGCCTTTTGTATTAAATTCGGATGCAATTTCTGTGTTTCATCGTCAATAATAGGGTCCAAGGTATACAGTAAACCTGAAGTGAAGCATCGGAATCTAAAACTGGACTTACAGGAGAGGTGCAAATCATAGAAAGTTAGAGTGTCAGTCGTCTTGTACTTAAGTCGGCATTGTGGCTTTTGTATTAAATTCAGATGCAATTTCTGTGTTTCATCGTCAATAAGAAGGTCCAAGGGATACAGTAAACCTGAAGTGAAGCTTCGGAATGTAAAACTGCACTCACAGGAGAGGTTCAAATCATAGAAATTTAGAGTGTCAGTCCTCTTGTACTTAAGTCGGCGTTGTGCTTATTGTATTAAAGTCGGATGCAATTTCTGTGTTTCATCGTCAATAAGAAGGTCCAAGGTTTACAGTAAACCTGAAGTGAAGCATCGGAATCTAAAACTGGACTTACAGATATGTTCAATTCATAGAAAGTTAGAGTGTAACTCCTCTTGTACTTAAGTCGGCGTTGTGCCTTTTGTATTAAATTCGGATGCAATCTCTGTGTTTCATCGTCAATAAGATGGTCCAAGGGATACAGTAAACCTGAAGTGAGGCATCGGAATCTAAATCTGGACTCACAGGAGAGGTTCAAATCATAGAATGTTAGAGTGTCACTCCATTTGTACTTAAGTCGGCATTGTGCCTTTTGTATTAAACTCGGATGCAATTTCTGTGTTTCACCGTCAATAAGAAGGTCCACGGGATACAGTTAACCTGAAGTGAAGCATCGGAATGTAAAACTGGACTCACAAAGAGGTTCAAATCATAGAAAGTTAGAATGTCAGTCCTCTTGTACTTAAGTCTGCATTGTGCCTTTTGTATTAAATTCGGATGCAATTTCTGTGTTTCATCGTCAATAAGAAGGTCCAAGGTTTACAGTAAACCTGAAATGAAGCATCGGAATCTAAAACTGGACTTACAGATGTGTTAATATCATAGAAAGTTAGAGTGTAACTCCTCTTGTACTTAAGTCGGCGTTGTGCCTTTTGTATTAAATTCGGATGCAATCTCTGTGTCTCATCGTCAATAAGATGGTCCAAGGGATACAGTAAACCTGAAGTGAGGCATCGGAATGTAAAACAGGACTCACAGGAGAGGTCCAAATCATACAAAGTTAGTGTGTCAGTCCTCTCGTACTTAAGTCGGCATTGTGCATTTTGTATTAAACTCGGATGCAATTTCTGTGTTTCACCGTCAATAAGGGGGTCCACGGGATACAGTTAACCTGAAGTGAAGCATCGGAATCTAAAACTGGACTCACAGGAGAGGTTCAAATCATAAAGAGTTAGAGTGTCAGTCCTCTTGTACTTAAGTCGGCGGTGTGCCTTTTGTATTAAATTCGGATGCAATTTCTGTGTTTCATCGTCAATAATAAGGTCCAAGGGATACAGTAAACCTGAAGTGAAGCATCGGAATATAAAACTGGACTCATGGAAGGGGTTCAAATCATAGAGAGTTAGAGTGTCAGTCCTCTTGTACTTAAGTCGGCTTTGTGCCTTTTGTAATAAATTCGGATGCAATTTCTGTGTTTCATTTTCAATAAGAAGGTCCAAGGGATACAGTAAACCTGAAGTGAAGCATCTGAATCTAAAACTGGACTCACAGGCGAGGTTCAAATCATAGAGAGTCAGAGTGTCAGTCCTCTTGTACTTAAGTCAGCATTGTACCTTTTCTATTAAATTCGGATGCAATTTACGTGTTTCATCGTCAATAAAGAGGTCCACGGGATACAGTAAACCTGAAGTGAAGCATCGGCATCTTAAACTGGACTCACAGGAGAGGTTCAAATCATAGACAGTTAGAGTGTCAGTCTACTTGTACTTAAGTCGGCATTGTGGCTTTTGTATTACATTCGAATGCAAGTTCTGTGTTTCATCGTTAATAAGAAGGTCCAAGGGATACAGTATACCTCAAGTGATGCATCGGAATCTAAAACTGGACTCACGGGAGAGGTTCAAATCATAGAGAGTTTGAGTGTCAGTCCTCTTGTACTTAAGTCGGCATTGTGCCTTTTGTATTAAATTCGGATGCAATTTCTGTGTTTCACCGTCTATAAGAAGGTCCACGAGATACTGTTAACCTGAAGTGAAGCATCGGAAATTAAAACTAGACTCACAGGAGAGGTTCAAATCATAGAGAGTTAGAGTGTCAGTCCTCTTGTACTTAAGTCGGCATGGTGCCTTTTGTATTAAATTCGGATGCAATTTCTGTGTTTCATCGACAATAATAAGGTCCAAGGGATACAGTAAACCTGAAGTGAAGCATCGGACTCTAAAACTTTACTCACAGGAGAGGTTCAAATCACAGAAAGTTAGAGTGTCAGTAATCTTGTACTTAAGTCGGCATTGTTCATTTTTATTAAATTCGGATGCAATTTCTGTGTTTCATCATCAATAAGAAGGTCCACGGGATGCAGTAAACCTGAAGTGCAACATCGGAATCTAAAACTGGACTCACAGGAGAGGTTCAAATCATAGAAAGTTAGAGTGTCAGCCTTCTTGTACTTAAGTCGGCATTGTGCCTTTTGTACTAAATTGGGATACAATTTCTGTGTTTCATCGTCAATAAGAAGGTCCAAGCGATACAGTTAACCTGAAGTGAAGCAACGGAATCCAAAACTGGACTCACAGGAGATGTTGAAATCATAGAAAGTTAGAGTGTCAGTCCTCTCCTACATAAGTCGGCATTGTGCCATTTGTAATAAATTCGGATGCAATTTCTGTGTTTCATGGACAATAAGAAGACCCAAGGTATACAGCAAACCTGAAGTGAAGCATCGGAATCTAAAACTGGACTTACTGGATAGGTTCAAATCATAGAAAGTTAGAGTGTCAGTCCTCTTGTACTTAAGTCGGAATTGTGCCTTTTGTATAAAATTCGGATGCAATTTCTGTGTTTCATCGCCAATAGGAAGGTCCACGGGATACAGTAAACCTGAAGAGAAGCATCGGCATCTAAAACTGGACTCACAGGAGAGGTTCAAATCATACAATGTTAGAGTGTCAGTCTGTTTGTAATTCAGTCGGCATTGTGCCTCTTGTATTAAATTCGGATGCGATTTCTGTGTTTCATCGTCAATAAGAAGGTCCATGCGATACAGTTAACCTGAAGTGAACCATCGGAATCTAAAACTGGACTTACTGGATAGGTTCAAATCATAGGAAGTTAGAGTGTCAGTCCTCTTGTACTTAAGTCGGCATTGAGCCTTTTGTATTAAATTCGGATGCAATTTCTGTGTTTCATCGTCAATAAGAAGGTCCAAGGGATACAGTAAACCTGAAGTGAAGCATTGGAATCTAAAACTGGACCCACGGGAGTGTTTCAAGTCATAGAGAGTTAGAGTGTAAGTCCTCTTGTACTTAAGTCGGCTTTGTGCCTTTTGTAATAAATTTGGATGCAATTTCTGTGTTTCATTTCCAATAAGAAGGTCCAAGGGATACAGTAAACCTGAAGTGAAGCATCGGAATCTAAAACTGGACTCACAGGCGAGGTTCAAATCATAGAGAGTTAGAGTGTCAGTCCTCTTGTACTTAAGTCGGAATTGTGCCTTTTGTATAAAATTCGGATGCAATTTCTGTGTTTCATCGCCAATAGGAAGGTCCACGGGATACAGTAAACCTGAAGAGAAGCATCGGCATCTAAGACTGGACTCACAGGAGAGGTTTAAATCATAGAAAGTTAGAGTATCAGTCCTCTTGTACTTAAGTCGGCATTGTGGCTTTTGTATTAAATTCGGATGCAATTTCTGTGTTTCATCGTCAATAAGAAGGTCCAAGGGATACACTAAAACTCAAGTGAAGCACCGCAATCTAAAACTGGACTCACAGGAGAGGTTCAAATCATAGAGAGTTTAAGTGTCAGACCTCTTGTACTTATGTCGGCATTGAGCCTTTTGAATTAAATTTGGATGCAATTTCTGTATTCACTGTCAATAAGAAGGTCCACGGGATACAGTTAACCTGAAGTGAAGCATCGGAATCTAAAACTAGACTCACAGGAGAGGTTCAAATCATAGAGAGTTAGAGTGTCAGTCCTCTTGTACTTAAGTCTGCATTGTGCCTTTTGTATTAAATTCGGATGCAATTTCTGTGTTTTATCGTCAATATGAAGGTCCAAGGGATACAGTAAACCTGAAGTGAAGCATCGGAATGTAAAACTGGACTCACAGGAGAGGTTCAAATCATAGAAAGTTAGAGTGTCAGTCCTCTTGTACTTAAGTCGGCGTTGTGCTTATTGTATTAAAGTCGGATGCAATTTCTGTGTTTCATCGTCAATAAGAAGGTCCACGGGTTAAAGTAAACCTGAACGGAAGCATCGATCTCTAAAAATGAATTCACAGCAGTTGTTCAATTGATTATCACTTAGGGTGTCAGTCCTATTGTACTTAAGTCTGCATTGTGGCTTTTGTATTAAATTCGGATGCAATTTCTGTGTTCCATCGTCAATAAGAAGGTCCTAGGGATACAGTAAACCTGAAGTGAAGCTTCGCAATCTGAAACTGGACTCACAGGAGAGGTTCAAATCATAGAAAGTTAGAGTGTCAGTCCTCTTGTACTTAAGTCTGCATTGTGCCTTTTGTATTAAATTCGGATGCAATTTCTGTGTTTCATCGTCAATAAGAAGGTCCAAGGTTTGCAGTAAACCTGAAGTGAAGCATCGGAATCTAAAACTGGACTTACAGATGTGTTCAAATCATAGAAAGTTAGAGTGTAACTCCTCTTGTACTTAAGTCGGCGTTGTGCCTTTTGTATTAAATTCGGATGCAATCTCTGTGTTTCATCGTCAATAAGATGGTCCAAGGGATACAGTAAACCTGAAGTGAAGCATCGGAATCTAAAACTGGACTCACAGGAGAGGTTCATATAATAGAAAGTTAGAGTGTCAGTCCTCTTGTACTTAAGTCGGCATTGTGCCTTTTGTATTAAACTCGGATGCAATTTCTGTGTTTCACCGTCAATAAGAAGGTCCACGGGATACAGTTAACCTGAAGTGAAGCATCGGAATCTAAAACTGGACTCACAGGAGAGGTTTAAATCACAGAAAGTTTGAGTGTCAGTCCTCTTGTACTTAAGTCGGCGTTGTGCCTTTTGTATTAAATTCGGATGCAATATCTGTGTTTCATCGTCAATAATAAGGTCCAAGGGATACAGTAAACCTGAACTGAAGCATCGGAATATAAAACTGGACTCACGGGAGAGGTTCAAATCATAGAGGGTTAGAGTGTCAGTCCTCTTGTTCTTAATTCGGCTTTGTGCCTTTTGTAATAAATTCGGATGCAATTTCTGTGTTTCATTTTCAATAAGAAGGTCCAAGGGATACAGTAAACTTGAAGTGAAGCATCGGAATCTAAAACTGGACTCACAGGCGAGGTTCAAGTCATAGAGAGTTAGAGTGTCAGTCCCCTTGTACTTAAGTCAGCATTGTGCCTTTTGTTTTAAATTCGGATGCTATTTCTGTGTTTCATCGTCAATAGGGAGGTCCACGGGATACAGTTAACCTGAAGTGAAGCATCGGAATCAAAAACTGGACTCACAGGACAGGTTCAAATCATAGAAAGTTAGAGTGTCAGTCCTCTTGTACTTAAGTCGGCTTAGTGCCTTTTGTATTAAATTCGGATACAATTTCTGTGTTTCATCGTCAATAAGAAGGTCCAAGCGATACAGTTAACCTGAAGTGAAGCATCGGAATCTAAAACTGGACTCACAGGAGAGATTCAAATCATACAAAATTAGAGTGTCAGTCCACTTGTACTTAAGTCGACATTGTGCCTTTTGTATTAAATTCGATTGCAATTTCTGTGTTTCATCGTCAATAAGAAGGTCCAAGGGATACACTAAAACTCAAGTGAAGCACCGCAATCTAAAACTGGACTCACAGGAGAGGTTCAAATCATAGAGAGTTAGAGTGTCAGACCTCTTGTACTTATGTCGGCATTGAGCCTTTTGAATTAAATTTGGATGCAATTTCTGTATTCACTGTCAATAAGAAGGTCCACGGGATACAGTTAACCTGAAGTGAAGCATCGGAATCTAAAACTAGACTCACAGGAGAGGTTCAAATCATAGAGAGTTAGAGTGTCAGTCCTCTTGTACTTAAGTCTGCATTGTGCCTTTTGTATTAAATTCGGATGCAATTTCTGTGTTTTATCGTCAATATGAAGGTCCAAGGGATACAGTAAACCTGAAGTGAAGCATCGGAATGTAAAACTGGACTCACAGGAGAGGTTCAAATCATAGAAAGTTAGAGTGTCAGTCCTCTTGTACTTAAGTCGGCGTTGTGCTTAATGTATTAAAGTCGGATGCAATTTCTGTGTTTCATCGTCAATAAGAAGGTCCACGGGTTAAAGTAAACCTGAACGGAAGCATCGATCTCTAAAAATAAATTCACAGCAGTTGTTCAATTGATTAACACTTAGGGTGTCAGTCCTCTTGTACTTAAGTCTGCATTGTGGCTTTTGTATTAAATTCGGATGCAATTTCTGTGTTCCATCGTCAATAAGAAGGTCCTAGGGATACAGTAAACCTGAAGTGAAGCTTCGCAATCTGAAACTGGACTCACAGGAGAGGTTCAAATCATAGAAAGTTAGAGTGTCAGTCCTCTTGTACTTAAGTCGGCGTTGTGCATTTTGTATTAAATTCGGATGCAATATCTGTGTTTCATCGTCAATAATAAGGTCCAAGGGATACAGTAAACCTGAACTGAAGCATCGGAATATAAAACTGGACTCACGGGAGAGGTTCAAATCATAGAGGGTTAGAGTGTCAGTCCTCTTGTTCTTAATTCGGCTTTGTGCCTTTTGTAATAAATTCGGATGCAATTTCTGTGTTTCATTTTCAATAAGAAGGTCCAAGGGATACAGTAAACTTGAAGTGAAGCATCGGAATCTAAAACTGGACTCACAGGCGAGGTTCAAGTCATAGAGAGTTAGAGTGTCAGTCCCCTTGTACTTAAGTCAGCATTGTGCCTTTTGTTTTAAATTCGGATGCAATTTCTGTGTTTCATCGTCAATAGGGAGGTCCACGGGATACAGTTAACCTGAAGTGAAGCATCAGAATCAAAAACTGGACTCACAGGACAGGTTCAAATCATAGAAAGTTAGAGTGTCAGTCCTCTTGTACTTAAGTCGGCTTAGTGCCTTTTGTATTAAATTCGGATACAATTTCTGTGTTTCATCGTCAATAAGAAGGTCCAAGCGATACAGTTAACCTGAAGTGAAGCATCGGAATCTAAAACTGGACTCACAGGAGAGATTCAAATCATACAAAATTAGAGTGTCATTCCACTTGTACTTAAGTCGACATTGTGCCTTTTGTATTAAATTCGGATGCAATTTCTGTGTTTCATCGTCAATAAGAAGGTCCTAGGGATACAGTAAACCTGAAGTGAAGCATCGGAATCTAAAACTGGACTCACAGGAGAGGTTCAAATCATAGAAATTTAGAGTATCAGTCCTCTTGTACTTAAGTCGGCGTTGTGCATTTTGTATTAGATTCGGATACAATTTCTGTGTTTCATCGACAATAAGATGGTCCAAGGGATACAGTAAACCTGATGTGACGCATCATAATCTAAAACTGGACTCACGGGAGTGTTTCAAGTCATAGAGAATTAGAGTGTCAGTCCTCTTGTTCTTAAGTCGGATTTGTGCCTTTTGTAATAAATTTGGATGCAATTTCTGTGTTTCATTTACAATAAGAAGGTCCAAGGGATACAGTAAACCTGAAGTGAAGCATCGGAATCTAAAACTGGACTCACAGGCGAGGTTCAAATCATAGAGAGTTAGAGTGTCAGTACTCTTGTACTTAAGTCGGCATTGTTGCCTTTGTATAAAATTCGGATGCAATTTCTGTGTTTCGTCGCCAATAGGAAGGTCCACGGGATACAGTAAACCTGAAGAGAAGCATCGGCATCTAAGACTGGACTCACAGGAGAGGTTCAAATCATAGAAAGTTAGAGTATCAGTCTTCTTGTATTTAAGTCGGCATTGTGGCTTTTGTATTAAATTCGGATACAATTTCTGTGTTTCATCGTCAATAAGAAGGTCCAAGGGATACAGTAAACCTCAAGTGAAGCACCGCAATCTGAAACTGGACTCACAGGAGAGGTTCCAATCATAGAGAGTTAGAGTGTCAGACCTCTTGTACTTATGTCGGCATTGTGCCTTTTGAATTAAATTCGGATGCAATTTCTTTGTTTTATCGTCAATAAGAAGGTCCAATGGATACAGTAAACCTGAAGTGAAGCATCGGAATCTAAAACTGGACTCACAGGAGAGGTTCAAATCATAGAAAGTTAGAGTGTCAGTCCTCTTGTACTTAAATCGGCGTTGTGCTTTTTGTATTAAAGTCGGATGCAACTTCTGTGTTTCAACGTCAATAAGAAGGTCCATGGGTTACAGTAAACCTGAACGGAAGCATCGAACTCTAAAACTGAATTCACAGCAGTTGTTCAATTCATTGACAGTTAGGGTGTCAGTCCTCTTGTACTTAAGTCGGCATTGTGCCTTTTGTATTAAATTCGGATGCAATTTCCGTGTTTCATCGTCAATAAGAATGTCCACGGGATACAGTAAACCTGAAGTGAAGCTTCGCAATCTGAAACTGGACTCACAGGAGAGGTTGAAATCATAGAAAATTTGAGTGTCAGTCCTCTTGTACTTAAGACTGCATTGTGCCTTTTGTATTAAATTCGTATGCAATTTCTGTGTTTCATCGTCAATAAGAAGGTCCAAGGTTTACAGTAAACCTGAAGTGAAGCATCGGAATATAAAACTGGACTTACAGATGTGTTCAAATCATAGAAAGTTAGAGTGTAACTCCTCTTGTACTTAAGTCGGCGTTGTGCCTTTTGTATTAAATTCGGATGCAATCTCTGTGTTTCATCGTCAATAAGATGGTCCAAGGGATACAGTTAACCTGAAGTGAGGCACCGGAATCTAAAACTGGACTCACAGGAGAGGTTCAAATCGTAGAAAGTTAGAGTGTCATTCCTCTTGTACTTATGTCAGCATTGTGCCTTTTGTATTAAACTCGGATGCAATTTCTGTGTTTCACCGTCAATAGGAAGGTCCACGGGATACAGTTAACCTGAAGTGAAGCATCGGAATCTAAAACTGGACTCACAGGACAGGTTCAAATCATAGAAAGTTAGAGTGTCAGTCCTCTTGTACTTAAGTCGGCTTAGTGCCTTTTGTATTAAATTCGGATACAATTTCTGTGTTTCACCGTCAATAAGAAGGTCCAAGGGATACAGTTAACCTGAAGTGAAGCCTCGGCATCTAAAACTGGACTCACAGGAGAGGTTCAAATCATACAAATTTAGAGTGTCAGTCCACTTGTACTTAAGTCGGCATTGTGCCTTTTGTATTAAATTCGGATGCAATTTCTGTGTTTCATCGTCAATAAGAAGGTCCTAGGGATACAGTAAACCTGAAGTGAAGCATCGGAATCTAAAACTGGACTCACAAGAGAGGTTCAAATCATAGAAAGTTAGAGTATCAGTCCTCTTGTACTTAAGTCGGCGTTGTGCATTTTGTATTAGATTCGGTTACAATTTCTGTGTTTCATCGACAATAAGATGGTCCAAGGGATACAGTAAACCTGATGTGAGGCATCGGAATCTAAAACTGAAATCACAGGAGAGGTTCAAATCATAGAAATTTAGAGTGTCAGTCCTCTTGTACTTAAGTCGGCATTGTGCTTTTTGTATTAAATTTGGATGCAATTTCTGTGTTTCATCGTCAATAAGAAGGTCCAAGGGATACAGTAAATCTCAAGAGAAGCATCGGAATCTAAAACTGGACTCACGGGAGTGTTTCAAGTCATAGAGAATTAGAGTGTCAGTCCTCTTGTTCTTAAGTCGGATTTGTGCCTTTTGTAATAAATTTGGATGCAATTTCTGTGTTTCATTTACAATAAGAAGGTCCAAGGGATACAGTAAACCTGAAGTGAAGCATCGGAATCTCAAACTGGACCCACAGGAGAGGTTCAAATCGTAGAAAGTTAGAGTGTCAGTCCTCTTGTACTTATGTCGGCATTGTGCCTTTTGTATTAAACTCGGATGCAATTTCTGTGTTTCACCGTCAATAAGAAGGTCCACGGGATACAGTTAACCTGAAGTGAAGCATCGGAATCTAAAACTGGACTCACAGGAGAGGTTCAAATCATAGAGAGTTAGAGTGTCAGTCCTCTTCTACTTAAGTCGGCGTTGTGCCTTTTGTATTAAATTCGGATGCAATTTCTGTGGTTCATCGTCAATAATAAGGTCCAAGGGATACAGTAAACCTGAAGGGAAGCATCGGAATATAAAACTGGACTCATGGGAGAGGTTCAAATCATAGAAACTTAGAGTATCAGTCCTCTTGTACTTAAGTCGGCGTTGTGCATTTAGTATTAAATTCGGATACAATTTCTGTGTTTCATCGACAATAAGATGGTCCAAGGGATACAGTAAACCTGATGTGAGGCATCGGAATCTAAAACTGGACTCACAGGAGAGGTTCAAATCATAGAAATTTAGAGTGTCAGTCCTCTTGTACTTAAGTCGGCATTGTGCCTTTTGTATTAAATTCGGATACAATTTCTGTGTTTCATCGTCAATAAGAAGGTCCAAGGGATATAGTAAACCTGAAGTGAAGCTTCGGAATCTAAAACTGGACTCGCAGGAGAGGTTCAAATCATAGAAAGTTAGAGTGTCAGTCGTCTTGTACTTAAGTCGGCATTGTGCCTTTTGTATTGAATTCGGATGCAATTTCTGCGTTTCATCGTCAATAAGAAGGTCCAAGGGACACAGTAAACCTGAAGTGTAGCATCTGAATCTAAAACTGGACTCATAGGAGACGTTCAAATCATAGAAAGTGAGAGTGTCAGTCCTCTTGTACTTAAGTCGGCATTGTACCTTTTATATTTAATTCCGATGCAATTTCTGTGTTTCATCGTCAATAAGAAGTCCCAGGTATACAGTATACCTGAAGCGAAGCATCGGAATCTAAATCTTGACTCACAGGAGAGGCTCAAATCATAGAAAGTGCGAGTGTCAGTCCTCTTGTACTTAAGTCGGCATTGTGAATTTTGTCTTAAATTCGGATGCAATTTCTATGTTTCATCGTCAATAAGAAGTTCCAAGGTATACAGTAAACCTGAAGTGAAGCTTCGGTATCTAAAACTGGACTCACAGGAGAGGTTCAAATCATAGAAAGTTAGAGTGTCAGTCCGCTTCTACCTAAGTCGGCATTGTACCTTTTAAATTTAATTCCGATGCAATTTCTGTGTTTCATCGTCAATAAGAAGTTCCAAGGTATACTGGTGTGAGCTGTACCTTTTCTCAAGAACTGGGCACTGTTTCTTGTTTAAGGGATCTCTGATAGATTATAGTTAGAAGAGGGGATTACCCAACTGGAAATTCAGTATAGAATCTGACCAGTATTCCATCAGGCCGTGGAGCTTTGTTCAGCTTTAATGGTTCAGCTGTTTCTCAACACTACTGACGCCAATACTTATTTCATACATCTTTTCAGTGGTACGAATATAAAACTGGGGCAGTTCTGCTGGGTTTTCCTTTGTAAAGGAATATTTCCAAAATGGAGTTAAGCATTTCATCTTTTGCTTTGCTACCTCCAATTTCAGTTTCTCTCTCATTCAGTAGGGACTGGACACTAGCTAGCTTTGGTGCCAATAACAACCTGTACAAATGACCAGAATTTATTTGGGTTATTTGAAAGATCACTTGACAATATTCTGCTATGTTAGTCATTGAAGGCTTCATGCATTGCTCTCCTGACAGCCATTACATGCAGTTGTAGGAGCAAGGACATACATGGCATAATATACTACTAACGAATCATTCGTAAAGTATATTATAATGTGCCTAGCATATGTACTTGTTCCTGTGTCAAAATCATGAGTGTCACTAATCTATCCAATGTATAAAGCTCCCATTTAAGAAGCTTGGATATGGTCTAAGGCTGAAATTGTATAATCATCCATGAAACAAAGAGAATGGCTGCTGAAGGAATCACAAAATCATTCAAGAAATTCATCACAGCTGCAGACCATATCGCCTTGAAAATTGTAGAAGTCTTTCATGATTGCACTGTTGTGTAACACATTGACATTGACTGTTCTTATGAAGCACTTCCATTGCAAGTCGAGTCCAGAGGCCAGTGACACAAGAAGAACCTATAAGGAGGTAGAACAAGTCAGTTGTTATTTATTGTATGCTGTTCCACAGAAACCAAATATCATAAAAATAAATTTGTGCTAACACCAAGTGCTATCCTGTAAACAATTGAAATTGGATGTGGGGGAGGGGGGGGGGATTAAGGTGCCCCCCTTCCCCTGCCCTGCACCCATTTTTGTTGGCCTTGTATGATTAGTCGTGGATTATTAGTGCATATGTTTACGAAAAAACTGTAGAAAACACACTCATCAATTGGATCAAAATTAGTATTAAAATGATTTTTGTTGAAGAAAATAGTGGTGTTGCTGACCTGTTGCCCCATGTCCCAACCATATCCCCACTGAACAATTTTGGGATAGGTTTTGTGACAAATAAATTCCCCCTTCCTGACAAAAAATGATGATAACACCTGAAAACTAAGCACCTTTCTACAGTAAGAATGGAAATAAACGTTTTTGTGATCTCTCTTATATCACAAACATTCAAAATTAGCAATTAAAAGATGTATGAACTCAGTAGGATGATTTTTATGGAACACAATATTACATTGTAACACCACATGCTAGTGATAGATACAGCATTGTTAAATATGAAGTTGCAGTCTTCAATTTTGGGTGTGCAGTGTGTTTGTCTGGAGTTTTGGGTTTTGATTGATTAGTGAGACACTACTTCTTGCACTATTCATTTTTACTGTGTGAGATGAAAATGATACAGTGCAGTCAGTCTGCACCAAATTAGTAAAAAAGAAAGGAAAAAAGATGGGAGCTGACCTATGTTAAATTTTTAATTATAAATGTATAACAATTAGCATTACATTATACATTGTTGGATAGCTCATGCACAATAATTTAGTAAGTTACATCATTTAAAACTTTGTGCATTAATTGATCTGTCATTTGCCTTTGAAAAATAAGATTTTCTGCTATAAATTGTAGTAATACTGCTTAAAATTCAAATTTTGTACTTTACGCGTTATACTACAACAATAGATTGCAACTCACCATATCGTGGAGGCATTGAGTTGCAGACAGGCACAGTGAAAAACACTGCTTAAATATTTAAGCTCTCAGATAAAGTCCTTCTTCCAAAGTAAAAAACACGCACACATTTACACAAGCACAACTCGCACCCACATGGCTGCTGTCTGTGGGCACTGGGGCCTGACTGCAGATGTGTGTGTGTGAATATGAGTGTGTGTTTTCTACTTCAGAAGAAAGTCTTTGTCTGAAAGCTTAAATATTTTAACAGTCTTTTCATCGTGCCTTTTGGGGAGTAGCAATCTATCCTTTCCTAGACTTTCCATTGCTATATTTGACAGTTCGATTGTTCTTTTGTGGAGTGGCATTAATTATTCCACTACTGTCCAGCTTCAACATTTGTGCTCATAAATTTATTAAGTAACTTGGTGCTGAATTCATAATCAAATGTAATATTTGTAAAACAATCAAACTTTTTGAATCTTTGTTATTTAAACAATGAAATACAAGTTACTTGCATAATTTTGTCAGGCATTTGGTGATTGGCAGAGACACTTTGCCAATTATTAAATCTAAATATAAAGGAAAAAGAAGACTTTGGAGCATCCAAAGAATGTTAACTGTAACACTGACTGTCACAAGACTTCTGCTGTCCACAGCATACCTGACACCATGTGCCTGCCGGTAGCCCCAAGCTCCACTCTGTTTTGAGTAATATATCTTTGGATGATGTGTTTGTAATACAATCACAGTCACATGCAACTTTTTGATCAAACATATGATGTAAATGTGATCCTGAGTTGGCAAGTCAGTATTTGTGTAGTAGTGGTCTCAATTGTGGCTTCAAACAGTTCTACTTCTTGTAGTTTTTTTTTTACAGTACTGTGTAGTAATGTGTATTTCTTGATTGAGTTGAAGCCCATGTACGTGACATCAGGTCCAGTATCCTGTTCAATGTTTTTAATTTTGTTTTTTGCAGCTTTGCTTTCAGCAGAGATTTTGCTTCTAAGTACTACAGGATTTCAACATCACTTTACATATATTTTGAAGTTGACTGCTAATTTATTTGTAGCATCAAACTGTGATTTTTCTTTCTCATACACTGATGGAAGAAAATGCAATTCCATGAACAATTTGGGCGACATAAACCAAAGTTAGTAGGCAATGTTTCAACATCTGAAAGATGATGTTTGTTCAGATATCACCATAGTCATATAAGAAATGTGCTAGTAGTACTACTATGAAGATTAAAATCAGGTTTGCTTTAAATACACTCTATAAAGGTCATGAGCATTAGTTATCTTTGAGACTGGATGTGATGAGTTTCTGTCAGTGCCTTAAGGGCACCTTTAAGGTGCCATTATCAACACCTCATTGAGTTTGAACGAGGCCACATAATAGGGCTATGAGAAGACGGATGTTCATCCTGTGATACTGCTGAGAGACCTGGCAGGAAAATAGCCACTGCACACGTCTGCTGGCAGCAGTGGTCACGAGAATCGACAGTCACAAGAAGACCAGGCTCTGGACAGCCGTGTGGCACTACTGAGAGGGATGCAATTGTGTTCGATGTACGGCTCTTGTGGATCATACTGCATCTGTAGCAGCAGTTGGCACCACAATCATACAACAAACTATTACTGGTGACTTCGGGGACAGCTCCAAGCCAGGTGGCCTGTAACGTGCATTCCACTGACCCCAAACTCAGTTTTCTGATGAAAGCTGATTTGGCCTCAGTGCCAATGATGGCCATGTGTTGGTTAGAGGAAGGCCAGTTAGGGGTCTGCAACCAGCCTGTCTGCATGCTAGATACACTATACCTCCAACTGGAGTTACGGTCTGGGGTACAATTTCGTATGAGAGCAAGAACACTCTCATGGTTATCCCACACATCCTTACTGCAAATCTGTGCATCAGTCCAGTGTTTCGACCTGCTGTGCTGCCATTTGTGAACAGCATTCCAGGAGGTGTTTTCCAACATGATAACGATTGCCTACGTATTATTGTTGTAAACCGACACGCTCTAGAGAATGTCAACACGTTGCCTCGACCTGCTCGATTTCCAGATCCTCTTCCAATTGTGCACATACTGAGTGTCATCGGATGATAACTCCAGCGCCATCCACAAACAGCATTAACCTCCCCTGGACTGACTGACCGAGTGTAACAGGCGTGGAACTCCATCGCAAAAACTTACAACCAGCACCTGCACAACATGATGTGTGCACATGTGCAATGGTTAATCTCTGATTTGTATTAACCTGTTATCTTGCAATGTTTATCACTTACATTTGTTATCTAGACAATTGTATTCCTGAAGTTTCAGTTCACTACAGTAATTGTTTTTTGATGCTGCATTTTTTTCAGTCAGTCTATAATACAAGTAGAAATGGTTTTAGCTCAGATAGGTCCCATAATGTCAATCAGTGGGACATTTTAAACATTAAAAAACGAAGGGTTTCACTGATGAAAAATTATTGAGGATGTTGGGAGAATAAGATTTTGAGGTCGGAGAGCTAGCATTATTGGATTTGTACAACAAAGAAGGTACGTATGTGGACGCAAGTGAAAGTGACACCAATGATGGCGACAGTGATTGTGTCAGTAACGGTGAGGACTTTGGTAGTCGTGTTGCACTTGCAAACATTAGTCAATCTACAATCACTGTGGTATAATGTCAATGGTACCCATTTGTAAAGGATTCTATTTACAGCTAAAAAAATACAATTATAATTCCTTTTATCCTATGGATGGGGATGCTTTGAAACCTTACTAAGTTAAAAAAAATCAGAAAGTGCTTTATTTGATTGAAATTGAGACTAATACGTACGCTTTGCAGCTTTTAGATAGCGTCTACATTATTTGTTCAAATGTAACCAGACACCTTTTACAGGAATGCGTCTACTCTTCAACTTTATGGTGGTCTTAACCCTCCTGAGGACACTTTGAATGCCTGTGGAGGAATGGTAGCTCATTCTTCCTCAAGGACCTGTATCAGTGATGTCAGTGTGCCATGTTTTATACCCACGTATCACGACATTTTTGGAGAGCAAAAATTGCCACCAGAAAAATCAGCACAGATTCTGCAAATAGAGACCTTGAAAAGCTTATGTTATTCTGTTCTTCTGTGAGATCCACAGTGCTGTGGACATCAGTGCTCAGGTAGATGCCACGTTTCTAGACTTCAAAGAGGTGCTCGACACCATCCTGCCCTGCCATTCGATGGGGAAAATATGAGCTCACCCCGGGTAGTGGAGCACATTTGTGACCGGATTCGAGACTTCCTCGCAGAGAGAACTTGACACGTCACTCTTAATGGAACAAAACCGACAGGTGTAAAATTAATTTCAGGAGTCCCTAATGAAGCTTTAAAGAATCGTATTGTTTACAATGTACGTAAATGCTCTAATATAAAATATTGGACGTTCCTTAAGGCTATTCACAGAAGATGCAGTTGTCTACAAAAACGAAGTGATGGGAGAAGACTGTAGTGACTTGGAAATGACTTGCAGAGCATTGATGAATAGTGCAGGCATTGGCAGTTGCCCCAGAACGTAAGTGAATCTAACGTATTTCACATACGTAGGTGAAGTAATCCACTACTGTGCAAGTACACCATTGACGGCAAAGTGCTGGAAACAGTATGTACTACAACATATGTAGGAGTAACTGTGTGGAGCAACTGTATGTTGAATGACCACGTAAAACAAATAGCAGCAAAAACAGATGTGAGACTGAGATTCACTCTGGGACCCTTACCAGGTAGGCTAATAGAAGATGTAGAGAAGATCCAACAAAGTGCACTATTTTTGTCAGTGGGACATTTAGTCAATTCAAGAACATTACAGAAATACTCTGCAAACTCCAGAGGCAGATGCTACGAGAGAGACATTCTGCATCACATAGTAGTTTACTTCGAATTCCGAGAGAGTACCTTCTGGAGAGAATCTGACATAATATTACTTACTCCTACATCTGTCTTAGAAAATGATCACAACAAGAAAATTCAGCAAACTAGGCCTAATATAGAGTCAGTCTTTCCATGCGCCTTTCGTGAATGAAACAGGAAAGGGGCAATCAGTTAGTGGTACAAGAAGAACCCTCCACCACACACCATCAGGGGCTTTTGTGAAACATTCTTGTAGACGTAGCTGAAGAGCCAAAACCAGAGAAGGTATTGATATTGAACGCTGGGGTCTGGAGCAAAGTTCATGTACCGACTCCTCCCACTGGAATTCTGGTTGTGTCAGTCCATTTCAGGAATGTTACTGTCCTCAAACCTTTGCCTTTCAGGTGTTGCTTTATGACAGGGTGCATTTTCAAGCTTTCAGTCAGCCATTTTGAGTGTTGAATGCTAAAAATGTCATATGTTTGTAGACTGTCCTGCAGTATTCAGTTTAAATAGCCACATATCATTTTGCATTCGATATAAAAATATGAGAAACATACCGCTTAGCCACTAAAGTGTGTAGTTTATTATGGCATACCAAGAGTATCATACTTCCTCACTTTAAATAAGCGTCAAAATAAGAAGTATTTAAACAAAAAACAAATTTGATTTTGTTTCCAAATAATTAACACCACACTTAATTCAAACAAAGCTCACTAGCATCCGTAAAATGTCTCAATGAATTTCTGAGTAAAATAACATATAAAAATGAAATTTTTTATATTATTTACAGAATTAGTAACAGGACAGAAGATCACAGTCTCCCCGATGTATGCAATTGCGTATTGTACGACATTTGTATTTTGCAGCAGAATACATTTTACTGAACCGTGGAAATGCCTTAGCCGGTTTTGTGCTCTTTTGTAAAGTCCCATGATTAGTAAGTGTGCTATAAAACATCTTACCTCAGCTGTTTCCACATTCTTCCATTCGGTATAAGATCCGGACAATGTAGCACTTTGTTTAGGTATATGGGGTGGCCATGTTATAGGTATCCCCAAATAAATACTTATAATGAAAAAACTTGACATTTTACATTCTCGGGTAAACATCCAGTCGATAGAGACTGTCCGAGATCTGATCCTCCCCGTTTCGTGAACAGTGCCGAGTCGCGTGGTGTGTGTGTACAAACGTATACTGTCTGGCAGGCAGGCGTACTCCCGACAGCCGACACATGAATGCCACATCGGAGGTGCAGTGTGTGCTACGGTTAGTAGAGTTAAAATCTGTAACATACGTACAGCGGCGTGCGAGAAGAGAATGGGACACGGATCCTCCCACATGTAAATCTATTTATCAGTGCAACAGAACTCTTTGAGGAACAGGGAGTTTGATTTAAAATGCCGGAAAACATTGTAAAATGCTTGTGAATGGAGAGGCTCCAGAATGTATGAGCGATTTGTTTGCTAGAAACGTCTGGTTTTCTGCTTACTAACTCCAATTTTTGCATGACACTAAGCTGAGGATCACCACAAACTATGTGTTTCTCCTGTTGAAATGTTGCACCGTGTAGACAAAAATGATGAGTCTGCAGGAAAGTTAATTGACATAACTGTCGAATATGAGGAAGTGAGACTCCAGGAGAAGTTACTGAGTATAAAAGGGTCACACAAAAACTGGATGTGTGGTTGGAATTACAGAAACATGTTATGATCAGTGTCCCACCCCCACTGTCATGGGGATGTTATCACATTTCTCCACTAAAGTTTTCCCGAGAATTAGACCAGAACAAAGTGGGGAGGGGGGGGGGAGTTCTGTTGCGTGGCCCCCTAGGTCTCCCATTCTGACTGTGATGCTCACAAACACGTGGTGAGAAGCAGAGTACTGTCGCAATATCTGTCAAGCTACATACAGTGCCCACAATTGAACTGTACTGACGTACATAAAAATGTTTGAGGTTCTGTGTACAATGTTGGAAATTTTAAATCTAGGCCTTAAAAGGTACAGGAATATATCAAATGTTTTTGTGTACCTCTAGCTTGGCAACCCTGTAAATTGATTAACTTGTCGATCTTTTTCAGTGCCAATGAACTGATGCAATTTTCAGTGCAATAGGGTCTGCTGCTGAGATGAATTTGTTGAATTTGCAACAACTGCTCGAAAGTAACGTGCTCCTAAAATAGAGTGAACACCTTGAACTAATTTATGAGCATAGCATGATATCATAAGAGCAATGATGTATGTGGCATGATGTGTTACTGAAAACTCATCCATAAAATACTTGAAAATGGTCTAAGGCCACAATTGTACAATCATACAGGAAATGAAGAGAATGGCAGCTGAAGGCTTCAAGAAATCATTCAAAGAATTGATGTTGTTGTTGTTGTGGTCTTCAGTCCTGAGACTGGTTTGATGCAGCTCTCCATGCTACTCTATCCTGTGCAAGCTTCTTCATCTCCCAGTACCTACTGCAGCCTACATCCTTCTGAATCTGCTTAGTGTGTTCATCTCTTGGTCTTCCTCTACGATTTTTACCCTACACACTGCCCTCCAATACTAAATTGGTGATCCCTCGATGTCTCAGAACATGTCCTTCCAAACGATCCCTTCTTCTAGTCAAATTGTGCTACAAACTCCTCTTCTCCCCAATTCTATTCAATACCTCCTCATTAGTTATGTGATCTACCCATCTAATCTTCAGCATTCTTCTGTAGCACCACATTTAGAAAGCTTCTATTCTCTTCTTGTCTAAACTATTTATTGTTTTCAAGACACTGTCCATTCCGTTCTAGTGCTCTTCCAAGTCAAAGAATTGTTTCAGAAGATCTCCCTTGTCCTTTGGTCTAAGCACTTTGTGAAATGGGCATGGTAGCAGCTGCAGCGTCTTGGGTGCAATCACTTCAGTGTACTATGTATTTTCCATTCTGTCAGCACTTTCAGTCTGTATACCAGGACAGACACCACTGCCACTTTCTGAACTACTGCTGCTTTCGCTAAAATACTCTGTATCACTCCATTTTCAAATAATTTCCAAATTTCACTGTCGAATACATTTAAAAAAAAATAAATCGCAAAAGCAAATGAAATAAACAAATTGAAAACATTAACTTAAAGAAAAAAAAGCACAGAAACTGTATTAAGTAACAATACCGCACAAAACGTTGAATGAGGTACCAAAGTGTTACAAAGTATTACAGAGCATGATATCAACAAGAGAACAACACAGTAGTAGTTATCAGTCATTGATATTTCACTGCAACTACACTCAAAAGTCGAAAACTGTCAACATAAGTGTGAATCGAAAGGTCGAGCATCGACACTGAGTGGTGAATTTTGTAAACTGAGCAAAAGTAAACAGAGTACTGACAAATTGCCCTTCTGACAGAATTGTCATTGGTATGGGTAATGACTGATCATTGTCTTCACTTTCAGAGTGTTGAGCACTATAAGAAAACCACATTCTGAACCGGAAAAACACCCTGGTACTGTAACACCACCTCCCCCGTTCTTCACTGTTGGCACTACTCGTGATGGTAGGTGACATTCTCCAGTCCCAAACCCTTCCATTAGAGTGCCATTGAGTAGAGTGTGATTCGTCACTCCAAAGTGATCATTTCCAACCATTCACTGTCCAGTGGTGTTGCTCCTTACATCACGTACAATTGACTACAGATGTGTGGCTTACGAGGAGCTGTTCAATTGTCGTACCCCATTCTTTTTAACTCCCTGTTCTCCCTGATTATCTCTGATTTTATGTGAGTTTTTACAACCACTCCCCGCAGTGCTCATTGGTCCCCCTCCATTTTAGTTTAGCTGTGGTTTTTTGTTTGCATTTCCACTTCACCAATACTAGACTTGAACAGCTTTAGAAGTGTTGAAATGTTGCTTATTAATATGTTACTCATGTAACACCCACTGACTCATTCACATCCAAAGTCACTAGGCTCTCTTCACCGACCCATTCTGCTGTTGCTGCTTTTCTACTGACAATACAATGTTCCTGGCCTCCTCTTATAATGCCCGGTCTATCTGTTGTTAGACCTATTTCAGTATGAGGGTTTCCACATGCTTTTCACGAGGCAGTGTATTTAAGTAAAAGGGCACAGATAAAATCCTGGAAAGAAACAAGCAACGAAGAAATCTGTAAATTTTTTGTCATTATTGTGTACGAAAAGATTATAGGAACATAAATGCTCTGTTCAGAGGTAACACTTTGCCTAAAATAATGTGCTGTAATCACATTAATTTTGTAGCCAATAAAACAGTTAAAGAGGAAGATAAAACCCCGTAGGTCAAGGAAATGTCAGATATGCTGCAGGGAAAAGTTTTGTACAGAATCAGTACCAGGTGAAACTTTTGCAATAGATAAAACTGTGGTACCATCCAGAGGACGACTATCATTTTAACAGTACGCACCAAGTAAAAGGAAGACGAAAATTTAATAGTCACAGGGAACATGAATTTGATAGTAGGAAAAGGAAGAGAACAAAAAGTAGTAGTAGTACCTGGGGCAAGGAATGAAAGAGGAAGCCACCTGGTAAAATTTTGCACAGAGCACAACTTAATCGTACCTAACACTTGGTTTAAGAATCATGAAAGAAGGTTGTGTACATGGAAGAACCCTGGAGATACTAGAAGATATCAGATAGATTATATAATGGTAAGACAGATATTTAGGAACCAGGTTTTAAACTGTAAGACATTTCCAGGGACAGATATGGGCTCTGCCCACAATCTGTTGGTTATGAACTGTAGATTAAAACTGAAGAAACTGCAAAAAGGCGGAAATTTAAGGAGATGGGACCTGGATACACTGAAAGAACCAGAGGATGTAAAGAGTTTCAGAGAGAGCATTAGGGAACAATTGACAAGAATGGGGAAAGAAATACAGTAGAAGAATAATGGGTAGCTTTGAGAGATGAAATAGTGAAGGCAGCAGAGGGTCAAGTAGGTAAAAAGACGAGGGCTAGTACAAATCCTTGGGTAACAGAATTTAATTGATGAAAGGAGAAAATATAAAAATGCAGTAAATGAAGCAGGCAAAAAGAAGTACAAATATTTAAAAAATGAGATCGCAGGAAGTGCAAAATGGCTAAGCAGGAATGGCTAGAGGACAAAAATAGGGATGTAGAGCCATATATCACCAGGGGTAAGATAGGTACTGCGTACAGGAAAATTAAAGAAACCATTGGAGAAAAGAGAACCACTTGTATGAACATCAAGAGCTCAGTTGTAAAACCAGTTCTAAGCAAAGATGGGAAGGCAGAAAGATGGAAGGAGTACATAGAGAGTCTATACAAGGGCGATGCACTTGAGGGCAATATTATGGAGATGGAAGAGCATGTAAATGAAGGTGAAAGGGGAGATATTATACTGCGTGAAGCGTTTGACAAAGCACTGAAAAACCTCCGAGTTTATAGTGCCCTCAATAGGTAATGCTGGAATTCAGTATGGTGTTGGCCTACGCTTAGCCTTGATGACAGCTTCCACTTTCGCAGGCATATGTTCAATCAGGTACTGGAAGGTTTCTTGCAGAACGGCAGCCCATTCTTCACGGAGTGTTGCACTGAGGAGAGGTATCGATGTCAGTTGGTGAGGCCTGGCACGAAGTCAGCATTCCGAAACATCCCAAAGCTGTGGTATAGCATTCAGGTCAGAACTCTGCGCAGGCCAGTCCATTACTGGGATGTTGTTGTTGTGTAACCACTCTGCCACACGCTGTGGATTATGATCAGGTACTCGATCGTATTGAACGATGCAATCACCATTCCCAAATTGCTCTTCAACAGTAGGAAGCAAAAAGGTGCTTAAATCATCAATGTAGGCCTGTGCTGTGATAGTGCCATGCAAAACAACAAATGCGCAAGCCCCCTCCATGAAAAACATGACCACACCGTAACAGCACCGCCTCCAAATTTTACTGTTGGCACTACACACGCTGGTAGATGACATTCACCAGGCATTCGCCGTACCCACACCCTGCCATCAGATCACCGCATTGTGTACCATGATTCTTCACTCCACACAACGTTCTCCACTGTTCAATAGTCCAGTGTTTATGCTCCTTACACAAGGCAAGGCATCATGTGGCACTTACCGGCATGATATGTGGTTTATGAGCAGTCGCTCGACCATGAAATCCAAGTTTTCTCTCCTCCCACCTAACTGTCATAGTACTTGAAGTGGACCCTGATGCAGTTTGGAATTCCTGTGTGATGGTCTGGATAGATGTCTGCCTATTACACGTTACAACCTTCTTCAACTGTCGGTGGTCCCTGTCAGTCAACAAGATGAGATCAGCTTGTACACTTTTGTGTTGTACGTGTCCCTTCACGTTTCCACTTCAGTGTCACATTGGAAACAGTGAACCTAGGGATTTTTAGGGTATGGAAATCTCGCGTACAGATGTATGATGCAAGTGACACCCAATCACCTGACCACGTTCGAAGTCTGTGAGTTCCGCAGAGCACCCCATTCTGCGTTCTCACGATGTCTAATGACTACTGGGGTCGCTGACATGGAGTAACTGGCAGTGGTGGCAGCACAATGCACCTAATATGAAAAAAAAGTATGTTTTTGGGGGTGTCCAGATACTAATATATGAGAAAGGCAAAATACACTCAGACTTCAAGAAGAATATAATAATTCCAATCCCAAAGAAAGCAATTGCTGAAAGGTGTGAAAATTACTGAACTACCAGTTAGTAAGTCATGGCTGCAAAATCCTAACACAAATTCTTTATAGATGAATGGAAAAACTGGTAGAAGCTGACCTTTGGGAAGATCAGTTTGGATTCCTTAGAAATGTAGGAACACGTAAGGCAATACTGACTCTACGACTTGTCTTAGAAGAAACATTAAGAAAAGGCAAACCTACGTTTCTAGCATTTGTAGACTTAGAGAAAACTTTTGACAATGTTGACTGGAATACTCTCTTTCACATTCTGAAGTTGTCAGGGGTCAAATCCAGGGAGCGAAAGGCTATTAACAATTTGTACACAAACCAGATGGCAGTTATAAGAGTCGAGGGGCATGAAAGGGAAGCAGTGGTTGGGAAGGGAGTGAGACAGGGCTGTAGCCTGTCACTGATGTTATTCAATCTGTATATTGAGCAAGCAGTAAAGGAAACAAAAGAAACATTTGGACTAGGAATTAAAATCCATGGAGTAGAAATAAAAACTTTGAGGTTTGCAACGGCGTTATAATTCTGTCGGAGACAGCAAGGGACCTGGAAGAGCAGTTGAACGAAATGGAAAGTGTCTTGAAACGAAGATATAAGATGAACATCAGCAAAAGAAAAATGAAGATAATGGAATGTAGTCGAATTAAATCAAGTGATGCTGGGGGAATTAGGTTAGGATATGAGACTCTTAAAGTAGTAGATGAGTTTTGCTATTTGGGGAGAAAGATAACTGATGATGGTTGAAGTATGGAGGATATAAAATGTTGACTGGTAATGGCAAGGAAAGCGTTTCTGAAGAAGAGATGTTTGTTAACAACGAGTGTAGATTTAAGTGTCAGGAAGTCATTTCTGGAAGTATTTGCATGGAGTATAGCCATGTATGGAAGTGAAACATGGACGATAAATAGTTTAGACACGAAGAGGATACAAGGTTCCAAAATGTGGTGCTACAGAAAAATGCTGAAGATTTGATGGGTAGATCTTGTAAATAATGTGGAGGTACTGTGCAGAATTGGAGAGATGTTGTGGCACAACTTGATTAGAAGAATGGATTGGTTGGTAGGACATATTCTGAGCTGTCACAGGGTCACCAGTTTAGTATAGGAGGGTAAAAATCGTAGAGAGAGACCAAGAGATGAATAAATTAAGCAGATTCAGGAGGATGTAGGTACTTGGAGATGAAGAAACTTGCACAGGATAGAGTAGTATGTAGAACTGCATCGACCCAGTCTCTGGACTGAAGACCACAACAACAACCAAGAAAAAGTCAAGAATATGTTGTTAAGATTTTCAAGCTATGCAATATTGCTGGGTATACTCTATGCATGGTAACTTATGATGAATAAATGTTGAGTCTGAAAATGTGGCAGAAGCATATGGTGATTATTTTTGGAGAGTTGTACAGATAACTATTGCACATCTGTGCCTCTCGCAAATCATTTCCTTGCAAATCAGAGAACTTTGTTGGAAACACTGAGAAATAACAGAGGGCATGTACCATCAATTATGAAAAAATAACATAAAAATGTTTAAGTGGTTGGTAGTCATCCTATAGCACTGGAATTGGACAATGGAAGGATGAAAGGAAGAGTTCTTTCTTTCAATAAAACACATCTTAGATATTGTACCCTCAGTCAAAAAACAATCTGGAAATGAAAAATTAAACAAACAGCCATTGTGAAATGTAACAAAGAAAAACAAGGAGTAGACATGTCAGACCAAATGGGTAGTTACTTTTTGCCCTTACAAGAAAACCAGTCAATGGTACTACAAACTTCTTGAATTTCTCTAGATTACCACAGTGGTAAATGAACCATTGTACAGGAAGCTAACTGGAAACATGACGCAAATAATGAACTTCAGGATTGAAATATAATATACATTTATTTTGAATTTCAATGAAGCAAGAATTTTTGCAAGGCTCTTGGAGACAACAAAGATCACCAACACTCATTATTCAATATCTGGAAACAGAAACAACCTCTGCTAGGGAGCTGCACAAGAAAAATATAATCAAACAGAAAAGTGTGAAAGGAATAGTCTGTTACTTAAAAATTCCAAAACTTGTGGAAGATCTGATGGTATGAAATGAGTGAAATCTGCAACAAATGGTTCTGTCCAACTTGTTATTCAGAGATGCACTATCACTATGTATATGCATCCTCAATTCTGCTCTCCTACTCAATAAATAATATATTGTATCCATGATCGTTTACTTTCTTTTTGTTGATAGTTTACCTGTTGTTTACATTAGTTCTTGTTTCTAATTCACATTGTGAGATAAGTAACCTGCAGCTGCCAACATTCTAATGGCACTGGGTTCGTGTTACTCTGAGACATGATGTTATCTGCATTTATCCTAGTTTTTATCCAAATATTGAACTATAAGACACTTGTATGAATAGCAGTAAAGTTAAAAAATTTATTTTTTGTGATTTTTAAAATTTTTTGTCTTCATAAATTGTCTTGGCAAGGCAATGTGAATAGCTGGTTGATGGTCATGTGTGTTTACAATACTCTGGAGAAATTGTGGCAGGACTGGTATATGAGATGAGATGCTTCTGATGGAACACAATAAGCCAGTGATAGGACTACAGTAGCTTGTGTGGTGAATTGTGTGGATATGGCTAACATGGCAAGGAGTTTTTACTGAGAGTGGCCTAGGAAGTCACCGGGATATTACACAGATTGACCGAGAGGCAGAATACCACCTTTGGAAGAGTGGGGAAGATTGTGCGTAGACTGTCCCCCATTTCTGTGAACAGTGATAGATGATCACAACCCTGCTGAAGCGCACGGTTCAATTGCTCCGCTCCAGGATGATATTTGGCAATGAGTGCGGTGCTCCTTTTCCTTTGCAGCTGGTCCTTGCAGGTGATGGGAGTAGTAGGGGAATATTAGAATATGATACAGGAAATCTGTTCATGGACTAGGCTTAGGGGATAGTGCCTATCTGTAAACGTCTCAGCAAGATCTTCAGCATACGAGGCAAGAGAATTCTTATTACTTCAGATAAGCCAGCCATGGGTGACCATATTGTATGGGAGCGATATTGCTCTGCCTCTGTTATTCTGATTACGGTATAAAGGCACTGTGGTGACCACAGCCCCTACGAAACACATCAAATGAATTCGCAGTATTGAATGACTAGCATCAGCTGTAGAATGGAATAACGACAATGAAAATTTTTGTAGGACTGGGACTCAGACATGGATTTTCTGCTTATGGTGAGCAGTCACCATTTAGCTGTCTGAGCACAACTCACAGCCAGATGCACAGTTGATGACATATGGAAGTGGGGGTCTGGCCGCAAGTTGTGCACGGATAATTAAACAGTGAGGCAACTACTTGTGATGAGGGGGAAATCTGGTTTTGAGTCTCGGTCCAGCACAAATTTTCACTGTCGTCATTCCATTCTACTGCAGACAGTAGTCCTTATTCACAATTGCAAATTCATTTGATGTGATACTGGGTGGGAGTCATTATGCCCATCCCAGAATATTTCTGACAGCTGAGTGTGCGGCCATAAAGGCCATTCACTGGTTAAGTGTTGACTTACAACTAGTTGTCTAGTGGTGTGCTGCTTTCCTGATAATTCTGGTGGAAAAATTTACACTTTGACTGAGAGCCCCATAAGCCTTGTCATATCTTAGACTGACTTCCATATTTATCAATTTTTTGTATTTTCTGTTAAGGAGACCAGTCACATTTAATCATGATATTAACCTTTTATGAAAGGCTGAAACAACACCTGGACTACTTATTTCCAGCTTCTTTGAGTGTTTAGTTTTTTTCGTTGTTCTTTTAATGAGTGACAGGTTTTGCAGAAAATGTAGAATTTTACCAATTTTATTTGATCTAGTCAACTATTCTACTTTCAGTATCTGAAAACTTTCTACCTAAAACTGTAATTAACATTATTACACTTTTTACACATAGTTTAGCTTTTTTGGGTGGTTCCTCTTTGTCCTGACCTCCTTTCAGTGTTTTCAAGAGGGATATTTTGTTGTCCTACATTCATCACAAGATAACTGATTTCATTTTCTAAATATATAGCAAATAAAAGAAATGTTTCATGTTTCACAAAGGGAAGAAGTGCCAGAAAAAAACACAAACAATTGTTTCCACAAACATTTTCCTATCTCAAACTGAGAAATACCTATTCTAGTTTGACTCACTCCCACCCATGAACTGTGGACCTCGCCATCGGTGGAGAGGGTTGCGTGCGTCAGTGATACAGACAGCCGTATGGTAGGTGCAACCACAATGGATGGGTATCTGTTGAGAGGCCAGACAAACGTGTGATTCCTGAAGAGGGGCAGCAGTCTTTTCAGTATGAGATTTTCACTCTGCAGCGGAGTGTGCGCTGATATGAAAATTCGTGGCAGATTAAAACTGTGTGCCTGACCGAGACTCGAACTCGGGACCTTTGCTTTTCGCGGGCAAGTGCTCTACCACCTGAGCTACCTAAGCACGACTCACGCCCGGTACTCACAGCTTTACTTCTGCCAGTACCTCATCTCCTACCTTCCAAACTTTACAGAAGCTCTCCTGCGAACCTTGCAGAACTAGCACTCCTGAAAGAAAGGATATTACGGAGACATGGCTTAGCCACAGCCTGGGGGATGTTTCCAGAATGAGATTTTCACTCTGCAGCGGAGTGTGCGCTGATATGAAACTTCCTGGCAGATTAAAACTGTGTGCCCGACCGAGACTCGAACTCGGGACCTTTGCCTTTCGCGGGCAAGTGCTCTACCAACTGAGCTACCGAAGCACGACTCGCGCCCAGTACTCGCAGCTTTACTTCTGCCAGTACCTCGTCTCCTACCTTCTGCAAGTTTCATATCAGCGCACACTCCACTGCAGAGTGAAAATCTCATTCTGGAAACATCCCCCAGGCTGTGGCTAAGCCATGTCTCCGCAATATCCTTTCTTTCAAGAGTGCTAGTTCTGCAAGGTTCGCAGGAGAGCTTCTGTAAAGTTTGGAAGGTAGGAGACGAGGTACTGGCAGAAGTAAAGCTGTGAGTACCGGGCGTGAGTCGTGCTTCGGTAGCTCAGTTGGTAGAGCACTTGCCCGCGAAAGGCAAAGCTCCCGAGTTCGAGTCTCGGTCGGGCACACAGTTTTAATCTGCCAGGAAGTTTCATATCAGCGCACACTCCACTGCAGAGTGAAAATCTCATTCTGGAAACATCCCCCAGGCTGTGGCTAAGCCATGTCTCCGCAATATCCTTTCTTTCAGGAGTGCTAGTTCTGCAAGGTTCGCAGGAGAGCTTCTCTAAAGTTTGGAAGGTAGGAGACGAGGTACTGGCAGAAGTAAAGCTGTGAGTACCAGGCGTGAGTCGTGCTTCAGTAGCTCAGTTGGTAGAGCACTTGCCCGCGAAAGGCAAAGGTCCCGAGTTCGAGTCTCAGTCGGGCACACAGTTTTATTCTGCCAGGAAGTTTCATATCAGCGCGCACTCCGCTGCAGAGTGAAAATCTCATTCTGGAAACATCCCCCAGGCTGTGGCTAAGCCATGTCTCCGCAATATGCTTTCTTTCAGGAGTGCTAGTTCAGCAAGTTTCGCAGGAGAGCTTCTGTAAAGTTTGGAAGGTAGGAGACGAGGTACTGGCAGAAGTAAAGCTGTGAGAACCGGGCGTGAGTCGTGCTTAGGTAGCTCAGTTGGTAGAGCACTTGCCCGCAAAAGGCAAAGGTCCTGATTTCAAGTCTCGGTCAGGCACACAGTTTTAATCTGCCAGGAAGTTTCATATCAGCACACACTCCGCTGCAGAGTGAAAATCTCATTCTGGAAACATCCCCCAGGCTGTGGCTAAGCCATGTCTCCGCAGTATCCTTTCTTTCAGGAGTGCTAGTTCTTTAAGGTTCGCAGGAGAGCTTCTGTAAAGTTTGGAAGGTAGGAGACAAGGTGCTGGCAGAAGTAAAGCTGTGAGTATCGGGCGTGAGTCGTGCTTCGGTAGCTCAGTTGGTTACCGGCACGGTAGCTCAGCGTGTTCGGTCAGAGGATTACGTGCCCTCTGTAATAAAAAAACTGAGTTCTTCGATCATCAACGAACTTAAAAAACGGAAGTCTTACGACGCCCGCCCCGAGCAGACGCAACGAACAAAAAAAAGTTGGTAGAGCACTAGCCCGCGAAAGGCAAAGGTCCCGAGTTCGAGTCTCGGTCGGACACACAGTTTTAATCTGCCAGGAAGTTTCAGTCTTTTCAGTAGTTGCAGGGGCAACAGTCTGGATGATTGATCTGGCCTTGTAACATTAACCAAAACGGCCTTGCTGTTCTGCTACGGTGAAAGTCTGAAAGCGAGGGGAAACTACAGACATAATTTTTCTTGAGGGCATGCAGCATTACTGTATCGTTAAATGATGCTTACGTCCTCTTGGGTAAAATATTCTAGATGTAAAATAGTTCCCCATTCAGATCTCCAGGTGAGCTACTCAAGAGGATGTCATTATCAGGAGAGAGAAAACTGGTGTTCTGTGGATCAGAGGGTGGAATGTCAGATTCCTAAATCAGGCAGGTAGGTTAAAAAATTTAAAAAGGGAAATGGATTTGTTAAAATTACATATAGTGGAAGTTTGTGAAGTTCAGTGGCAGGAGGAACAAGACTTCTGGACAGGTGAATACAGGGTTATAAATACAAAATCAAATGGGGGTAATGCAGGAGTATGTTAAATAATGAATAAGAAAATAAGAATGTCGGTAAGCTACTACAAACAGCATAGTGAACGCATTATTGTGGCCAAGATAGACACAAAGCCCATGCCTACTACAGTAGTACAAGTATCACTAGGGGTAAGATAGATACTGCCTACAGGAAAATTAGAGAGACTTGTGGAGAAAAGACAACCACTTGTATGAATATCAAGAGCTCAGATAGAAAACCAGTTCTAAGCAGGGCAATGTTGTGGAAATGGAAGAAGACATAGACGAAGATGAAATGAGAGATATGATATTGCGTAAAGAGTTTGGCAGAGCACTGAAAGACCTAAGTCAAAACAAGGCCCCAGGACTAGACAACAGTGTGCTCCCTGCTGTGATTGGATAAGCAGCTGCAGCAGCAAGTCGTATACTCCTAGCTCACTCATTTGCTACATAGTTTAATTCTTAATTTCTTTGCATGTTTTTGGTACTTGTATTGTCTAATTCATAAATTTCTGGCATATTATAGTATTTGAGAGTTGTAGCATCACGTTTTAGTACCTGAATAGTGTAAAATCGCGTAGTTTCCTTCCGCCGCCGAGCAGTGTTTCAGCAGTGCACAAGTAGCAGCATTACTGCATTTACTAGGCAATCTTGTATTTTAATAACCGTTTAAATTTTGTGTCGATTTGTTTGCGCTCTCTGTAGATTAGTTCAGACGTTCTTTGCACAACAGTTTTTAGCATGGATAGGGACTGCAACTGCTGTGTTCGGATGCAGGCTGAGTTGGCATCCCTTCGCTCCCAGCTACAGGCAGTGTTGGCTTCGGTCACACAGCTTGAGGCTGTTGCCAATGGGCATCACTGTGGGGTTTCGGATGGGGGTTTGTCAGGGATGGCCAGCTTGTCCCACGCATCCCCCGATTGAACTACGACTGTGGTTGCCCAGGATACTGCCCGCATTGAGGCTGATCCCTCACCTGTGGTAGAGTGGGAGGTCGTCTCAAGGTGTGGCAGGGGGCGAAAGACATTCCGGAGGGCTGAACGGAAGGCCTCTCCAGTTTGTCTGACGAACCGGTTTCAGGCTCTGTCTCAGGCTGATACTGATCTTCGGCCTGACATGGGTGCTTGTCCTGTTCCAGAGGTTGCCCCTCAGTCTGCAAGATCCGGGCGGTCGCAGAGGGTGGGCTTACTGGTAGTTGGGAGCTCCAACGTCAAGCGCGTAATGAGGCCCCTTAGGGATATGGCAGCAAAAGAGGGGAAGAAAACCAATGTGCACTCCGCGTGCATACCGGGGGGAGTCATTCCAGATGTGGAAAGGGTCCTTCTGGATGCCATGAAGGGTACAGGGTGCACCCATCTGCAGGTGGTCGCTCATGTCGGCACCAATGATGTGTGTCGCTATGGATCCGAGGAAATCCTCTCTGGCTTCCGGCAGCTATCTGATTTGGTGAAGACTGCCAGTCTCGCTAGCGGGATGAAAGCAGAGTTCACCATCTGCAGCATCGTTGACAGGACTGACTGCGGACCTTTGGTACAGAGCCGAGTGGAGGGTCTGAATCAGAGGCTGAGACGGTTCTGCGACCGTGTGGGCTGCAAATTCCTCGACTTGCACCATAGGGTGGCGGGGTTTCGGGTTCCGATGGATAGGTCAGGAGTCCACTACATGCAACAAGCGGCTACATGGGTAGCAGGGGTTGTGTGGCATGGGCTGGGCGGTTTTTTAGGTTAGATGGCCTTGGGCAAGTACAGAAAGGGCAACAGCCTCAATGGGTGCAGGGCAAAGTCAGGACATGCGGGGACCAAGCAGCAATCGGTATTGTAATTGTAAACTGTCGAAGCTGCGTTGGTAAAGTACCGGAACTTCAAGCGCTGATAGAAAGCACCAAAGCCGAAATCATTATAGGTACAGAAAGCTGGTTGAAGCCAGAGATAAATTCTGCCGAAATTTTTACAAAGGTACAGACGGCGTTTGGAAAGGATAGATTGCATGCAACCGGTGGTGGAGTGTTCATCGCTGTTAGTAGTAGTTTATCCTGTAGTGAAATAGAAGTGGATAGTTCCTGTGAATTATTATGGGTGGAGGTTACACTCAACAACCGAGCTAGGTTAATAATTGGCTCCTTTTACCGACCTCCCGACTCAGCAGCATTAGTGGCAGAACAACTGAGAGAAAATTTGGGATACATTTCACATAAATTTTCTCAGCATGTTATAGTCTTAGGTGGAGATTTCAATTTACCAGATATAGACTGGGACACTCAGATGTTTAGGACGGGTGGTAGGGACAGAGCATCGAGTGACATTATACTGAGTGCACTATCCGAAAATTACCTCGAGCAATTAAACAGAGAACCGACTCGTGGAGATAACATCTTGGACCTACTGATAACAAACAGACCCGAACTTTTCGACTCTGTATGTACAGAACAGGGAATCAGTGATCATAAGGCCGTTGCAGCATCCCTGAATATGGAAGTTAGTAGGAATATAAAAAAAGGGAGGAAGGTTTATCTGTTTAGCAAGAGTAATAGAAGGCAGATTTCAGACTACCTAACAGATCAAAACGAAAATTTCTGTTCCGACACTGACAATGTTGAGTGTTTATGGAAAAAGTTCAAGGCAATCATAAAATGCGTTTTAGACAGGTACGTGCCGAGTAAAAATGTGAGGAACGGGAAAACCCACCGTAGTACAACAACAAAGTTAGGAAACTACTGCAAAAGCAAAGAGAGCTTCACTCTAAGTTTAAATGCAGCCAAAACCTCTCAGACAAACAGAAGCTAAACGATGTCAAAGTTAGTGTAAGGAGAGCTATGCGTGAAGCGTTCAGTGAATTCGAAAGTAAAATTCTATGTACCGACTTGACAGAAAATCCTAGGAAGTTCTGGTCTTACGTTAAATCAGTAAGTGGCTCGAAACAGCATATCCAGACACTCTGGGATGATGATGGCATTGAAACAGAGGATGACACGCGTAAAGCTGAAATACTAAACACCTTTTTCCAAAGCTGTTTCACAGAGGAAGACCACACTGCAGTTCCTTCTCTAAATCCTCGCACAAACGAAAAAATGGCTGACATCGAAATAAGTGTCCAAGGAATAGAAAAGCAACTGGAATCACTCAATAGAGGAAAGTCCACTGGACCTGATGGGATACCAATTCGATTCTACACAGAGTATGCGAAAGAACTTGCCCCCCTTCTAACAGCCGTGTACCGCAAGTCTCTAGAGGAACGGAAGGTTCCAAATGATTGGAAAAGAGCACAGGTATTCCCAGTCTTCAAGAAGGGTCGTTGAGCAGATGCGCAAAACTATAGACCTATTTCTCTGACGTCGATCTGTTGTAGAATTTTAGAACATGTTTTTTGCTCAAGTATCATGTCGTTTTTGGAAACCCAGAATCTACTATGTAGGAATCAACATGGATTCCGGAAACAGCGATCTTGTGAGACCCAACTCGCTTTATTTGTTCATGAGATCCAGAAAATATTAGATACAGGCTCCCAGGTAGATGCTATTTTTCTTGACTTCCGGAAGGCGTTCGATACAGTTCCGCACTGTCGCCTGATAAACAAAGTAAGAGCCTACGGGATATCAGACCAGCTGTGTGGCTGGATTGAAGAGTTTTTAGCAAACAGAACACAGCATGTTGTTATCAATGGAGAGACATCTACAGACGTTAAAGTAACCTCTGGCGTGCCACAGGGGAGTGTTATGGGACCATTGCTTTTCACAATATATATAAATGACCTAGTAGATAGCGTCGGAAGTCCCATGCGGCTTTTCGCGGATGATGCTGTAGTATACAGAGAAGTTGCAGTATTAGAAAATTGTAGCAAAATGCAGGAAGATCTGCAGCGGATAGGCACTTGGTGCAGGGAGTGGCAACTGACCCTTAACATAGACAAATGTAACGTATTGCAAATACATAGAAAGAAGGATCCTTTATTGTATGATTATATGATAGCAGAACAAACACTGGTAGCAGTTACTTCTGTAAAATATCTGGGAGTATGCGTGCGGAATGATTTGAAGTGGAATGATCATATAAAATTAATTGTTGGTAAGGCGGGTACCAGGTTGAGATTCATTGGGAGAGTCCTTAGAAAATGTGGTCCATCAACAAAGGAAGTGGCTTACAAAACACTCGTTCGACCTATACTTGAGTATTGCTCATCAGTGTGGGATCCGTACCAGATCGGGTTGACGGAGGGGATAGAGTAGATCCAAAGAAGAGCGGCGCGTTTCGTCATAGGGTTATTTGGTAACCGTGATAGCGTTACGGAGATGTTTAATGAACTCAAGTGCCAGACTCTGCAAGAGAGGCGCTCTGCATCGCGGTGTAGCTTGCTCGTCAGGTTTCGAGAGGGTGCGTTTCTGGATGAGATATCGAATATATTGCTTCCCCCTACTTATACCTCCCAAGGAGATCACGAATGTTAAATTAGAGAGATTAGAGCGCACACGGAGGCTTTCAGACAGTCGTTCTTCCCGCGAACCATACGCGACTGGAACAGGAAAGGGAGGTAATGACAGTGGCACGTAAAGTGCCCTCCGCCACACACCGTTGGGTGGCTTGCGGAGTATAAATGTAGATGTAGATGTAGATTAACATTCCATTAGAGCTGCTGACAGCCTTGGGAGAGTCAGCCTTGACTAAACTCCTCCATCTGGTGAGCAAGATGTAGGAGATATTCTGTCTTTGGTCCAGTGCTCCAGATTGCGATCTGGGGTTCTGTTCTCAGTACATGCACCTGGCAGTCTGTCTGGGGTTTGCTCCCCATGTCGTGCCCACATTCTCAATTCTTCCTTATCTTGAAGTCTGCTGCTGCTCTTCCCCCCACTCCCCACTGAGTTGGTACCCACAGTCAAAATTCAAGAGATTTTCCACCACCTTTATCTCCATTGACTCTCTTATAACATTGTCCAATATCCGGGGGTCTGTGCCAGAATCCTCGATTCTTCACAGTTCACATATCGATTAAGACACTGACAATGCTCGGCAATGGCTGATTAAGTTGTCTGTCTCAGCCGGGTGTGCCACTGATGTTCTGGTATCTGATGTCCACTGTCCTAATTATTTGGCCAACATATAACCTGCCAAAATGGCAAGATATATAAAAAATTCATGGTTTTCCTAAGCCCACACTGTCTGTCCCGTTTTGCAGTATTGCTCTAATGGTCAGTTTTGATATTGTCTCCCTGTCTACCAAGGTACCACCCAAAGACTCACAGGAACTGATTACAGACAAATGTGATGATATGATGGATTTTTTCAGGCATATACTGATTCACCATATATTCTGCATTCGCCCGATATTACGAGCACACGAAGAGAAACTGTGGGCCACCTCTTGTCTCCAGTGGCTGCCATCTGGGAGAAATTTGAGGAGCAAGTATCAGAGATGGTTAGACACAAACTTACATGTTTCTCCAGTGCACACTGATTTATACCTGCAAGCTAGCAGCTTTCATCACACAGCACAGGAGAATGGAGTACTGAAGACATTGTTCCACGGGGCACACACCTTATCACACCAAGATTGTTTCACGTCAGAAATATGTATTTATGCTGTCTTCTGTAAAAATGGATACAGAGGCAAACAGACTCAGAAGGCCTTCCAGCCAGCTACTCTTTTACACGTCAGAGAAAAGAGCAACATCAGCATAACATCGAGTGTGTTCTGTCCACCTACCAAAATAACAGTACTACTGGGACAAGTTAAAGATGACCTGGGCTTATGAAAACCAGGAATGTATAATATACTTTGCCAGTGTGGCATATTGTACATCAGCCAAACAACTGAGACATAAGCATCAGACACTGAGCATTAGAAGCACATTCATCTGGGGCAGAAAATTAAACTGGCCATCACTGAGCACTATCCGGAACTTAATCGTGTGGCAATATATGATAAAACATGGGTTCTAGCACAGGTTCCCAGTTAGTGTTACAGTGTTTCAAGAAAGCTGAGAGATAAAGGTGGCAGGAAACCTCACGAATTGTGACACTCAGCAGAACCGGGGATCCTGCACTGCAGTTGCTAGAAAGGCAAAGACACAGTGGGAGCGGCATTAGAACTTGACAAAAATAGGAACTGAGACTGTGTATGTGGGGAACAAACCCCAGACAGTGCATGTGCCTGTGTCAGAACCCCAGATTGCTGTCAAGCACACTGAACTGAAAACAGAATGCCAATTTGTGGCCAGGTGCAGCAGGCTGAGGATGGAATGTCTCAACACATTTGTGAGAGTGCCCCACAGACAGAGCGGGAGGTAACAGCCACCAACACTTGACCCATTCCACTCAAGTAGCAGTCTCAGATAGCACCTGCTGAAGACAATGATGAGATTGTCAAATACTGTGCACAGATGTGGTGATATCTGGCTAAATGCCAGACACGTTAACATGCCTTCATGAAAACTACTTACAAGGAATCAGGGAGCATGCCATCATATTGCAGGCTGGTGAATCTGAGGTACGGCATGAATGTTTCCGGGAGAGCTTCTGTTAAGTTTGGAAGGTAGGAGACGAGGTACTGGCAGAAGTAAAGCTGTGAGTCGTGCTTGGGTAGCTCAGTTGGTAGAACACTTGCCCGCGTAAGGCAAAGGTCCCGAGTTCGAGTCTCAGTCCGGCACACAGTTTTAATCTCCCCGGAAGTTTCGGCATGAATGTTACTTACAAGGGATAAGGAAATGAATAATGAAATGAGGATCATTATAACACTTTTATCCATTATGGATAGGGAGCACTGCAATTGTGCCGAATAAAAGTTTCTTGAAATTATTGCAACCAGTTACCCGCTTGCAGTAATTTCAAGAGGATCATTATGATCCAAGCACATATTACAGCAAAAATAAAAGAAGAGTGACAGGTGAAGTGGATCAAGTATGTAAGCGCTGTCTATTAAGGTGAGGTTTTGGTTGTGTGGAGGAAGAGGAGGATGAAGGGGAGATTAGTGTTTAACGTCCCGTCGACAATGAAGCCGTTAGAGACAGAGCATGAGCTCGGATTACGGAAACATTGGGAAGGAAATCGGCCGTGCCCTTTCAAAGGGACCATTCCAACATTTGCCTGAAACGATTTAGGGGAATCACGGAAAACCTAAATCGGGATGGCTGGAGACGGGTATGAACTGTCATCCTCCCGAATGAGAGTCCAGAGTGCTAACCACTGCGCCACCTCGCTCATTCGGCTGTGTGCTACTCCCCTGTGGACACCTGTCTGCCACCACTCTCAACACCTTCAGGGCCATTATTCTCTCATTTGTACATGGTTTCCTCAGTATCAAAGCATTTTCTCAACAATGTTCAAAGCTCATAACAACTGTAAAATGTGTATCTTCCATTTTGACACATAAACCTTTATCTAAAACTTTTTGTGCACTTCTTACCAAGGAAGAATTAGAAGTTTCATCATGGTTGAGATGGAACTGCAGGACTAAATTTGCTACAAATACATACACTATATATATGGCTGAAAAGGTAGTGTTAGTTAAATGTAGCCTAGTAAACTAGAAGCACAGCTACTATTTTTCAAAATACTGCTACATCCTGAATAATAGTAAATAACTGTTGTTTGTCTCTGTTGGTAGCTTAACATTTACTTTGTTATTTTTCATATAGAATAGTCACCCATACTGCAATGGCAGGGAGCTGCTTACAGCATGACACTACTAGTCGTTCCGCTTCACATTGCCCACTACTACTTGCCATACAGCTACCAGTGATTCTTAATCCTTAAATCCAGATTTTTAGGGGTGGCTAATGAGGTACATCTTTAATTTTCTTTTGAAATTGTCACAATCACTAATTTCCTGCATTATTTGTACAGGAGATCATTAATTATTTTCCCGCCAGAGAACATACACCCATTCTGAACACTAGACAAGCAGGGCAAGACTACATGTAAATCACAGTGTGTAGCAATTTTGTACATGACGATTCACATGAAATTTATTTTTAATTCTCAGCAGTGAAAACCATGAAGGAGTAATGAGTTTAAGGTACCACCATCCACAATGAGACGTGCGGTTATCAACTTTACACAGTATTATCACCACTCACTTCTGCTGAGTAAACACATTTAGTTTATGTGTGCTCCCACAGATGATAATGCCGTAAGACAATATGCAGAATAAGCCAACATCCTGTCTTTGGGTCAACACAATGAGAGAGATTTCTAAGAGCAAAACAACCTGAACTGAGCTTCTTGATCATTTCATCTATATGTTGACTCAAGGAGCAGCTAGGCATTTTCACTAATGAAATTAGTGATAAATAATTTGTCACAATTTCAGAAGAACAGTGAAATACATATCTTCAACACTAGTCTGAAAAGTGACCTTTGTTACCCATTGTGCAGCTGAGAGGCTTGGAAAGGAGTTCAAGATGCAACACTAAAATATTTTGATCATTTGCCCAATAACATAAAATGTCTGACACATAGCAAAGCAAGTTTTAAATCTAATTTAAAATGTTAAAGTGTTCAACAATGTTTGCACTAGTTGTGTATCCGTGTCCTGTAAACTGACTCATTCCGCATAATTTCGATAAAAAAATCATTCGAGTAATCTGTGGGACATGTAACTAACTAACTAACCAGCTAACTATGCAAATGGATGTAGCATTCTGCAAGATGGGGCAATGCTGGCAGTTTTGCCATGCTTTACGATACTATCCGATTTGGCAAATACTCCGTGATTTGGCAAATACTCCACACAACTGCACCCCTGCCACAGAGACACACTGCATTCCATGGAGTAGCACACATCATAACAGTGGACTACGTTGTGGATGATAGACAGCAGAGTCAGTCCACTCTGAAGTGATCAAAGAATGTCCCGAATGACACAATACAAAACAGTTACGTCCATTCTCAGGCTTAGTGGGATTTGACAGTCAGTGAATGACCGGTCCCTTGTTGAAGCACCAGTCCAAAGGGGCTGGCATGATGGATCAGCAGTAGCTTTAATAACACTCGAGGTCTAGTAAATGAAAAGTTTTATGTCATCCCAGGATACATCAGCTGTTCAAATTGGCATCAGATACATCCATATATGGTATCAGGGGCAGAAATTTTCCAATGGGAGTGAGACCCTGGAAAAGGGAGACATATTATCATAGCATTTGCCAGCAGGAGTACCAATAAGTTTGAGCAAAATTATACAGCTACAGAAAAGATTTTATGAGCACTACTGTGAAATTTGCAAAAGTTTCAAACACATATCTGGAGATCATAAATCTGAGTGTACACAGATCACCAATCATTAGGTTTCCTGATGGAAAACAGATTTCTACATAGCAGGTTAATCTGGCGGATTCTCTTTTTCATTGAAGAATTTCAAATAGTGATAAACCACGTGAAGTATTTGCAAAATGTAGTGGTCAGATGCTTTATCCAGATTACTGTTAGATACGAATTTCATGACCAGAATAGTAGGTCCCAGGGTTAGATTCACAATTAATTTTCTGTCAATAGTCACACTAGTAATGCAGTATGTATCTTAGCAGGAAAAATTAAAAAAAGAATGAAGACAGATAATTAATTTAAAACATATTTACCTCATGTGAACAAGATACATTATCTGAGAAGGAAAGAACACATAGTTAATATATATATTAAGGTGTCTTGTTATGGAGACTGAGATGCGGATTTACAATATTGAAAACTACAAGGGCATACTGAAAAGCAAATTGTTATTGTAAGAAATCTTGAGGATTTTTAACTAAAACAAACTTCATTAACATTCTACATCTTTGTTTTTCATGTCTACATATTCATTTCTCAACATAGTCACCCACACATTTCTCCCAATGGAGGCATAGAGGCCAGTTTGTTGATATTGTCACCATAGGAATGACCACAACCTCACCTCTGCTTGCACCACTTCATCACTATCAAATTGAGGTCCTCGACAGTGTTTTTTAAGTTTTGGAAACAAATGAAAGCTGGATGGGGCCTAGTTGGGACTGTGTGGAGGACAAGCATTCACAGTGAACCCAGGGCATCAAATTGTTGCAGCTGTTGCAGTGCTTGTGTGTGGTCAGAAGGAGAGGGTATTCTATGTAGGAACAAACTCTTTTGCACTTAGAAACTTGAACATGGGAAGCTGTTGCTCGCCATGTTACATGCTACAATCCAGAGCCCTCTAGCGGCAGAGAGTTGCAGCTTTTGTCAGCAAAGTCAGATAGTCGACTTAGTAATATGCGTGAAATGTAACATGTCAGCTGATATTGAGAAGAGAATAAAAATTTGGGAGGAATTACTTTTCAGCACACCCTCAGATGCATTCCACAGGCTGTTATCTGGTTCCTACATAAGAGGTTGGATACTGCAAACTCCTGTACTCAAATAGATCACATCTTCAAAAATTTAAGGGACTTTCAGTACAAAAGTGAAGTTATAGAAACAGCCCTGTCAGACCATGATGCAGTAAAAATATGTCTAAATCATATCACCTCAAATGAAAACGCACAAAAATTATGGGAATAAAGAAGCTTAAATGAACAAAACTTAACACCCCTTAGGATAAAACTTGAAAAAGAAGAATGGGAAATACTGGAAAAAGACTCTTCATCAGTGGATCATAAAGTGACTCATTTTATTGACACACTTTCCTACCATCTCAATATTATATGCCCAGTAATAAAAACTAAAGCCAAAACCACAAAAAAATGAATAACAAAAGGCATTTTGGTCTCTAGGAACAAGATAAAAATGATGCACAGAATATATAAAACTAGCATTGATGAAAACTTTAAAGAGTACTACAGAAAATATAAAAGAATGTATGCTAAAGTACTGCAAGCAGCCAAACGACTAGAAGCAAAAAAGTACACAAATAATGCTGCTATTAAAAGCAAGGCTTGCTGGCCTATTATAAATACAAATTGCAAACCCTCCAGATCATAGGAACACAGCAAAATACAGTTCATGATCATCAAAAAAACTATTCCTGAACAGAATAAAATCATAAATCTCTTCAATGACTATTTTGCCACAGTAGGCCAAAAACTAAAAGAAAAAACAAATAATAAAAAACACAGTAACACCTGGAAAACATTTGTGGCGCCGATGAGGTCGAGACCAGCATCGATATGCATTCGTCTTTGAACTCTGAGCATCGTCTTTGGACTCTGAGCATTGTCTTTGGGCTGTTCTGCCATGAGCAGTTCTTTGTGAGCCTTGCATGTATTTAGGTGAATAAATGAACTACTGCTAAGTGGGTGTTGTTTCGTGTAACCAACCCGAACTTCTCCCTCACTGGTGACCCTGACTTGTAACGTCTTCCGTTTTCGCCGTTTTACTGTGTCTGCAACCTCTGCGTCGGTTATTTTCGCGTGTATTACATCGACACAGCATTCGAACAATGACTTCGGCTCAGTGCCTAACGCTGGATTTTGTGATCGACGTGCATCGTCTTGTGGGCAATGTACACCCGCCAAGACTGCAACACAATGCCTCTCACTTGATGATTCCACCGATTTTGCCGGCAGTTTTTGAGCCTGAACAGTAAGTGAGTGCCTAACGCTGGATTTTGTGATTGACGTGCATCGTCTTGCGGGCAATGTACACCCGCCAAGACTGCAACACAATGCCTCTCACTCGATGATTCCACCGATTTTGCCGGCAGTTTTTGAGCCTGCAACAATAAGTGAGTTTAGGAGTGCGCATGCCTCCGGCTATCAAACGCCTTTGTTCCCGCCACATGTGACCTCCCTCATCAACTATGCAGTTACCTCTTACGGATCTCCGTGCAGTGCGGGACCAATGCCGATTTCTGCAAATGCTTCGTCGGACAACCTACTACCGCCAGAACAACGATTTGCCACACCAAAATCTGTGCAGTACCATGTGGATACCTGTCACGTGGCCGGAACTGCTTTGTCCACAGGTCAACCTCCTCAACATCTGACCACGCCCATGCCTGCCTGGGTTCAGCATCAGCACATGCCTTCCTACTTCGATACCTCATCCTGCAACAGGAACAATTACTTGTTATCTGTGCCTGACCCCCACCTCTGCCCCAGTGCTACGCCTCAGTGTTTTGTGCCACGACATTCACCTTATCCACACACTGTTTTGAGTGAAGTGACTATGAACAGTGAACATTCACACATTCCATCCCACATTCGACATCATTTCACACACTTTGCTTCTGGACAGCCCGCATCTCCGCAGCCTTCCTGCAACACAGGTGGCCCCGGCTCTGGTCATACATTGAGCTCTACACGGACTAACATGCGTTCTCAAACTTTGAACTTTTTCTCACCTGTCACCCCCGCGCCGACTCCAGTTGAGCTTCCGCTACCATTCTTGGCACATCTCAGTGCCTCATCCGCATCGGTCTTCGGCAACGCGTCAATCCGAACACACCCACAACATGTTGATCTTCCGCAACCGCAGTCGACACATTATGGTGTCCCACCCGCATCACAATGGATTGCGCTCAACCACAATGTGTCACCTTCACGCTACCACCCGAACAGCTGTCGTTGCCACATCCCCTGGAGGCACACTTTCCTGGAATACTACACACCCACAACATGTTGATCTTCCACAATCGCAGTTGACACATTACAGTGTCTCACCCGCGTCACAATGGATTGTGCTCAACCACAATGTGTCACCTTCACGCTACCACCTGAACAGCCGTCGTTGCCACATCCCCTGGAGGCACACTCTCCTGGAATACTACAGCAACAACAGCTCGATTCAGGCAGTGTCACGACGAACGCAACTCAACTTGTTCTTCCAAACATTCCACAATGCTTACCGACACTGCCGCCATTTAATCCTGACAGAGCTACAACCTGGTTCAAAATTGAGGACGAAGTATTTGACCATTACAAAATCGACAAGTCAACCAGGCTTCTGTGCCTCATTACCCACCTGCACGACCAGGAGGACTTGATTGCTGACCTGGTTGACGCCCCTGACTCATCTACCCGGTACACTCTAACCAAAAAGACAGTTCTACGTCGGCTTTGAAATATGGCATGCCGGCTGAGACACAGTTGAAATATGGCTTCCCGGCTAAGACACAAGTTGAAAATATGATCACTATTTTTTATTTACTTAAATTTGCCATATTTCGTGACAGTACCTTTTCCGTTAGACGTTTGCAAGGCGATATTAGTCTCGGCTTCAGTTGTCTAAGTATGATTCCACAATGCATCGTTGTCGGCTGCAGAAAAGACGTGGTTCAACGTGTTTCTCTCATTTTGGTGTTTCAAATACAGTTTCTTCAAATGTAGTTTCTTCTTTTTAGTTAATACAAAAATAATAGTAACATAATTCAAAATTATTTATGACGGCGACCTTCACATTGTTCTTCTGTCAACACACACCAAGAGTTAGCTGCCGACTGACTATAGTCAAAGACGACTCCAACGTCAAAGATATTTTACACAATTCACAAGTTTCCACTTGTTATCAGTCTCTTTGCTATTCTTCGATACATTTTCTAATAGTAATCAATATGCTTTTACTCTCAAAAACAGAAGTAAATTAACATATAATAAGACAAATTATAATAAATTCTGACAAAAATATAAAAAAACATTTACAATTCGGTATCGACAAATACGGTAAAAAAATAACATCTCCCAGATCCATTACAACTTGCACAACATGGCGAGCAAAGAATGACAATTGCTGACAAGCTACACGATGCATCACTGCTCTATTTCGCCAGCCACTGACTACCTGACAAGTCTCAAGTTCAGGCTCATCGTCCTGCGGCCGGACGCGGCCAGGGCCGTACTGTGCCGATCGTTCCGCTCGCTCCAGGAAGCAGTAAACAAGCAACTGGGACGTCACTGGCTCCACCCATGGTCACGCCCCCTCCTGCAACTGAACCTGCTGCGGCCTCCGAACCTTGGCCACCGCCACTGGCAACAAACGTTCCGCAGGAAATGCAACCGCACTAACTGTACTGTTACTTCCGCATACGGTTTGGTGAGGCGGCACGGAAGTGCAATCCACCCTGTTACTTCCCAAACAGCAGTCGCAGGCAGGTCGTGGTGCCGCCTCCTGCACACAACATGACAGGCACCCCCCAGCGCTCCATTCTGTCTAGGAACGATCAGATAATTGTGGACGACTTTATATTAAAGACATTTCATTGGAATACCTTTTCCTAGTGGACACGGGCGCCGACGTTTCGCTACTGCCTACGTCCTTAGCGTCGTCGAACATCCGCCCTCATCATACTTCACTGCAAGCCGTAAATTCAACTAAACTACAATGCTCGGGTTGAACTTCCCATGTCGTCTCACTCTCCGCAAACTGCAAACTCGAGTGGACTTTTTTAGTGTGTGAAATTGACGAACCTATACTAGGCATTTACTTCTTGCGACACCACAAACTTTCACCAGACCTGGTGCAAAACACCGTGTTTCACCATCCATCCAAGACTCACTTCCCCTGTGCTCTGTCGAGCAAACCTCCCCGTGACACATCGGTCCAGGCTCATCTCATCTGAACATCCTCGTCTCTGTCGGCGACATTACAAAAAACCACGCACCAGAGTCTGACCTCGTGGAAGATTAGTTTGGATTCCGTAGAAATGTAGGAACACGTGAGGCAATACTGACTCTATGACTTAGCTTAGAAGATAGATTAAGGAAAGGTAAACCTGTGTTTCTAGCATTTGTAGACATAGAGAAAGCTTTTGACAATGTTGTGTGGAATACTCTCTTTCAAATTCTGAAGTTGTCAGGGGTCAAATGCAGGGAGCGAAAGGCTATTTACAATTTGTACAGAAACCAGATAGCAGTTATAAGTGTCAAGGGGGCATGAAAGGAGAGCAGTGGTTGGGAAGGGAGTGAGACAGGGTTGTAGCCTGTCACCAATGTTATTCAATCTATGTATTGAGCAGTAAACGAAACAAAGGAAACATTTGGAGTGGAAATTAAAATCCATGGAGAAGAAATGAAAACTTTGAGGTTTGCCAGTGGCACTGTAATTCAGTCAGAGCCAGCAAAGGACCTGGAAGAGCAGTTGAATGGAATGGACAGTGTCTTGAAAGGAGGATATAAGATGAACGTCAACAGAAACAAAATGAGGATAGTGGGGTGTAGTAGAATAAAGTCAGGCAATGCTATGGGAATCAGATTGGGAAATGAGACACTTCAAGTAGTAGATGAGTTTTGCTATTTGGGAAGCAAAATAACTGATGATGGTCAAAGTAGACAGGATATAAAATGTAGACTTGCAACAACAAGGAAAGCGTTTCTGAAGAAGAGAAATTTGTTAACATGGAGTGTAGATTTAAGTGTCAGGAAGTCTTTTGTGAATGTATTTGTTTGGGGTGTAGCCCTGCATGGAAGTGAAGCATGGACGATATATATTTTAGACAAGAAGAGGGTAGAAGGATGATACAGAAAAATGCTAAATATTAGACTGGTAGATCTTGTAAATAATGAGGATGTACCGAACACAATTGGGGAGAAGAGGAATTTCTCCATCTCCATGTACATACACACTCCGCTACCCACCAAGAGGTGTGTGTTGGAGGGCACAATTCGCGCCAGAGTCATATTTCCCCCCCTCTGTTCCGCTCATGGATCGCGCGAGGGAGAAATGACTGTCCGAACGCCTCAGTACGAGCTCTTATTTGCCTTATCTATGAATTATTATCATTATGGGATTTTTAAAGTTGGTGGTAAAAGTATATGCTCTACACCTTCGGTGAAGATTGGATTTCGGAATTTAGTGAGCAGCCCCTTCTGTTTAGCGCGTCGTCTATCTGCAAGTGTGTCCCACTTCTAACTTTTTATGAGATTTGTAACACTCTCACGATGGCTAAATGTACCAGTCACGAATCTTGCCACTCTTCTTTGGGCCTTCTCAATCAGACCCAACTGGTAAGGGTTCCATACAGACGAACAGTACTCGAAGACTGGATGAACTAACATATTGTAAGCTATTTCCTTTGTTGAAGGACTGCATCGCTTCAGGATTCTACCAATAAACCACAATCTTGAGTTCACCTTACCCGTTACTTGTGTAATCTTATCATTGCATTTGAGATCATTTCAAATAGTCACACCCAGATACTTGACAGATGTTATCGCTTCCAAAGACTGATCGTTTATTTTGTACTCATACATTAATGGGGATTTTCGCCTTGTTATATGCAGTAGGTTACACTTACTAATTTTGAGAGATAACTGCCAGTCATTACACCATGCATTTATTTTCTGCAAATCCTCATTGATTTGTTCAAAACTTTCGTGTGATGCTACTTTCCTGTAGACTACAGCATCATCGGCAAACAGTCTAAGGCCGCTGTCAATACCATCAACCAGATCGTTTATGTAAATCGTAAGAAGCAGAGGACCTATTACACTGGCCTTTGGCACACCTGAAGTTACTCTTGTTTCTAGTGAAGTTACCCCGTTCAGGATGACATACTGCTCCCTGTCTGTTAGAAAACTTTCTATCCAACCACATATGTCATTGGATAGACCTTAAGTGCGCACTTTTTGTAGCAAGCAACAGTGCGGAACTGAGTAGAATGCCTTTCGAAAGTCGAGAAATATGGCATCAACCTGGGAGCCGGTATCTAGAGCCTTTTGTATATCATGCACAAAGAGGACCAGCTGTGTCTCACATGACCACTGTTTCCTAAAACCTTGCTGGTTTCTGGAGATGAGCTTCTCAGAGCCTAGAAAGGTCATTATGTCTGAACACAAAATATGTTCCATGATTCTACAACAAATTGATGTCAGCGAAATTGGCTGGTAATTATGTGCATCCAATTTTCTACCCTTTTTATAGATTGCTATGTCCTGGGCCTTCTTCCAGTCCCATGGAACTTTCTGCTGTTCCAATGATCTCTGATAGATGATGGATAAGAATGGTGCTCTATTTGTAGCATAGCCAACATAAAATCTTATGGGGATACCATCTGGGCAAGATGCCTTTCTGGCATCTAAGGATCTTAACTGTTTTACAATCCCAGATACACTAAACACTATGTCAGCCATCCTTTCATTTGTTTGATAATTGAAAGGGGGAATGGTGCTGCAGTCCTCTATCATAAACGAGTTTTTGAAAGCTAGGTTTAATATTTTGGCCTTCTGTTTATCATCATCAGTTACATTACCAGTACTGTCAGCAAGAGAAGGTATTCAATTATTTTTAGCATTCATAGATTTTATGTACGACCAGAATTTTTTGTGGTTATTTTTAGAATCTTCAGATAAAATATTGATTTCAAATTCATTAAAGGAGTCTCTCATTGTCTTTCTGAGAGCTTCTTTCATTTTGCATTGAACTTCTGTTTGTCAGCGGGGCAGTGACTATGTTTAAAATGAGTGTGCAAAACTCTCTGCATTCTCAGCAACTTCCTAATATGTTTGCTGTACCAAGGTGGATCCTTTCCCTCCCCTATACTTTTGCTAGGAACATACTTCATTAGCACATGGTGGACAATACCTTTAAATTCCGACCAAAGATACTCAATATCGGTGAATGCTTGGAGCTTACTATGAAGAGCTTCATTAATTACACTTTTATTTGCATTCCCAAACAAGATAACTCTACACTGGTGTGCTATTTTCGGCCACAATGACATTATGGTCACTAATACCTTCTTCTAGATTAAGTTCCTCAAAAAGATCAGGTCTGTTTGTCACCAAAATATCTAATATGTTCCCATCTCAAGTTGGTTTTCTAACCAACTGCTCAAGGTTGTATGTTGAGAGTGCTCCTAGAATGACGTCACATGAATCTTTGCTTCTGCCCCCTGTAATAAACAAATAATTTTCCCAGTCAATGGATGCAAGATTAAAGTCTCCACCTATGACTACTGGATAATTTGGATATTTACTTCCTGTGTACTCAAGACTTTCCCTGAAACGTTCTGCGCTATTTGTTGCTGATGCTGGTGGTCTATAAAAACATCCTAATACAATGGTCAATCCTTGTCTGACTGACAGCTTTATCCAGACTATTTCACAGTCCGACACAGTATCGATCTCAACTACGTTTAAACAGCTTTTAACTGCAATGAACACACCACCTCCCATACCATCAGTCCTATCCTTCCTAAACATTGTTCTATCAGAGTTCAAAATTTCACTGCTTTTTATGTGGCACAACTTGGCTAGAAGAATGGATCGGTTGGTAGGACATATTCTGAGCTGTCACAGGGTCACCAATTTAGTATTGGAGGGCAGCATGGAGGGTAAAAATCATAGAGAGAGACCAAGAGATGAATAAATTAGGCAGATTCAAGAGGATGTAGGGTGTAGTAGGTATTTGGAGATGAAGAAACTTGCACAGGATAGAGTAGTATGTAGAACTGCATCGATCCAGTCTCTGGACTGAAGACCACAACAACAACCAAGAAAAAGTCATGAATATGTTGTTAAGATTTTCAAGCTATGCAATATTTCTGGGCATACTCTATGCACGGTAACTTATGATGAATAAATGTTGAGTCTGAAAATGTGGCAGAAGCGTATGGCGATTATTTTTGGAGAGGGTTGGCAAGTTGTACAGATAACTATTGCACATCTGTGCCTCTCACAAATGATCTCCTTGCAAAGCAGAGAAATTTGTTGGAGACGCTGAGAAATAACAGAAGGCATGTACCATCAGTTGTGAAAAAATAATATAAAAATGTTTAAGTGGTTGGTAAAGAGTCATCCGATAGCACTGGAATTGGAAAATGGAAGGATGAAAGGAAGAATGCTTTCTTTCAATAAAACACATGTTAGATATTGTACCCTCAGTCAAAAACCAATCTGGAAATGAAAAACTAAAACAAGCAGCCATTGTTAAATGTATCAAAGAAAAACAAGGAGTAGACATGTCAGATCAAATGGGTAGTTACTTTTTACGCTTATAAGAAAACCAGTCAATGGTACTACAAAATTCTTGAATTTCTCTAGATTACCACAGTGGTAAATGAACCATTGTACAGGAAGCTAACTGGAAACATGACGCAAATAATGAACTTCAGGATTGAAATATAATATCATTTATTTTGAATTTCACTGAAGCAAGAATTTTTGCAACACTCTTGGAGACAACAAAGATTACCAACACTCTCATTATTCAGTATCAGGAAACAGAAACAACCTCTACCAGGGAGCTGCACAAGAAAAAGATAATAAAAGTGAGAAAGGAATAGTGTGTTACTTAAAAATTCCAAAACTTCTGGAAAATCTGATGACATGAAATGAGTCAAATCTGCAACAAATGGCTCTGTCCAACTTGTTATTCAGAGATGCACTATCACTATGTATATGCATCCTCAATTCTGCTCTCCTACTCAATAAATAATATATTGTATCCATGATCGTTTACTTTCTTTTTGTTGATAGTTTACCTGTTGTTTACATTAGTTCTTGTTTCTAATTCACATTGTGAGATAAGTAACCTGCAGCTGCCAACATTCTAAAGGCACTGGGTTCGTGTTACTCTGAGACATGATGTTATCTGTATTTATCCTAGTTTTTATCCAAATATTGAACTGTAAGACACTTGTATACATAGCAGTAAAGTAAAAAAATTGTTTTCTGTGATTTTTAAAATTTTTTGTCTTCATAAATTGTCTTGGCATGGCAATGTGAATAGCTGGTTGATGGTCATGTGTATTTACAATACTCTGGAGAAATTGTGGCAGGACTGGCATATGAGATGAGATGCTTCTGATGGAACACAATAAGCCAGTGATAGGACTACAGTAGCTTGTGTTAGGTGGGTGAATTGTGTGGGTATGGCTAACAAGGCAAGGAGTTTTTACTGAGAGTGGCCTAGGAAGTCACCGGGATATTACACAGATTGACCGAGAGGCAGAATACCACCTTTGGAAGAGTGGGGAGGATTGTGCATAGACTGTCCCTCATTTCTGTGCACAGTGATAGATGATCACAACCCTGCTGAAGCGCACAGTTCAATTGCTCCGCTCCAGGATGATATTTGGCAATGAGTGCAGTGCTCCTTTTCCTCTGCAGCTGGTCCTTGCGGGTGATGGGAGTAGTAGGGGAATATTAGAATATGATGGAGGAAATCTGTTCATGGATTAGGTTTAGGGGATAGTGCCTATCTGTAAACGCCTCAGCAAGAGCTTCAGCATACTTCAGATAAGCCAGCCATGGGTGACCATATTGTATGGGAGCGATATTGCTCTGCCTCTGTTATTCTGATTACGATATAAAGGCACTGTGGTGACCACAGCCCATATGAAACACATCAAATGAATTCGCAGTATCGAATAACTACCATCAGCTGTAGAATGGAATGATGATAATGAAAATTTTTGCAGGACCGGGACTGAGACAAGGATTTCCTGCTTATCGTGAGTGGTCACCTTTTGGCTGTCCGAGCACAACTCACAGCCAGATGCACAGTTGATGACATGTGGAAGTGGGGTCTGGCCGTGAGTCGTGCACAGATAGTCAAACGGTGAGGCAACTGCTTTCGATAAAAAGGAAATCTGGTTTTGAGTCCCGGTCCAGCACAAATTTTCATTGTCGTCATTCCATTCCAAAGCTGACAGTAGTCGTTATTCGCAATTGCAAATTCATTTGATGTGATACTGAGTGGGAGTGATTATGCCCATCCCAGAATATCTCTGACAGCTGAGTGTGCGGTCATAAAGGCCATTCACTGGTTAAGTGTTGACTCAACTAGTTGTCTAGTGGTGTACTGCTTTCCTGTTTAATTCTGGTGGAAAAATTTACATTTTGACTGAGGGCCCCATAAGCCTTGTCATATCTTAGACAGCCAACCATATTTATCAGTTTTTTTGTATTTTTTATTAAGGAGACAAGCCACATTTAATCATGATAATAACCTTTCATGAAAGGCTGGAACTACTCCTGGATTACTTATTTCCAGCTTCTTTGAGTGTTTAGTTTTTTTCCTTGTTCTTTTAATGAATGCCAGGTTTTTCAGAAAATGTAGAATTTTACCAATTTTATTTGCCATCTAGTCATCTATTCTACTTTCAGTAACTGAAAACTTACTACCTAAAACTGTAATTAACATTATTACACTTTTTACACGTAGTTTAGCTTTTTTGGGTGATTCCTCTTTGTCCTGACCTCCTTTCAGTGTTATCAAGAGGGATATTTTATTGTCCTACATTCATCACAGAATAACTGACGTCATTTTCTAAATATATAGCAAATAAAAGAAATGCTTCGTGGTTCACAAAGGGAAGAAGTGCCAGAAAAAAACACAAACAATTGTTTCCACAAACATTTTCCTATCTCAAACTGAGAAATACCCATTCTAGTTTGACACACTCCCCCCATGAACCGTGGACCTTGCCATCGGTAGGGAGGCTTGCGTGCCTCAGCGATACAGATAGCCGTACCGTAGGTGCAACCACAATGGATGGGTATCTGTTGAGAGGCCAGACAAATGTGTGTTTCCTGAAGAGGGGCAGCAGTCTTTTCAGTAGTTGCAGAGGCAACAGTCTGGGTGATTGACTGATCTAGCCTTGTAACATTAACCAATACGGCCTTGCTGTGCTGGTACTGTGAACGTTTGAAAGCAAGGGGAAACTGCAGCCATAATTTTTCTTGAGGGCATGCAGCTTTACTGTATCGTTAAATGATGCTTACGTCCTCTTGAGTAAAATATTCTGGAGGTAAAATAATTCCCCATTGAGATCCCCAGGCAGGGCTACTCAGGAGGATGTCATTATCAGGAGAAAGAAAACTGGTGTTCTATGGATCGGAGCATGGAATGTCAGATTCCTGAATCGCGCAGGTAGGTTAGAAAATTTAAAAAGGGTAATGGATATGCTAAAGTTGCATATAGTGGAAATTTGTGAAGTTCGGTGGCGGGAGGAACAAGACTTCTGGTCAGGTGAATACAGGGTTATAAATACAAAATCAAAAGGAAGGGGGGGGGGGGGGGGGGTAATGCAGGAGTAGGTTTAATAATGAATAAGAAAATAAGAATATCGGTAAGCTACTATTAACAGCGTAGTGAACACATTATTGTAGCCAAGATAGGAACAAAGCCCACACCTACCACAGTAGTACAAGTATATATGCCAACTACCCCTGCAGATAACAAAGAGATTGAAAAATGTATGATAAAAGAAATTATTCAGATATTGAAGGGAGATAAAAATTTAATAGTCATGGAGGACTGGAATTTGACAGTACGAAAAGAAATAGAAGGAAAAGTAGTAGCTGAACATGGAATAGGGGTAAGGTAAGAAAGAGGAAGCCGCGTGGTAGAATTTTGCACAGAACATAACTTAATCATAGCTAACACTTGGTTTGAGAACAATGTAAGAATGTTATATACGTGGAAGAGGCATGGAGATACTGGAACGTATCAGATAGATTATATAATGGTATGAGAGAAGTTTAGGAACCAGGTTTTAAATTGTAAGATATTTCCAGGTACAGATGTGGACTCTGACCACAATACGTTAGTTATGAACTGTAGATTAAAACTGAAGAAACTGCAAAAAGGTGGAATTTAAGGAGATAGGGCCTGGATAAACTGGAAGAACCAGATATTGTAGAGAGTTTCAGAGAGGGCATTAGGGAACGATTGAGAAATATGGGGGAAAGAAATACAGTAGAAGAAGAATGGGTGGCTTTGCAAGATGTAATAGTGAAGGCAGCGGAGGATCATGTAGGAAAATGGATGAGGGCTAATAGAAATCCTTGGGTAACAGAAGAGATACTGAATTTAATTGACAGGAGAAGAAAATATAAAAATGCAACAAATGAAGCAGGCAAAAAGGAATATAAACATCTCAGAAATGAAATCAACAGGAAGAGCAAAATGGCGAAGCAGGGAGGGCTGGAGGACAAATGTAAGGATGTAGAGGCGCATATCACTAGGGATAAGATAGATACTGCCTACAGGAAAATTAGAGACTTTTGGAGAAAAGACAACCACTTGTATGAATATCAATAGCTCAGATAGAAAACCAGTTCTGAGCAGGGCAATATTATGGAAATGGAAGAAGACATAGATGAAGATGAAATGGGAGATATGATATTGCATAAAGAGTTTGACAGAGCACTGAACAACCTAAGTCGAAACTAGAGCCCAGGACTAGACAACATTCCATTAGAGCTGCTGACAGCCTTGGGAGAGCCAGACATGACAAAACTCCTCCATCTGGTGAGCAAGATGTAGGAGATAGGCGAAATACCTTCAGACTTCAAGAAGAATATAATCATTCCAATCACAAAGAAAGCAAGTGCAGACGTGTGAAAATTAATGAACTGTCAGTTTAATAAGTCACGGCTTTTAAATATTAACACAAATTCCTTATAGACGAAGCCAACCTTGGGGAAGTCCAGTTTGGATTCCGTAGAAATGTAGGAACACGCGAGGCAGTACTGACACTATGACCTATCTTAGAAGATAGATTAAAGAAAGGCAAACATACATTTCTAGCATTTGTAGGCTTAGAGAAAGCTTTTGACAATGTTGACTGGAATACTCTCTTTCTAATTCTGAAGGTGGCAGGTATCATATACAAGGAGCGGAAGACTATATACAATTTTTACAGAAACCAGAGAGCAGTTATAAGAGTCTGGGGCATGAAAGGGAAGCAGTGGTTGGGAAGGGAGTGAGACAGGTTTGTAGCCTATCATCGATGTTATTCAATCTGTATATTGAGCAAGCAGTAAAGGAAACAAAAGAAAAATTTGGAGTAGGAATTAAAATCCATGGAGAAGAAATTAAAACTTTGAGGTTACCCAGTGACGTAATTCTGTCAGAGACAGCAAAGGACCTGAAAGAGCAGTTAAATGGGGTGGACAGTGTCTTGAAAGGAGGATATAAGATGAACATCAACAGAAACAAAATGAGGATAGTGGAATGTAGTAGAATAAAGTCAGGCAATGCTGTGGGAATCAGATTGGGAAATGAGACACTTCAAGTAGTAGATGAGTTTTGCTATTTGGGGAGCAAAATAACTGATGATGGTCAAAGTAGAGAGGATATGAAATACAGACTGGCAATGGCAAGGAAAGAGTTTCTGAAGAAGAGAAATTTGTTAACATCGAGTATAGATTTAAGTGTCAGGAAGTCGTTTCTGAAAGTATTTGTTAGGAGTGTAGCCATGTATGGAAGTGAAACATGGATGATAAATAGTTTAGACAAGAAGAGAACAGAAGCTTTCAGATTGTGGTGCTACAAAAGAATGCTGAATATTAGATGGGTAGATCATGTAACTTATGAGAAGGTACTGAATAGAATTGGGGAGAAGAGGAATTTGTGGCATAACTTGACTAGAAGATCGGTTGGTAGGACATGTTTTGAGGCATCAAGGGATCACAAATTTAGCATTGGAGGGCAGCGTGGAGGGTAAAAATCATAGAGGGAGACCAAGAGATGAATACACTAAGCAGATTCAGAAGGATGTAGGCTGCAGTAGGTACTGGGAGATGAAGAAGCTTGCACAGGATAGAGTAGCATGGAGAGCTGCATCAAACCATTCTCAGGACTGAAGACCACAACAACAACAGCAACAACAGTTTGACACAATTCTTCTTGCTTCAATTGGCTCTGAGCACTATGGGACTTTAACATCTAAGGTCATCAGTCCCCTAGAACTTAGAACTACTTAAACCTAACTAACCGAAGGACACACACACATCCATTCCCGAGGCAGGATTCGAACCTGCGACCATAGCGGTTGCGCGATTCCAGACTGAAGCGACTAGAAGCGCTCGGCCACACCGGCCAGCCAATTCTTCTTGTACAAAGACAGTATCATAATCAATATTATCATCTGTACTATCATTGTCTACAAAATCTTGCACCAATTAACTAAATGCTTCAACATCCTACAAAAATGTGAAGCCGTGTCTTTATTTTCTTATGTGCAGAACAAACAGCTGCCACTACTGTTGTCTGTTTCAGAAACTTATGTTCCTCGCAACAAAGAGAAGACCAATCATGCCTGTCAATATACATGATTTTATTTCTATACATGGTAGAAATTATATCCTGTGAAATTACGCAACCACCACACTACCAAAGATTTTGCATCTCAACAATTGACAGGATTGACAGTCACTGTTATCAACATAATACATCTAATAAATGTTAAGTAACATTTACAAATTGTTCCTTTTATCTTGGTCTTTCAGCAAAAACAATATCAAAATCCTCACAGACTGTCATTCCCTTTCTTTTGCCTCTTGCACAGCATAATAATGATTCAGATTTTCTGGTAGCAGCAACATGAAACACAGGCTTCCAACTGACCTAAGCACCTGATATCACAGGGTCTGAACTTCATTTTATTTTATTATATAATATCAACTGCTTCTTTCTCAATCTTAACCAACAGAACTGGGCTGCTAACTTACAGTTCTCTGGTTTAACATGAGTTTTCTGTATTCACTTGGTGCTCAGACAGACATAGTACGTGAACTTCCATTTGGCATTCTGAGCCATGTAAGTAGCTCAGTAGTTCAAAAATGGCTCTGAGCAATATGGGACTTAACTTCTAAGGTCATCAGTCCCCTAGAACTTAGAACTACTTAAACCTAACTAACCTAAGGACATCACACACATCCATGCCCGAGGCAGGATTCGAACCTGCGACCGTAGCGGTCGTGCGGTTCCATACTGTAGCACCTAGAAACACTCGGCCACCCTGGCCGGTGCTCAGTAGTTAATTACCATTGCTTTTTAGCCCTCTGACATTCTGATGCATAGTGGTAAGCTAGTGCAAATATGTTTGTTTTTAATGTGTAATACTTCATTTATCGGGACTTCTTTTTAAAGCGGTCTGAGTGAGGTATTGAAACTAAAAACAGCTAACCTGTCACATGTGTAGTCACAAGAATTTTACCATTGGTGACAGTTCCCCCTCTCTAATCATAGGTTAGCTCATGTGAACGCTGAAAAAATTCTTACTCCTTCCTATTATAGTATAGGCCATGTCTTGCACATTCCCATCTCTCGATTTCAGCAGCTGGCACAGCACACTGGTGCTCAGTTCCTGGTTAACTCACCTGATTGCTTTGTTAGTCCAGTGTCAATCTTGCTGCTGCAGAATCTCGATAAAGCCCCACTTGTGTGTAATGTTGTCTGCACTTATTTTTTCCATGTCACTTTCCTGCTCAACTCAGTTTCCAATTTATCTCTTTAAATTAGTATTAATATTCAACTGCAGCCCACTTTTTTCTACAGATGAATGCAGTCCCTTCCATTCACCTATATCTACATCTACATCACTAGGCAGAGGGTTTAACAACCACTTTTTCAATATATCTCTGCTGTTCCATCCTCAAACAGTGTGCGGGAAAAATGAAATCACTTTGTGTGAGCTCTGATCATTTCTCCTGTCATATCAACAAAATATTTTTGTATTCAGAGTGGAAAAATTGAGACTAAAATTTTGTGAAAATATCTTACCATGTTGAAAAGCACATTTCATTTGTTTAAATCTTTGCCATCTCAACTCACATATAATATCTGTGACACTCTCTCATCTATTTTTCAATAGTACATAATGAGCCGCACTTCCCTGAATGTTTTGATGGTCTCCGTAAATCCTATCTGGTAAGGATCCCAAACTGTTCAGCTGTTCTCAGTGCTCTAGCAGAGGATGGACAAGCATAGTGCAAGCAATCTCTATAGTGCCAATAAAATGCAGTCTTTGCTTTGCCTTTCCCACAACATTATCTGTGTGATTGTTCCAGATAAAAGTGATCGTAATTGTTATCCCTAGATGACTTTTTGTACCATACAGATGCTGTTGTTGTGGTCTTCATTCTGAAGATTAGTTTGATTCATCTCTCCATGCTACTGCATCCTGTGCAAGCTGCTTTATTTCTGAATAGCTATTGTAATCTACATACTTCTGAATTTGCTTGCAGTATTACCAGCAGCTGTCACCGAGCAGTTCTAGGCACTTCAGTCCAGAACCGTGTTGCTGCTACGGTCACAGGTTCGAATGCTGCCTCGGGCATGAATGTGTGTGGTCTCCTTAGGTAAGTTAGGTTTAAGTAATTCTAAGTCTAGAGGACTGATGACATCAGATGTTAAGCCCCATAGTGCTTAGAGCCATTTTTTTTTTTTTTTTTTTTTTTTTTTGCTTACTGTATTCACCTCTTGGTCCCCCTCTACAATTTTTACTCTCCCTACTTCCCTCCAATACTAAATTGGTGATTTCCTAATCTCTCAGAAAGTGTCCTATCAACCAGTCCCTTCACTTAGTCAAGATGTGTCACAAATTTCTTGTCTCACCAATTCTATTCAGCTACTCATTAGTTACAGGGTCTACCCGTCTAATCTTCAGCATTCTCCTGTGTCACCACTTTTCAAAAGCTTCTATTCTCTCCTTGTCTAAACTGTTTATCATCCATGTTTCATTTCCATACACGATTACTCACCAGACAAATACCTTCAGAAAATACGTCCAGACACTTAGATTTATATTTTAGGTTAACAGATTTCCCCTCTTCAGAAACACTTTAATTCCCATTGCCAGTATACACTTTATATCCTCTCTATTTTGACCATCATCAGTTATTTTGCTGCCCATACAGCAAAACTTGTCTGCTACTTTGAGTATCTCATTTGCTAATCTAATTCCCTCAACATTACCTAATTTAATTGAACTACATTACACTGTTCTTTTTTTGCTTTTGTTCACATCATCTTATATCTACCTTTCAAGATGCTGTCTATTCTGTTCAACTGCTCTTCCAAGACCTTTGCTATGTCTGAGAGAATTACAATGTCATTGGCAAAATCAAAGTTTTTATTTCTTTTCCCTTATGCCACCACTCTATTGTTCAAGTCAGGAATCTGCAGACTATATGGCTGCAGAACTAACTGAGCCTCTGACTCAGACCTTTCATTCAGCTCTGTACCACAGGTCCACAATCGTTACTTTCAATGATGGTACAGGTGGTGAGCTCAGGCTTCATCTGCAATCAAGAGGGGTAGTCTTTACCACTTCAGATAGCCACCCAAAACCAGAGAGTTTGCCTTCTGTTTCAGAGCAACACACATCATTAGTAACAACATGAGACACCACCTCCACTGGACTGTGCCCTGTGCTCTTCATGGTGCCTGGAAGGCCCTATTCCACATTTGAGATGACTCCCCTGATATCCACGCAGTGTGCACACTTGATTTCTCCCTCTCCTCTTGAGCAATATCCCTAATGGGCTACCAACTAAAATAAGTGTAGTCCCATCAACTGATAATTCATCTGCTGGGATGATCCCTGCTGCATTAGACAGGTGCTCGGAGGGGAATTTTGTGTATTACTTCTGATGCTGATGAGTACTGATATGAAATTACTGACTTAATTATCTCAAGTATTTCTTCCCTCTTTATAAGCTACTAAATACCAGAAATCACTTTTTGAAGACTTACATATATTCTTCCAGCTCACACAACATCCTGTACAATAAATGTCTGCCATTATGATTTGATCATTACATCAATTAATGCAAACTGATAGACCATTCAGTGCCAACTCTCTATCAAACTTCTGAGCAGACTAATTCTCTTATGTTCCTTTCACAACATAGTCCATTATCATTCCACGGAGGGCAGCACATCTCTGAAGCTGGGGTACAGTTGCACAGAGTATTCACCAATCCGGCAGTTGCCACAAAGTGTGACCAAACTTCCAGTGTCATCTCGTCTGAAAAGAACTCTGCATCCTTGTGCACTCTGTTACATGTACAGATAATACAAAATCTCCACACTTTGTAAGTGTCCAAACTTACTGAACAAACTAATAAAAACTAATTGCACATTGTTGAGGCAGTAAACATTGTGCAGAACATCATGTTACTGGAAGGGTATGTTGCACCTCATGTCCCTCTCCTTAGATAATATGTAGCTCTAAAATGTAAAGTTCACAACAGAATACAAATACACTTGCCCAAAGCTCTTCATAAAATCACAAGTTAAACATTAATCCCTTATTTCTACTCAATATACATTTCTGTTAACTTTAAATCATCAACATTAGCCATCTGTATGATGTAATCATTCAGGTAAGTTCATTATAAATATTTTCCTGGTACTTCAGACAGCAAATGCTAACATTTAAGGTTAACCGAGTCTAATTATGTTGTTTATACACTGTATTCATTAAAAGTTGCTGTACAATTGTCATTGAACACTTTGGTCACAATCAGTATCAGTAACTGTGTCAGCCGTTATATTAGGTTTTTATTATTTCAATTTTTTACTTCAATTATAGCTGTAACAATTATTTCAGCATGCATCAGTTGTATACCATTTATATATTTTGATATGTGTTTGAACTAAGTATACAGAAAATGTGCAAACCAGTTGCTTTTCCAGCGTCATTGGTGTGTCATTAACATTCATGTTATGTCAACCTCCTTTGGTAATTATAGGAGCATCCGCTACACCTCTGGCAATCCTGTGAACAGAGGCTTCGATATACATCTTAGGAGAAGTGCTTCCTTGATAGAAAATATTGATTACAGAAAGTGGAAGGATAGGGATGGCAGTCTTGGTGGAGAAGAAAGAAAGGAAAAGATGGAGTAGGAACGTAAGAGCCTAGGAAACCAAGAAAGAAGATACCTGTTGCACCTGCCACCACACAGATTGCTGCCGGGAGGTTCGTCACCAATGGATCTGAGAATGAAGATGTCCACTGATTCTACAAAATGAACTCGATCAACTCCCCTTCACCTGGCACCGAAAAGTGGTTCAAACGTCTACTATCAGTGCCTAGTGGTGATGGTAGTGACACGACACAGTATTGCCCATTTTATCGGTAAACTAAACAATTAAAACGAAAACAGTTAAATAGACTAAATCAGCCAAATCGCCCCTAAAATACTTATAAATCCAACAACGTAGTTCCACGTATCCATAGAAGGTACAAACTTTCCCTGTATCAAACACTTAACAAATAGACTTCTTATTCATTGCACTCTCTACAAAATAGTGAAAGAACCTTCCACAGCCAAGCTCAAAGAACTGGTTACTGTCTGGTCATGGAACCCAAATTTTTCAGCTAGTTATCAGGAAATACAGTCAAGAAGGTAAGGAATGACTGGGGATCAAACCAAAGACCTTTGGGTTTTTAGTCTTGCACTTTACCACCAAGCCACAACACGTAAGTGTAAGTTTGCTGTATTTTCATTATACTGTGGCTCAGCCATTATCTAGAGGAGTCTCATGCTGGGCACAACTTGCAGTGGTTTTGTTGATGAAAGAATTTTCATTATTTATCTAACATTACTTGCACCATGGTTTTCTTACAGCTCACAGATACTTGACCTTAGTATTCAATCATCAAAATTATCTACAAATTCAGGCAAGTTTTCTCTACCTGTCATATATTGACAACATAATCACTTGTATGATGTTATGCTGTTGGGAGTCATCAAGGATACTACAAGATCAGAGATACAGTGCAGAGATCTGGCAAAAGTTGTAGCGTTTAGGTTATCAGAGCTAAATAGTAACAAGAGAGCCCTGTGAATTGAGACGCTATGGGCAGAGGTCCCAGGGGAGAAGTTTTGCTTCGGAGAATTAACTGGTAACGCCATCCACCATCTAGACCTGTTGTGAGGTGTCACAGTAGAAGATGGCCATGAAAAGGCACATCTCAGTAGAGATAGCATGTTTGATACTTGCTTCAGAGAGCTGCAACCTCAGTGGGTTTACACAGATTACAGTACTACTACAGCTCAGAAAAAGACTAAGGGCAGGGCCAAGTGCAGTTGTTGCTGGCAATAACAGGAGGGGCAGTGGCGTTTAGCTTCCAGCTGGACATTAACATGGAGTCCATTAATGTAAAGTCCAGAAGCATCCCTACCTACCTGCCAAGTAGGAGAAGGGGAGGAATCTAAATCTGCTCGGCCAGAGGTGCGCTGGAGGTGCAGAGCGCCTTGTCAGATTGGCTGAAGCTTGTTAAGTGCTGGCAGATTGTTAGGTCAACTCTATGAAGGGAGATACAGTGTCTGTGTATCCAGAGACAGTTCTTAGTCAGATCGATGGGGCACCGATTCAGTGTCACTCATGTCCAGCCTTGGTAAGCTCTAAAATGTCTGTTTTTCCCACTTGGAGTGCTGCTCTCAAGTTTGGCTTAACATGCTGCTAATGTCCACTACTTCTGTTAGTGCCCACCCCCTTGGATTCATACACTGACTTCTTTTGTGCAACCAGTTGCCTCCTTTGCTTTTTCTAATGTTGAGAATTAGCCTTAGTGTAATAGTTAGTCTAATCACTAATAAATCAGACTCCTGAATTCCAAGAGTCTCCTGCTACAAAAATCCTGTCGAGTCATAAAATCTGCACCTCTCGTATGTGCCCTGTGGCACTGATCCAAGTCATCAATCTGCCTTCACTGGGAATTTGTCTTTCTCCATTTGCTCCTCACTGCTTGGAAATTGCAGGCTGACTTCAAACTCCCTGTCTATCCTCTATACTCTTTAAGACATGACATGTCTTACAACTTGGGAGTAAGCCTCAAATTCAATGGCATCCTTCCAATACACACACACAGTGTGAATCACTAAAAATTTGCATTGCAAATATTGCAGAAATGAAATGTGCTATTGACGTGCAGAAGTAGGGTAAATTTAAATGACAGTGAAGTTTGCTGCAGGATTCTAGTGCAAGTGGTTTACGATGTATTTTGAGAAGTACACACACTGACACTTCTACAATAGCTCTGGCATCACACACTAATGAACAAAAATGTGTGTGTGTGTGTGTGTGTGTGTGTGTGTGTGTGTAAGTACAATCTCACTTCTGCACCATTAGAGTGCAGTAATGTGTTCATTGTAAATAAGTATTATAGTAGTTGTATTACACATTTATTACCTTATAAATAAATAAAAAACTTTTTTATTTTAATTCAGTGCATTAGTATTTGCAAAATGACTCTTTCATATAGTGTTCATTAAGAAATGATCGTTCCACTTGGGACCTGTGGAATGGTACGTTAGCTTATTTGTTTTTAGTTGTAAATATTTGTCATGTATTGTTGTTTTTCTGACATGTTCTACATCCTGGAGGACGGATCAATTGGAATGAAAGTAAATCTAATCTAATCTAATCTGTGCATATACTAGTAATGTGGATTCTGACCAGTAACAAAACAATTGACCATCACAGGTTGTGTTCAAAATGACCACCAGCAGTGGCAGTACATGCGTCCGGTCTGGTGTGGAACGACCGCTGCACAGGTACTAGCATTTCAGTTTAGATGTCCGAGCAAGCTGCAGTAATACATCATTCCATATCATATGTAGTTGGCACGTCCTTGCAGAGCACCTTTCCACACAGAAAGAAGCCTACAGGTGTCAAATCTGGGGAATGAGTTGGCCAAGGTACAGATCCGCTCCGTCATGTCCAACAGTTTGGAAACAATCCACAAAGATGTCCTATAGTTCTTCGTGCATTATGAGTTTGACAGACATCATGTTGATACCACAGGTCCCTCCTAGCCTGCAGAGGAATGACTTCTAGCATCTGTGGAAGACGGTCTGTTAGGAGGCCGCTATACTTGTGCAAATTCTGTGTTCCATCTGTGCAAAAGGAGTCTATGAGCTGATGCTTCAGTATACCACACCATAGGTATACACTCCAAGGATGCTGACATTTCACCTGACAATGCCAACAGGTATTTTCAACAGAGCAATAGTGCATATTCTGGCAGTTTATCTGGCCATGATCGATAAATGTGCTTCATTACTAAACAAGCCTCTGGAGTATCCTGTCCTAATGTCCATGTACAGAAGTGAATATGATTCTCATAATTGTTTCCAGGCAGCTCTTGATGGAGTAAGATGTGAAAGGGATGGAATCTATGTTGTTGTAGAATGTGTACGAGTCTTGCCCAATTCATTTATTCCTCATGCAATTGCGCAAGAGCTAACATGCGGAACAACTGCAACAGCAACAAGAATATTAATTTCTCCTTCTTCTGTCATCTCTTTTGTTTCCTTCTGTTATATTGTCCAGGTGTTATACTACCACTTTCACATAACTGGTTGAAGAGATTGATAAATAATTGCCAAGACGGTTGTCATCTATTGGGATATCTTGACGCATACACTGTACAAGAATGAACGGCATTCTTCTTACACTCTCTGTAGACCATGAGCATTTTGGCTTTTTCTGCATTAGTAGATCCCATTGTCCACTCACAAATTACTGCTTGGACTGTCACACACTGCAAGTTGCAATACACTCAAGGAACACACAAGCACACTCTAAGCAAACATAAGAACATCATATCTGGAAACTACACAGGTTGAATGGCACAAACCAGTGTCAGTGTGGAAACTTCTCAAAATACGATATCTTGCAAATGACTTGCAACAGAAAACAAACACTGCTGACATTCTAATTTAACCTATTTTTAATTTTTCTAAGTATTATTTCAATCTGTTTACCAGCTAACAATATGATCTCCTGACTACCAATTTATTCTGTGGAACCGCACATCAATAGCAGTTTCCATTTCTGCAATATTTGTGGAGCATGTTTTACGGGATTCACCCTTTATATGAGTTCTGAATCTTGGTCAAGATGAGGCATGTTTTTACGTTCTTCTTCCAAACACCTACTTTTGTGAGGCAGTTCCCTCTTTTTAATACTTAAAACTGTACCTGAATTCTGAGCTTTGAAAACAACCACTTCTGAACTGTACATCCGTTATTGGATTCATAATCCCCATTTATTACTATTATTAGTTTACATACAATGTGTTTGCTGCAAATATCCCTATATATCGTAGCACCAGATGTAGGCTGCATGTTAGTGTGTCATTGCTCATATCTGTAGTGGGTGATTCGATGATGAGTTAAAAACTTTCACGGTTGATGGGGAAGGGTAAATATATCAATTTGATGTTAAATATCCTGATCCGGAAATGTCTTGAGTTGAAAGCTATACACGTAAAACATTCTCATATCACTGATAGTGGAATACATTCACCAGTTATGGTGTTGCTAAGATTGTAGGACAGGCAGCTTTTAGAGGCAGTAATACAGACCAAAATAAGAAAAATTACCCAGTAAATATGGGTTCTAAATTGCATAGCTTAAGAGCTATGAGCACTTATTTATCTTTACTACTGTGAAACACATCCCTGCTACTGAAGACATGCCCATACCTCTTATGACATTGCATTTTAGAGCCCATGTTTACCAGATTTTTTGACTTGTTTTGGTCTGTACTACCAACTCTGAAAGTTGCCTACCCTACAGCCTTAGCAAATAATGGTAGCAGTGCATGTATTCCATTGTCAGAAGTATCAGAACAATTTCCCCATATAACTTTTGACTCTGTCATTTCCAGACCAGAGTCCCTGATCTCAGATTAACACATTTACCCTTTTTTATCGTCCCAGAAAGTTTGTAACATCATCGAGGAATCACCCTGAATTTGGGTTTCCAACAATATTTTCCCCCATCAAACGTGACAATGTATCCCCTACTTTTGGCTAGTGAAACAAGAAAAGTTAAGGTCTCCAATTGTAAATCTTTTTTTCAGTGTGTTTCCTATTCTAAGCAGGTTGTGGTTAGAATTTTATTTGTTCATAAAATTCAATTGTGAGGAAGCGTTCATATCAGTAATAAGTCAGGTTCAAGAGTAACACCCCTCCCCCTCTCTATCTATCTCATCTGTCTTTATCTATCTTCTTTTGTTCGGTAGCTTTATTGTATATGCTAATATAATAATAAAACAATGGAAAATCCAGGATGGAATGTAACAATATTATGAGAAGGAAAGTTGCTACCCACCATATAGTGGAGATGCTGAGTCACAGATTGCCACAACAAAAAGATTTTCACACGTAAAGCTTTTGGCGAATGGCCTTTGTCAACAATAGGCACACATACGCACACACACACACACACACACACACTCACACAAACACAACTCACACACACGACTGCGGTCTCCGTGGTTGCCTGAGACTGCAGTCGTGTGTGTGAGTTGTGTTTATGTGAGAGTGTGTGTATGCATGTGTGTGACTATTGTTGACAAAGGCCATTTGCCAAAAGCTTTAAGTGTGAAAATCTTTTTGTTGTGCCTATCTGCGACTCAGCATCTCCACGACACGGTGAGTAGCAACTTTCCTTCTCATAATATTGCTAATATAATAATAGTTATTTTTCTCCTCTACCTTCACTGGACTAAAATCTATATTATTCATACACTTGGAATATACTATCTCGTGTGCATACTGTTGCCTCTACCGTAATCCCCACACTATAGGTACTAAACTTACATTTGTAAAAAATAATTGTCCCTAAGTTTCAGGTCCTCACTTAAGACAATGGATTGGTCTCTGCAAATTAATGTGCTCTAGGTATGCACAACTTATGAGAAACTTAACCAATAAATCGGATTTTTACTGTTGTTTATTCATCTGGCTGGAAAAAAGAGAGCAGACTTCACAAAAAAAATTTGTTCATTTATCACATTATCTTATGAGCTCTACATTTTCAGTCCCTTTTCTTTTCCATCAACTGGGTCCATCAGAAAGACTACTTTCAGATGTGGTATACTAGCTATTTTATACAGTCCCTCATATCAATGAAAGAATTTACTAGTCTTTGGCTTTTATATCTGAATGTAGATGGTATGCTCATTCCTCTAGGTGAAAATTCAGTGCTGTTCCTTTTTCATTATGTTCTTGCACTCTGCATGTGGCTTGCTTTCTCAATTGTTTGTTGACATACTGCTTCACATTGCCCACATCTGCTCTTTCTCCTACCAGACAATGGGAAACTTTTAACAAGGGTTCACCAATAAACTTCTTAACTAATACTTCCATGTGGTAATTCATTTAATATAACTTGAAATTTTGGCATTAAATGAGCACTGGTGGTATGTCTGCTAGAACTATATGTTCTACATAACCTATCAATCTCTTCCATTACCATATCAGAGGGGCTGGAGTGTGAGTGATATTTTCAAATAGTGACACACGTTACACCTTGTTATGTTAAAAATTCTTTAAAGTTATGACTTCTAAATTGAGACCCCATTGTCAGTAAGTAACCAATTTGGTTTTCCAACCTACATGTTAAAAATTCTTGAAAGTCATTTCTTATAATTTGTGATCCTTTGTCAGTAAGTGACCAATTTGTTTTTCCCACAGCCTCACAATATTCTTTTAAGTAACAGATGATGATTTAAGTGGTTACTGACTTTATTCAATAAAATATACATTTTTTAACCAGCATTCTAATAACTCCAGATTACAGATAACACCAGCTCTATCTTTTGGCAGATGGCCATAACATTCTGCAGCTGTTAAATCGTGCAGTGCTTTAGGTATAACAGGGTGCAACATACATCTTAAATGGCTATTGTGTCTTTCTGGCAAGCCATATGTTAGCAAAATTTTCTTACCAATAAAACCTAAGCTTTTCAAATAATGTTTTAATGATCCCAGACTGAAATTTTCACTTTGCAACAGAGTGTGTGCCGATATGAAACTTCTTGGCAGATTAAAAGTTTGTGCCAGACCAAGACTGAGGCTCAGGGCCTTTGCCTTCTGTGGGCAATCCCTTTACCGATTGAGCTACCCGAGCACAGCTTGTGACCCTTCCTCACAGCTTTACAGCCACCAGTAATAAGCTTTAATAATGTCTTTAATGCACTTCTGTATATAGGAGTATCCATACCTCTTATGTAGGAACCAGATTAGGTCTTCCACAACAGTCTGTGAAATGCATCTGAGGGTGTGCTGAAAAGTAATTCCTCCCAAATTTTTATTCTCTTCCCAATATCAGTTGACGAGTTACATTTCATGCGTATTACTCAGTCAACTTTCTCACTTTGCTGACAAAAGCTGCAACTCTCTGCCACTAGAGGGCTCTGGATTGTGGCATGTAACATGATGGTGTGTAGCATAACTGTGTTGATGAATGTGCAACAGCATCCCATATTCAAGTTTCTAAGTGCAACAGAGTTTGTTTGTACATAGAACATCCTCTCCTTCTGACCACACAAAAGCACTTCACACCTGCAACAATCTGATGCCTCGGGTTGACTGTGAGTGACGATCCTCGACACAGTCCCGACTAGGCCCCATCCAGCTTTCATTTGTTTCCAAATCTTAAAAAACACTGTCGAGGACCTCACTTTGATACTGATGAAATGGTGCAAGCAGAGGTCAGGTTGTGGTCATTTCTACAGTGACAATATCAACAAACTGACCTCCATGCCTCCATTGGGAGAACTGTGTGGGTGACAATGTTGAGAAATGAATATATAGACATGAAAAACAAAGATGTAGAATGTTAATGAAGTCTGTTTTAGTTAAAAATCTTCAAGATTTCTTACAATAACAATTTGCTTTTCAGTATGCCATTGTAGTTTTCAATACTGTAAATCCAGATCTCAGTCATCATAACAAGACACCTTAATATATATTAACAATTTGTTCTTTAGAATGAGATTTTCACTCTGCAGCAGAGTGTGCGCTGAAATGGAACTTCCTGGCACATTAAAACTGTGTGCCAGACCGAGACTCGAACTCGGGACCTTTGCATTAAGGCACACAGTTTTAATCTGCCAGGAAGTTTCAATTTGTTCTTTCCTTCTCAGATAATGTATCTTGTTCACATGAGGTAAATATGTTTGAAATTAATTGTCTGTCTTCATTCTTTCTTTAATTTTTCCTGCTAGGGTGACTATTGACAGAAAATTAATTGTGAATCTAACCCTGGGACTTTCAATTCAGGTCATTAAATTCATACCTAATGGTAGGTAACCTGGATATAGCATCTGGCCACTACATTCTGCAAATACTTCTCACAGTTTATCCCCATTTGAAATAAAGATGTACCTTAATAGCCACCCCTAAAAATCTGAATTTAACGATTAAGAGTGTGGCAAGTAGTAGTGGGCAATGTAAAGCGTAATGACTAGTAGTGTCATGCTGTAAGCAGCTCCCTGCCATTGCAGTACGGGTGACTATTCTATATGAAAAATAACAAAGTAAATGTTAAGCTACCAACAGAGACAAACAACAGTTATTTACTATTATTCAGGATGTAGCAGTATTTTGAAAAATAGTAGCTGTGCTTCTAGTTTACTAGGCTACATTTAACTAACACTACCTTTTCAGCCATATATATAGTGTATGTATTTGTAGCAAATTTAGTCCTGCAGTTCCATCTCAACCATGATGAAACTTCTAATTCTTCCTTGGTAAGAAGTGCACAAAAAGTTTTAGATAAAGGTTTATGTGTCAAAATGGAAGATACACATTTTACAGTTGTTATGAGCTTTGAACATTGTTGAGAAAATGCTTTGATACTGAGGAAACCATGTACAAATGAGAGAATAATGGCCCTGAAGGTGTTGAGAGTGGTGGCAGACAGGTGTCCACAGGGGAGTAGCACACAGCCGAATGAGCGAGGTGGCGCAGTGGTTAGCACTCTGGACTCTCATTCGGGAGGATGACAGTTCATACCCGTCTCCAGCCATCCCGATTTAGGTTTTCCGTGATTCCCCTAAATCGTTTCAGGCAAATGTTGGAATGGTCCCTTTGAAAGGGCATGGCCGATTTCCTTCCCAATGTTTCCGTAATCCGAGCTCATGCTCTGTCTCTAACGGCTTCATTGTCGACGGGACGTTAAACACTAATCTCCCCTTCATCCTCCTCTTCCTCCACACAACCAAAACCTCACCTTAATAGACAGCGCTTACGTACTTGATCCACTTCACCTGTCACTCTTCTTTTATTTTTGCTGTAATATGTGCTTGGATCATAATGATCCTCTTGAAATTACTGCAAGCGGGTAACTGGTTGCAATAATTTCAAGAAACTTTTATTCGGCACAATTGCAGTGCTCCCTATCCATAATGGATAAAAGTGTTATAATGATCCTCATTTCATTATTCATTTCCTTATCCCTTGTAAGTAACATTCATGCCGAAACTTCCGGGGAGATTAAAACTGTGTGCCGGACTGAGACTCGAACTCGGGACCTTTGCCTTACGCGGGCAAGTGTTCTACCAACTGAGCTACCCAAGCACGACTCACAGCTTTACTTCTGCCAGTACCTCGTCTCCTACCTTCCAAACTTAACAGAAGCTCTCCCGGAAACATTCATGCCGTACCTCAGATTCACCAGCCTGCAATATGATGGCATGCTCCCTGATTCCTTGTAAGTAGTTTTCATGAAGGCATGTTAACGTGTCTGGCATTTAGCCAGATATCACCACATCTGTGCACAGTATTTGACAATCTCATCATTGTCTTCAGCAGGTGCTATCTGAGACTGCTACTTGAGTGGAATGGGTCAAGTGTTGGTGGCTGTTACCTCCCGCTCTGTCTGTGGGGCACTCTCACAAATGTGTTGAGACATTCCATCCTCAGCCTGCTGCACCTGGCCACAAATTGGCATTCTGTTTTCAGTTCAGTGTGCTTGACAGCAATCTGGGGTTCTGACATCGGCACATGCACTGTCTGGGGTTTGTTCCCCACATACACAGTCTCAGTTCCTATTTTTGTCAAGTTCTAATGCCGCTCCCACTGTGTCTTTGCCTTTCTAGCAACTGCAGTGCAGGATCCCCGGTTCTGCTGAGTGTCACAATTCGTGAGGTTTCCTGCCACCTTTATCTCTCAGCTTTCTTGAAACACTGTAACACTAACTGGGAACCTGTGCTAGAACCCATGTTTTATCATATATTGCCACACGATTAAGTTCCGGATAGTGCTCAGTGATGGCCAGTTTAATTTTCTGCCCCAGATGAATGTGCTTCTAATGCTCAGTGTCTGATGCTTATGTCTCAGTTGTTTGGCTGATGTACAATATGCCACACTGGCAAAGTATATTATACATTCCTGGTTTTCATAAGCCCAGGTCATCTTTAACTTGTCCCAGTAGTACTGTTATTTTGGTAGGTGGACAGAACACACTCGATGTTATGCTGATGTTGCTCTTTTCTCTGACGTGTAAAAGAGTAGCTGGCTGGAAGGCCTTCTGAGTCTGTTTGCCTCTGTATCCATTTTTACAGAAGACAGCATAAATACATATTTCTGACGTGAAACAATCTTGGTGTGATAAGGTGTGTGCCCCGTGGAACAATGTCTTCAGTACTCCATTCTCCTGTGCTGTGTGATGAAAGCTGCTAGCTTGCAGGTATAAATCAGTGTGCACTGGAGAAACATGTAAGTTTGTGTCTAACCATCTCTGATACTTGCTCCTCAAATTTCTCCCAGATGGCAGCCACTGGAGACAAGAGGTGGCCCACAGTTTCTCTTCGTGTGCTCGTAATATCGGGCGAATGCAGAATATATGGTGAATCAGTATATGCCTGAAAAAATCCATCATATCATCACATTTGTCTGTAATCAGTTCCTGTGAGTCTTTGGGTGGTACCTTGGTAGACAGGGAGACAATATCAAAACTGACCATTAGAGCAATACTGCAAAACGGGACAGACAGTGTGGGCTTAGGAAAACCATGAATTTTTTATATATCTTGCCATTTTGGCAGGTTATATGTTGGCCAAATAATTAGGACACTGGACATCAGATACCAGAACATCAGTGGCACACCCGGCTGAGACAGACAACTTAATCAGCCACTGCCGAGCATTGTCAGTGTCTTAATCGATATGTGAACTGTGAAGAATCGAGGATTCTGGCACAGACCCCCGGATATTTGACAATGTTATAAGAGAGTCAATGGAGATAAAGGTGGTGGAAAATCTCTTGAAAAATGGGGAGTGGGGGGAAGAGCTGCAGCAGACCTCAACATAAGGAAGAATTGAGAATGTGGGCACGACATGGGGAGCGAACCCCAGACAGACTGCCAGCTCCATGTACTGAGAACAAAACCCCAGATCGCAATCTGGAGCACTGGACCAAAGACAGAATGTCTCAGGATTCTTCTAGTTGGAGCTGTCCACATACGGAATTCCCGGAACTAACTGTGATGGGCAACTGTCAAAATTGCTCGACCTGTTCCTGAGTTATGTCACATTTCTGAGTCCCCTCCCCTCCCACCACAGTTTTTCTTTCCAGAGAGTAAGTGATATGTCTACCAAGCTTGATAGAAATCGATCCAATTGTTGTGAAATGTATATACATACAATTTTTTTTCTTTTTTTTTTTTAAATGTAGAGAATATAGGCACCGTATAGAGAGAGAGATTATTTTCAGTACAGTTTCTACCAAAAAGTTGTCCTAAGCCTGAAGGTGAGTTGATGAAACATATACACTAAAACAAAACTGGTCTCCATATGCATAAGCATATGCATATATGTATTAGCAGTTTATCCTTGGTCGCAGCTGTGGCTTGTTATAGTGGTGTTTGCAGCATGTGTCTTATTGTACTTTCATTAATTTGTAGTTTGTCACTGAGTTGATGCCTGTGTACGGGAAATCAAAAACAGTATCTTGATGAATGCTTTTAATTTTGTTTTTTGCAGATTTATCTTCTTATGTTCTTATTCTATAGGTAGGAATCGTTTGAAACTATGCCAAGTTTTCAACTCATGTTTTGATGAGAAAGTAGTTAACTTGATTGTGACTGAGACCAATAGATGTGGTGTAGAGTTTTGAAATAAATAGGAAATATGTATGTAAAATTGTACAGATGAAGTGTTAAACTAACTGTGAAGTTTGTAATTTTTTTAACATTATTATGTACATTGGACTGATAATGAATCCAGCAATAGAATATTGTTGGAGCACAAATTCTCTGTTCAAATTTAACACTTTGTCTAAAATAATAAGCAGAAATCGCATTCACTTATTGCTCCATTGCATTCATTTTCCAGACAATAAACCACCTAAGAACATGATAAAACCAATACGTTCAGGCAACTATGAAATATATTGGACAGAAAAATTTTCCCAGAATATATATCAGATGAAGCCATTATTATAAATTAAAGCATGGCATCAACTGAGGATGACTTTTGTTTTTACAGTATATTCCAGAGAAAAGTCATAAATGTGGTATTAAGATTTTTTAAATTATGTGGTAGTATTGGATATACTTGCGCATTTATAAAAAGAATGCACAAACATTGTGTCTCAAATCCTGGTAGAAAGTACCATCCTGGAGCTTCTCAGTAATGTTTTGGAGAGGACCAACCAGTCCTTACAAATAACTATTACACATTTACTCCTCTTGCGAACTGCTGTACAGAAAAAATTTGGTGGGGACAATGAGAAAGAGTATAAGGCATTGTTCACCAATTATGAAAGAGGGTAAAGTGGTAGTTATCATCTTATGGTGCCGTAGTTGGAAAATCAAAGGACAGAAGGCAAATGGTTTTTTTTCTTTCAGCAGAACACGTGTTAGATATCATTCCATCAGGCAAAGATTGCACTCTCAGGCAGTGTGGTTTCAGTTCCCTGAGACTGCAGTCAAGTGTATGAGTTTCATTTGTGTGTGTGTGTGTGTGTGTGTGTGTGTGTGTGTGTGTGTGTGTGTGCGCGCGCGCGCGGAGTTTTCCAGTCACATCAATTTGAATTGATGCGGCTGGAAAACAGAGAACATTTCATTCATGTATGCCGTCTCAAAAGACACCGACTCGCATTCGGGAGGACGACGGTTCAATCCCGCGTCCGGCCATCCTGATTTAGGTTTTCCGTGATTTCCCTAAATCACTCCAGGCAAATGCCGGGACGGTTCCTCTGAAAGGGCACGGCTGACTTCCTTCCCCATTCTTCCCTAATCCGATGAGACCGATGACAACGCTGTCTGGTCTCCTTCCCCAAACCAACCAACCAACCATCAAAAGACACCGAGGACACGTGTGTCTATTGTTGACAAAGGCCTTAATGACTGAAAGCTATAATTGTGAGAGTCTGTTTGTTGTGCCCATCTGCGACTCAGCATCTTCACTATATGGTGAGTAGCAAGTTTCCTTCTCATAATATTGTTACATTCCATCCTGGATTTTCCATTGTTTAATTAACATTTAACTTACTTTAGCAAGGTAATACATTGGATAAAGAGGGAGAGGACATTTAAGTAGAGACTTTGGTTGTGTCTTCATTAATTTTATTTTATTAAATACCAGAATTTCTGGTGTCATATACACTATATTCTTTCAAGTTTCATTTATTAGGTATCCTAGACAAAACATTATTCTCTATGAAATGCGACTTAACTAATTTTGTACAAAAATCTACATATTAATCATGAGCTATACACATAGTTTAACTGAAACATAAAGGGCCATTCATGACATTCTCACACAAAACATTGCCATCTAATGAATCTTTGAAAAGGCTACTCAACCAATCCCTAAGCATAATTTGACTGCTATGAAATAATTCTTGACTTAAAAGTATTAACTTTTTTTTCCCCATTTCAATTGTCAAATGGATTTTTCAGAGAGAACGCTTTTCAATTTATGTGCTAAAAACCAATAAGTGTATTTGTGAATAATATGAAGCTGGCTGAATATTGCTTTATTTTGGGACCTTTGTTATAAAATTCTGTAGCATGAATATAACAAACATGTAGGTATTATATTCATATCAGTCTTGTCCCCTCTTATTAACCTATTTATAACAAGTGAGCTTTATCTGCATGTGGATATACAAACATTTATTTTATTGTAGTCACAATGTTATTTGATATTATCCACAAATACAGGAATATGGAGCAATCTTTTCCTTTTTTTTAGAAAAGATGTAATGGGATAATGATACAAGCATTCAACTTGGACACTTTCAAACAACAACATTATCAGCTGTATTACTGGATGTATTTCAACCAGGTTTGTTATTTCAGTTGAAGAAACATGACGACAAAAACAAATTATTAGACGAGTTCCAAAATTATTAAGAGAAGTCAGTTAGTAGTGGCCAACTTTAATATTCAGGGTACCAGATTAATTACAGTTTCTTCTTCCTCTTCTCCTTCTTGTTCTTTCTTCCCAAGAACAGTATCACAGTATTGGAAAGAAATGATTTCAACGCAAAAGGTGTACCTGAATTCATCACTCATTTAAAAGAAACATTCCAGCAGTTTGAGATTCTGTTGTCTGAAACCCCATTTACTATGAAAGAAATAAGTAAACAAAAGACCTGATTGAGAAAAAATAGGACCTCAATTTCCAATGTGAACCAGTGAATACTTAAAGTTCTGAAAGATGATGCACCATCAAACTTCTCTGTCTTGCAACTACACAAATTGTTTATGAGGTTATTTCACAACTTTTTGCAGTCGTTTTTATGTGTTACACTGCAAGGCACTACTGACGGTAAATTTTTAAATTTCAATTAACTTCCTTTTACTTAGTCTTCATGCAAAATATTGTTTAATAGGGGGTGTTCTTAAAGTGAGAGTAAAACATGCTATCAGTTATAGCATTTGTCATTTATTTCTTCTACCATAATTATGGGATGACTTATCTCTCTATTCTTCGACATACAACTTTTTCCTCAGCAGAAACTACACTTTGCACTTTTTCAAGGGAACTTGATCACTTTTATGGTTATCTTTAAAGCTAATTTAGTTGCTAATAAACAACTAGCAAATTATTTTACATTAATTAGTGTGTGGGAAAAGACATATGCACAAACCAGTCAAAAAAATTTTGTCAGCCTTTTTCATATTGCCAAGAACAAGGCATTGTCGCAGTAGCATAGGACTTTTGCCCCTCGGAGTTCTCCTTCTTTTTCTTAAATACGGCCATTAAAATTAAATAAATGATAATGTCAAGTGAATAAAATTTGTATCTTTAAGCAGTTGTACAAACTACAACTACTGATCTCTTTCAGGTTTGTGGAACTCAAAAGTTATTAAGTTCACGCACACTCACATTTAATAAAATGGAATAGAACCTACCCCACAACTTCATTAATAATCATTTATGTTTGATAAAAAATTAAATTCTTATCATGTATGGACAGTTTCAGCTATGTCCCAAAGACATATAAGATTACTCCATATCACACATTTTTAGTTCAAATTTTAAATGAGGTAAACAATGCTTTTGGATGAGCTCTACCAGTTCAGCTTATGAACAGTGACAGCTGAGCTATAAAACAACGTCAGTTTGGAATTTTTTTATTCCTACACTAGGAACTTAAGCACAAATGTACATTCACTGATTTAATCCTTGCCGCTTCTCTTCTTCAAGCATAGCATCCAATTCATCAGTTAAATTGGCGAGCATATTTCCAATATCATTCAAAACATCAGCAGGTTCTTGTGATGCTGATCTGTAATCACAACAATAATTAAAAAGATGTCATAGAAATAAATATACAAAGTACAGCAATATATAACAGAGAAACCTGTAGCAGTTGTGTATGAGTCACTGGGTAATATGACAATATGCGATGGAATAAAATTGTGTGTGTGTTTTACATTGCAGTGACATATTATAAATAATAACTCCTCAGTATATCATAGTACATGCCACAAGCTTCATATGAATTCATATCTCACTAGTCATTATTTGTTACAGGGTTCATGTTAAGAGAATTTCCTGTCTGATACATGTCTGCCTGCTACATTGAAGAAGTAGTTTTAAGTTCACCAGATGTCTGTATAGATACATACTTTGCAGGATTCAAAACCCCTGTTAACTTTTATATTTCCAGTTCTACTGCTGGTACTTTCAGAGTCTGTTCATTGATGTCCCTACACTACTCTCATTGCCATCACTCATTTATCACTGTTAAGTAAACTCACTGTTAAGTAGCTCCTAATGAACTATGTTATATATGCAAGATTGTCACCAAACTTTCTATACTAGCGATGATCTGTCAACAGTGTGACAAACAATGTAAATTTGAAGTGTGTGCAAGCTGCAAATTCAACATCAGAATTCCATGTCAGTTATTCACAACATACTTGAATCCTATGTTAAGCTTACATCATTTTTTTATGATCATATGGTAAAGCTAAAAGATATCGGAAATAAATTGAGTAGGAGTTTAACAAAGTGTGTGAATGTCCTGTTTAACTGACATATTTTTACAAAAATGAAATAAAATTCTTCAAAGTCTGCAGTGCTTACCGGTCTCTTAGTGCCTTCTGACTAGCTGCTAGATCACTTTGTGGATTTTGGACCCTCTTAGAAGGAGTAAACTCTGAAAATTACACAATTTTTTAATGTATCAGTTAACTTCATGAACAAATAAAAAGGAATATATTACAGTCAGTAGATGAATTTGGGTGGGCTATAATGGTTCAAATGGCTCTGAGCACTATGGGACTCAACTGCTGAGGTCATTAGTCCCCTAGAACTTAGAACTAGTTAAACCTAACTAACCTAAGGACATCACAAACATCCATGCCCGAGGCAGGATTCGAACCTGCGACCGTAGCGGTCTTGCGGTTCCAGACTGCAGCGCCTTTAACCGCACGGCCACTTCGGCCGGCGGGTGGGCTATAAGAAGAGGATACAGAGTCACCAGTGGATCAGACAATACAAGAGGACACTGAAGATCTTGGAAACAGAGAGTGAGAGATGAAGAGAGAGGATGAAGAAGATATGGACGAAAAGAAAATGCTCTCCTCGAAAGGTCTACTGGTCGTCGTATAGAAGTCGTAATAGAAGAAGAAAAGGAGGAGGCTAAGATGAAGATGAAAAAGAAGAGGGTTTGGAGTTTTTCATAGCATTACCATACTTAAAAATAATTAACTGATGCAATGCATTCCAAAATGTTACAAAAAACTGAACTGAACTTGAACTCTTTGATCAGGAAAGAAAGGAAGAGGGAAAGATAAGGGATGTTCAACGGTTGTAGAAGAAAGATTAAAGCTTAACACTCCATTGACAGCTAAGTAATCAGAGGTGAAGCACAACTTGTGAACTGGGAAAGTAATTGCCTGTGCCCTTTCCACGGAGCCATCCGTAATCTACACGGTAAACGGCATTTTTGATCTTATTTGTTGTGTGGGCATCTGGGAGTCACTTCAGATCTTATCACATTTGTGTCAATAGTTCAGTTATTTTAAGCACAGCAAATGTAATACTGAACTATTTCAGCACACCAAATGTAAAACGACATTTCTGAAATGAAAATAGTGATTGGAGGATGACACACAGAAAATCTAAACATGACAACAATTTCAAATAAATGAATGGTTCTGGCTGACATTGAGCTTCTTTAGATAATAACTGCATGCCACAGTTCACTATCTCAAACGTGGAATCCAGACTGTTATTGTGGCCTTTATTTGAAATTATTGTGATTGTGCCAGTCAATAAACTATTTTCATAACAGTCAATTACTGTACATCTTCAGCTCAACCAAAATGTCATTTTTTCCTAAACATGTCAGCCTTTATTTGTCAGCAGGTACTAATTACAAAGAAATTTTGATAACAGGACACAATGCAGCCTAGCACAAACATTTGTGCACTTCACAGTGACACAGCTGCTGCATATCTGAGGAACATCCCTGTGCGCTGTATGACCACTATGCACACTCTCCACAAAGTCAATTGACATGATGACTTATGGGGGTAGGATACCAACTGGCAGACAGGTTCCTCGTCAGTCGACGTAGCTTGCCTTTATTAGCAGACATCGCTAAATTTAGAATGTCACCTGCGTCTGTATGTGAAATGCATAGTGTTCACTGTATCTTAAGCTGCCACATCACTCATTCCTACCATAACTCAAAATCCACTAATATGCAATATAACATGAAACAATACACAGCATGGCAAAGACAACACAATATGGTGACAATAATGATAGTATACAGGGCTACGCTTAGTAGTGGTAGTGACTTAAAACGAGTGAATCTTTTGACTTGAAGTAGGACTGTTGATAAGGCATCAATATAGCTGTATTTTTCCCAAAAAATATCTATATCCATAGGCAGTATTTTTTCCCCCAATAAAATTGAAATCAAAATGTCAATACTGAGTGCCGATATTTTTGTTTTATATTACTTTTTTTCATGATTTTTGGTAAATATTTGACGTTCATTTAAAATTCCAGTAGAATATAATTTTACTTTCATTGTCTGAAGGCGCTTTCATCATGTTCAATCTTTCTTTTTGACTGTGTGAAGCAAGTACATGTGGCACATAAGAAGAAGTCTGACTGCACTAGCGGGTGGTGATGCAAATGGAATAACAAGATTTGTGATGTGAAGAAGCAGCACACCAGTTGCATTAAATAATAATTTTTAACACAACTAGTGTGCTATTTCTTCACATCAGAAAATGATGAACAAAAATCTAAATGACAAGATTGTGAGGGGAAACGCTGACGTAATCGGCACTCGGTGCTACCGACAGAAACTGCAACGTTTAGCTTCACCACGCAATTTTGACACTACAACTGCTAGGTCTCTGGTATTAGAAGAAATGAAAAAACCAGGGAAGTCAACATTAAGTGTTTTCGAGAAATCCAATATGTGATGAAATTGAATGACAGACCCGTCGAACACCTTTTATTGTGCCACTTACATGCAGTTACCATTGTAAGCAAAGTGGTTATTGCCAAGCGTAAATGTGCATCGTTTTCATGTCAGTTCTTGCTCTAAGGGGGATAGGCAGGCTGCTAGCTTGTTGATGTACAGAATATCTAATAATAAATCAATACTTAAATAACAGGCTGTACATTTACAATGTGCAGCCAATATTTTTATAAGCAGGTATGTTGATATTTTTTCCGTCAATATACAGATACTTTTCTTTGATATACTGAAGGCCGACAATAATATACTTTTTTTAAATATCGATTATTGGATTTCTGATATTTGTAGAAATATAAACAGTCCCAGTTTGAAGGCAGACCACCATGACACTCTGGTCTACTCTGCCACTAACATGAGCCACTGCATGACTGCTGTGTCTTTGTGGAGTGTGCAAAGTAATTAACTATCTAGTGAAATACTTATTTTTGCTTGAGTGCAAAAATGACAGCTGGTTTTTAAAAAAAAAACAGTACATCCATTAAGTCACTTACCTTGTTTGGGATAATCCATTGTCGTAAGTGTCGGATGCGGTCTTGTCACCCTTTGCTTTATAGTTCCTGCATTCTCATTAGCAAAAGGGAGGGAATCTGATTCTGTGCTTGAACTTGACTGTAAAATGAAAATATTTTTTTTAAATCTTGGCCTTTCCCATCTGCAGATAAATTAAATATACAGAGAAATAAGATTAAAAGCTCAGAACATATGATGTAATAAGAAGCAGTCACAAAGTATTTGACAGTTGAGACAGTAAATGACAACCTAGTTTCAGCCAAATAGTGACTGCACAACAACGAGATGACGAAGTAAAAAAAAATTCTGTCTAAAGATGACAATTTTTCTGTCATTAACAGAGCACAGACTGTGATGACGAGCTCCGACTGCGTGCTCGATTCGGATTTGCACCGGATCGCTGCCCGCACGCCTCACTGACTGACCAGAAGTTTTCTCGTAAAAGTTTTCTCATAAAAGATGTCCAGGTCAGAGGATGAGAGGTGTGTACAGATCATGCAGCTCCCATGAAATGTAGCAATCCAGATGTCAGTCACAGTCAAGTGCAGAATTTCAACCTTTCAAAAATCTTTTATTTTCATCCAGATTTTGCCTTCTTGTCTAAGATTCAAACTGGGATTTTATGTTTTGGTGTGGGGGTCGTTAATAAGTTCCACTCTGATATGATGCAAAAACTGAAAATCACTATAAATTCAAAAATAATTTAAAAGCACCCCACATTAGCCACTCCCAAAAATTATCCAGATTCAAGAACTGAATATATCTGTTACCTGTGAGAGAAGTAACAACACCTATTATAAACAGGCCTCTGTTAATACAACACACAGATAATTATTTCTGAATCAGTGTGAGTGAGACAAGCAGCAGAGGATAGTAGCAGCAGCCCAGAACTCGACGTGTACCTTTACAGTGAGTAGCAATTTATTCTTTTCATAATTGTTCATTTTTGTAGTTCATAGACATAACTGGCCATGGCTTTGAGTGAGGTACCACTGCAGTATTCACCTGAGAAGTTTGAAACATCATGGATAGCTTAAGTGAGGATTGTGGGACTCAGAATTGAAGCCTGATCCTACCAGCATAAACGCAACAACCCAATCATTTTAAGATACCTGCCCATCTATTTGTGAACAAGAGGGAGTACTGTTTAGCACTACTAAGTACTGCTAAGTGGTGCAACATTCATCCTTTAGTTTGAAAAGTAGTTCCTGTTAATTTAAACTGGACTAGTTTTACTGTGGAGGGCCAACAGTGTTTATTAAACTCTCAGAAATGAACGAGTTGATCGAACTGCCAATACCGACCAGCATCCCAAACTATGACCTGCAGACACTATCGTAAAGTGACTAGTCATGAAAGCAAAAATGAACTGTATAAGTGGGCAGCCATTCTAATATCACCAACAGAAACTGATATAAAGGGATATGTGTGACTGTTTGGTTGGACCTTCCTTAGAGGATAAAAGAGCTGTGTGTGCTCTGATATAGAATTATGGCTCCTCTGATGTATGGAGATGACACAAACTGTATAATACCACATTATACAGTTTTTAAAAGAATGAGGAATGGGGTGCTTTATGTCGCCTCTTAGAAAGATTTCCAACTGTCCACTAAAAATAAACAATCTGTAAAATTCTGTACTAAGGCAAGTGATGACAGACACCGATTGACATCACCATGGATATACAGCATGCAGCACTGCACAAACTCCCCCCCCCCCCCTCCCCCCCAAAAAAGAAAAAAAACTCTTCATAGATCAGCTTTGTAAATTAGTATGTCTGTAGGACATTTTATTTGATTTCACAATTTATTTTCAGTTCCCTATTACACACAACATTATTCAGTTAGAACTAAAGAAAGCACATCAATTTGCTGATTTTTTATTGCGTATATCAGTTTCCATTATTTCTTTTATTTATGATAAACAATGTTCTAAAATTATTTCCTTCAACCATCCTAAAGTGTGAGCAGCTCCATGCTCTTATGCAGTCATTTAATTTCACTACCAAGATAGGACTACTTAGAGCTTATTTTGCATTACAAAGAATGGTGATGGTCAACAGTGATGGTCACGTTCTCTCTCTCTCTCTCTCTCTCTCTCTCTCTCTCTCTCACACACACACACACACATATACACACTTCTATGGCGAAGTGATAAAACTGTTAAAAGCAGTTAACTTAATGACATGGTAAGCATCCACATTCAGGAACAGACTTGTACTTATTTCTGTTCATCTCTACCATTTGTAGAAAGAAAACCCTGCCACTCAAATTGCTGCAAAGGCAGTACAATAATCAAATACCGAAATTGTGCAGTGCCATGTGTCACTCTTTATCTGCAGTTTCACGTATTGCAACTATTTTTGCGGTATAAAAATGAGAAATGTTTGAGGCACATCATTTTAAATAGTTCAGTAGCAGTTGTCTAGTCCGTAACTTAACACAGATATTACAGATGTAATAGTTGTTATGAAAATAGAGAAGGCATTAAACATTCAGTAGAGCTCAGAGTCTTACTTTAAAACTGGCATCAGAGCCGTTACGCCCCTGCTGCATCGCGAGACTGGCTATAAGCTCCTGCTCGACACTGGCAGCGTGTGCTTCAGAAGTTGTAGGCATGTTACTCCAGGATCGACTCATGGTCGACAACTCTCGCAGCCCCGGTGGTGAGGGCGGGGCTGGCGGAGGTGGGAGGGGCAGGTCGGGCTCTGCCAGATCGTCGCCAGTCCCGCTCGGGTATGCCGGCAGTGACAAGGGTGACACTGACGTACCCCGGTCGGTCGAATGGAGATCCACAGTTACTACAGTAGTTCGTCCACCACTACCAGGAACATCTGCAGTAGCTCTCGGCACTGGCCCACTACAGTCTATTACGACGTCCGCTTCTCCGGTCCTCGACGACTGCCTCTTCGGCGGTGACGGTGGCCGTTTCTTTTGCGCCATCCTCGGGCTTTCGTTGCCGGTGCCACCCGAATACCGATCCAGGTCATACTTGCTAACATCTATGAGGTCTCTCGGTAAGCTTTTGTAGTACGTGCTGCCGGGCTTCTCAAAATCGGGGACGGCAAATGTCGACCCGTCGTTACGTGTCTTTGCGACTATTTTTGCGACGGGTCTCGGACGGACCAGTCCCCTGGGTCTCGGCAGTGTGCCACCTCCCTCGTGCAGGGCAACGGCTTCATTTGTCGGAGTAATATCTCCGTCGTCATAACTGCGTGGTCGCCATCCTCCGGGCCCGTGGACGGCGTGCTGGTAGTAGAAAGTCTGTGTGTTATCTGCACTAAATGTGTGGTGAGTCCTCTCACTGCCATCTTCTAAACTTTCCAGTGACTTTCCTCGACCGCCACGAATCTGTAAACAATACAGATTGATATGTCGATATTAACAAATCGTCTATAACCTGATGAACTTGAACATTTAATAAACTTTACTCATTATGGGAAAAGGTAAGTTAACATTTTGTTTTGTGCTATCTAAAATCCAAAAAACACTCAAAATGTAGTCTATTCTGAACAACAGATCAGTGAAATCAACACAAAGACACTAATTTTGTTTTTCTCATTGCTCTAGCTCCTTTATCATATTTCCTATTAATCATGCACAGTTAAAAGCATGCATATGTTATGATAAATATGACAAATCTCACTTAATTTATGAAATAAGAACTTAAAACATACACAGCCTTTTCTATGCACATATGTTTAAGCACAGTTAGCAGTAACATCATATTAATATGCAAAAAGGCTCACAAACAGGAATTGTGCGATTCTAAGAACATGTGCAGTTGGGTGTGGCATAACACATTTTGTGCTGAAAATGACACATTAATTTATCTATAGGAAAGTAAAGAGTCTGGATAAAATACACACAAAACTGACCTCTTTGGTGTTCCCTTAGCTGTTAGAGTACGCTTTCCTTATTGTAGTATTAGGTGTTTCTCCTGTGCTATTTGATAGTTATTGCTTTTACTGAAATGTCCTGTATAACAATTTGATTCGGGTAGATGAGGCATAGAGCAGCAGACAGGCACCTTTAAAAGTAGACAGTTGGAAAAGACCAGCTTCTGGACAAAGTCCTCCATCTTTTGAGAGACAAACACAAACATATTCACATCTCACACGGGCATGGCTTCTATCAACTCCAGCACAGTGTGTGTGTGTGTGTGTGTGTGTGTGTGTGTGTGTGAGAGAGAGAGAGAGAGAGAGAGAGAGAGAGAGAGAGAGAGAGAGAGAGAGAGAGAGCCTCATCCGATAAAGGGGTTTCTCATAAAGCCGATATTTACCAGTAGTCTATTTTTAAATGTGTCTGCCTGGCACTTAACGGCTTCTCTATGTGGTTAGCAGCAATCCATCTAAGATTGATGTTTTATAGAAACTCTGTCTGAGAATCTAGCACAAAATCTGAACAAATTCCAGTCATATGTTAAGTGCACGAGCAGCAACACACAACTTCATTGTGTGATAGTGATGGTAATGTTACTTATGACAGTGCCACTAAAGCTGAGTAACTGCAAGTGGTTTCCAGAAATTTCTTCACCAGCAAAGGTGCAGTAAATATTCCAGAATTCAAATTGAAAACTGCTGTCAATATGAGAAACTTATAAATAGATACCATCAGTGTAATGAAGCAACTTAAGCCACTTAATAAGGCAAGTCTTTCAGTTCAGATTGTATACCAATTAAGTTCCTTTCAGAATATGCTGATGTAATAGCTCCATATTTAACTATCATATACAACTGCTCACGCAGCTAAAGATCCATTCCTAAAGATTGAAAAGTTGCACAGGTCACATCAATATTCTAGAAAGGAAACAGGGTAATCCTCTGAATTATAGACCAACATAAGATTCTGGAACATATACGGTGTTTTAACATTATGAAATATCTCAAAGAAAATTGTCTATTGATGCATAGTCAGCATGGATTCAGAAAATATCATTCTTGTGAAACACGACTGGCCCTTTATTCACACGAAGTAGTGAGTTCTGTTGACAGGGGATCTCAAGTTATTTCTTTACTTCGAGAAGGCATCTCACATTGTCCATTACAAGCAGCTCATAGTCAAATTGCAAATCTATGAAATATCATCTCAGTTATGCAACTAGATCCACGATTTCTTGTCTGAAATGACGCAGTTCATAGTAATTAATGGGAAGCCATCAAGTGAAATATGAATGATACCTGACATTCGACAAGGAAGTGTTATAGGCCCACTGATCTATATAAACTATTTGGGAGGCAAAGTGAACAGTTGTCTCAGATTGTTTGCAGATGATCCTGTCATTTACCACTGAGTAAAGTCATCAGAAGACCAGTACAAATTAAAAAAAAAATACTTATACAAGATATCTGTACAGTGCGAAATGTGACAGGTTACCCTGAACAATAAAAAGTGTGAGGTCACTCACATGAGTACTAAATAGAATCCATTAAAATTTGGTTACATGATGAACAACACAAATTTGAAGGTTGTCCATTCAACTAAATATCTAGGAATCGCAATTACAAACAACTTAAATTGAAACTGTGAAACAGATAATGCTGAGGGGAAGGTGAACCAAAGACTGTTTTATTAGCAGAACTCTCAGAAGATGCAACAAGATTACTGAATAGACTGCCTACTCTACACTTGCTAGAGCACTGCTGTCAGTATTGGATCCTTACTGGATAGGACCGTGGAGGACATCAAAAAAGGTTCAGAGAAGGGCAAATGAGGAGAGAGACTGTCCAAGATACCATAGGCGAGCTGGGGTGGCAATTATTAAAACAAAAGGCATCTTTCTTTGTGAGATCTTTTCACAAAATTCAACCACAAAATTTCTCCCCAAATGCTGAAAAGATTTTGTGAACTCCCACCTACATAAGAAGAAATTACCACTGTAGTAGAATCAGAGCTCACACCGAGCGAGGTGGTGCATTGGTTAGCACACTGGACTTGCATTCGGGAGGACAACAGTTCAAACGTGCTTCCGGCCATCCCGATTTAGGTTTTCCACGATTTCCATAAATTGCTTCATGCAGATGCTGGGATGATTCCTTTGAAAACTTCCTTTCCCATCCTTCCCTCACCCAAGGGGACTGATGACCTAGCTGTCCTCCTCCGAATCGATCAACCGACCAAACAACCAGAGCTTGCACAGAAAGATTTAGGTGTTCATTTTTCCTGTGTACTTTAGCGGAGAGTGTAATGGTCAAGAAACAGTCTGAAAGTGGTTCTGTGAACACCCTACCAAGGACTCGTATGTAAATTGCAGAGTATGCACTCGGATGTAAATTGAGGAGTATTGACATAGATGTGAATCACAGATTGCACTAATAGTTTTCTGTTGAGGGCAACTGCATATTTCTGAAACAAACCGAAGGAAGGAGAGGGACTTAACCTTCTCAAAATAAAATACTGTTACTAGCAGAAAGCAGGGCATCATAGCTCAGATTGACCAGTTGTGAAACTGACATGTTGAAAGGACGTAAAGTGGTGTACGGCAACACTCCAATCACCTCGCAGGGAAGTTTGAGAAGGCTGAGTCACCCTCCTTCCTGTATATTTTACTGACAAATGTACATCTGAAGATGTAATCTGAAATAATGAAACCTGTCATGTTCCTGTAAAAGTTCATACACAGCTGAAAGCGGTTTAATTCAGAAACATAAATCAGATCATACTGTTATTCCATTCTAGATTTTCCGTTGTTTCTTCTGTTTTGTTCATACGCTGTTTTGGATTAAGAAATTTTGTAAATTTGTAAACTGGAAACAAACTGAACTTTTGTGCATTTTGCAGACAAAAGACTATGAGGTGCTCCATCACAGAATTTTAACAGATCATGAGGGCCCCTCCAGATTTTCCACAGAAATAATTTCCATATAGTATTATTATATAGAGAATGTTTAATGAAGCATGAACATGAAGGTAATAAATAAAGAGAAGATAGAAGTCATACCAGTTCTTCGAAACAAGACATTCAAAATGGAACTTATCTTCAAAGTCATATTTATCTTAGCGTGTTCATGAAAGCCTATTAGTGTAGACTGTTTGTGATAACATTTTTCCTAGATGCTCCCATTGTAAATGCCAGTGAACTCCCCCTGTGCACATACCAGTGTGGTCTGTCCTAACTACATTCACAGTTTTTCTGTCTCCATGCACAATTCCTCTTCCATATCATCAACATCCATATCACTGCATACCACTGTTGGCTGTCAGGTTCCAGCATGCAAGAGAGCAGGGGGAGGGGGTGGGGCTCCTCACTCGGGATTTAGAGCATTCTCGAAGAATGGTTGTTCCCGTGTAGGAAGCAGAGCGGTAAACACGTGCCAGCACCCTAAACAATGGAAGTAGTTTTACATGTTGCCCTGCTTTCAATTTTGTACAATTTTTATGTGATTGGATAATAATAAGTGGCAGTGGATGAGTGCATGCACCAGCTTCTGTAACAACAAATATACAACATTAATCGCAGGGCCACATGTGAAACAATTCACGTGATTTGTCAGCTGGTGGGTTCAGTGCACAGCATTCTGTACAACTATTACTACCAACAAACTTGCAGAACACACAAATTAGCTTATTATTTACTTATATACTCTCCACACCTCCCACTTCTCCCACCCACAACCAATCACCTTTTGTTTCTTCTCTGTCTCTACCTGTTGTTCTGTCTATTTTGCTCTCATTCCTTCTATTCCTTAATTTCTTTATTATTTTTACTTGTAATTGTCTCTTCCTTTTCTAATTTCACATAAAATCCACAATTCTGTGGATCAAGGCAATCAGGTAGATGTAGAATTTCTCAACTGCCTAAGAGCATTTGACCGAATATTGCACTGAAGCTTGTTAACAGAAGTATGTTTGTATGAGGTACCAAACAAATTTTTATGAGTAGGCTGAGGATTTCTTGGTAAGGAGAGTACAGTGTCATATCTTGGGTGGGAGAGCCATTAACATATATAAAAGTAACTTGAGGTGTGCCTAAGGGAAGTGTACTGGGACACTTTTATTCTGCTGTATATCAGTGACCTGGGAGGCCACATTTACAGTAACCTCAGGCTTTTTGAAGATGATGCAGTTCTCTGTAATGAAGCACTATCGGAAAAAGGTTGCAAAAATACTGCCTCATATCTCAGCAAGATTTCAAAGTGCTGAAAAGAACAGCAACTTACTTTAAAATGTTTAGAAATATAAAATTCAGCACCTCACAAAAGACAGAAACACAGTAGCATAAAATATCGAGTAACAGTCAGAAACAGTCAACTCACACAAATACCTGGTTGTTACAATTTGTGGAGACTTCAAATTGAATAATCACATAGGCCCAGGGGCAGGTAAAGCAGATCCCAAACTTTAGTTCGTCAGTAGGATACTGGGAGAATATAGTAAGTCAACAAAGGAGACTGATACACAATATGCCACAGTACATTGCTCGAGCGTGTGGGACCATTGTCAGTAGAACTAAACGGGAATATTGAACATGTACAAATGAGGGTGCAGTGACACAGAAAAGCTGAAAAACTCGATACAGCAGATTCGCAAAGACGGATGCTGGCTATGCCTACCCTACAAAAGCCTACTGAAGTAGTATTGAGAACCGTTATTATGTGAGGAGTGTATGAATATGGTACAGTCTCCTATGTATTTCTCCCAAAATGACCGAAAAGAGACAGTTGATCTAATTACTGTGCACACAGAGACATTTTAGGTGTAATTCTTCCTGCAAGCCATATGTGAATGGAATAGAATGTGGAAAAATGGGAAGTACCCTCTGAGATGCACCACAACAATTTTCAGAACACGAATGTACAGTAGACAACTACTCACTTTTTCTCTTCTATCACACACGAACTAAATGTGGCACCAGCTCACTAATGTATTATCTTTGATGTGTTACTTTCTCTGCGACAGCTTCTCCTTCAGCTTTCAGTCCCTTCCTTGTCATAACAAATTGGTCCTTCATAATCTAGGACTAAGTGATTTTCTCCCCCCCCCCCCCCCTACCATCCTGCCACTTTCCAATCCACCACAATAAATTCCTCTTTCTTCCCAGAAGAAGGACCTACGGTTCTAAAAGCTACAAGTTTTGTGTTCAATACCATCAGTATCAGGAGTTGCACCTCCTGAAGGTACGTCCTGGCTCTTTGTGAAAGTAATAGTTCCTTAAATTTATACGCCCTCCCTGTTACTAGTTTCCTTGCTGGTTTGCTATTCTGTCTCTCCCTTGCATTCCTGTTCCAACTTACTCTATTTCCATCTTCTCCACTTTCTCTCTCTCCCTCCCTTTCTTCCCCCCCCCCCCCCCCCATCCCCCCCCACCACTACTGATACTTTAATATTTACACACTTTTCCTAGACACCCCTCATTATTTCGAGTGAGTTTGGACCAGTCATCAGCATAGTGCACAGAGGGACTCACATCACCTTCCTCATTTTACCTTTCTACCTCCTTGGTCATTTGTCACATTTTTTAAAACTATTTTTCTGTCATCAGTACCCCCAGAAGTTTCCTCCTCCCCTCACTTCACCTGATGTTTACCTCACTTTAGAGACCGATGACCTCGCAGTTTGGTCTCCTCCCCCAACACAACCAACCAACCAACCTCACTTTAAATTGCAGAAGTAGGGAACTATGAAGGAATGTGTCCACAATCCAAATTCATACAATACTTTTCCAACTTGAAATAAGTTGTGGGGTTAAAAAACAAAGCAATCAATAGTTACATAATTTTACACGTATGTACCTTTCTTTGGAAAATTTATTCAGGTCATTTGGTTGGAATGTGAGGATGTAGAAATGCAAAACAAAAAACAATTGTAGTCAGCGACTAGTGAAAAAAAGGAAAAGACTGAAAAACAAGTAGCTCACCATAAGATATTGTTAATAGGCTGGCAGAAATTAAAATCACAAAATATGTTTAAAAACAATGGATTACAAAACATTATTACATCAAGTATTTTACTGACGAAGTTTTATTTATGAATCTAAACAACTTGACACAGTTCTTGGAATCGCACAAACACTGTCGTTAATTGAGGTCAAGGTTAACTGAGTGCATGACTACCTTAATGGGGACAATATCTGGACAGTACATGGGTTGGAAGTACGGTGTTGTGATTGTGCTAAACATGAGATGGCTGCCCTCAATCTCCCAGGGCTGATGAAATGTGTGGAACGTCCTGTGCACGCCAGGCGGGTAACAATCACCCTCGTCCGGAGAATGCAAGCCGCTGGGCGATCCGATCAACACCTCCTTGAAGAATCGGGACAAAAACAAAATCGCAACACGTGCAGAAGAAACTAAAAAAATAACATGTAAAGTTGCCTCCTAACAGCATGGCAGGACAATTATGCATCTCAGCTGTGGTGCAAAAAAGATATTGAGCATGTTTACTTCAATTGGTAGAACTGTTTGTCTACAGCAATCGTCTACAATAACTGTGAAATCTCTTGACACTTTTTGTCTTTACCTTAACGACATATTAATTGTGATACTTTTTAGTCTTTGCACCAGCTGAAGACTATGGAAATAAGACATGCATAATCAGTCTGTCAGTGAGGTGTATCTAAAGGCTATACAATAAACAAAAATTAATCTGTTAACATTCATTAACATATGAGTTTATGTCTATGAGGAAAGAACTTCAAATAACACATAAAACATAAGCAACGAATAGGCAAGCATACTGTGCAAAAAAATTAATGACAGATAAAAAGTTTGGGAGTCACATGCATGTTAACATACTTGCCATCTACGATGCAAAACAGCTTCTTTACAATTCAAGTGTGGGTTATAAAACAGAATACAATATACTAAGTTAATGCTGACTGTTTAATGGATTTTTCAACTTTTAGTTCCACAGCTAATATTATTACGGATTCTCTAATTTTTTCTATAATATGAATGAAGCCACATCTTCAACATTTTCTTTATAGTACATGTCTGTTACATATTTATGAGGATCCATCAATAATTTTCTTGATCTTTTTACAGGCAAAGTCTTCATAACTTTTCTTCTCTGAATGTGCAAAGCAGCTAAAAGTAGCAGCTATAATTAGAACTGTTTAATGTGTCTTAATCCATATTATCCATATTTCTCATTGCAATATTAAAAATAACATCTGTGAAAAATTTTTCACTTCATCATTGCATAATCAGAGATTCGTAGGATTTTAGTTGAGAAGGGGCTGTCCTCAAGCAGGTCATTACGAACACCACAGTGCTTTACTAGGAGTGGTTCTGTTGCAAGTGGTATGCCGTTGCTTCCTCTGGCCTTCGGAATGAGGCCTTCGGAATGATTTATTTAGTCTGTACTAGCTTTAGTGTGGACTCAGCATACTACTAGTAATAAAAGAATTTGTTACATTGTTTATGATTACTACAGTATGTCTGTAGATTTTTGCATGGAAGGGTGCGGATCTTTGCTCAATCCCTTATTCTTCTTCTGAAACTTTATATTGTGAACAATCTAATAGTAAGCAGAAACTAAATCTTGAGTGGCATACATTTGTAGTTATCTAACTAGTTTCACCACTGAAGCACTCTATGTGTAACTGCTAGACAGCATTCTTTACTTTATAATCATAATGATTTAAAATGCAGTGAAAAACTTAAATATTAATGAACAGATACACAGTGAAAAGCTTTGCTCTCAACACTAGTTCCTAGTAGACTCTCCCTACCTGGGATGGCCCAGCAAGGGATGGCTGTGGAGGAAATCTCTTTCCAGCTCTTATGTCCTTCACACGTTTAATTGCCAGGAGAATCTTCTTTTGGTGACCCAGTTTCACAATGCCGATGTCCTCCAGGTCCTCCCATGTGAGTTGAGTGACATCTTCAACAGTTTTATAACACTGTTGATGCAGTGCCGGACCATATTCTTCCAAACGTAGCAGTCGCAACCATTCGTCTAGTGAACCCTACAGTTAACACCGAGATAGAGCATTAGTGTTTCTTTGGTTGACATGAAAGCGTACTGAATAGATTCAATATCAATGAATAATATTTTAAAACATGGTTGCAACTGATAAATGAGAGACGAGATATAAAACTTGAGAAAAAGAAAAAAGGAACACCAGAGTAAATACAAAATAAGCAAAGAAAAAAACGGAAAGTCATATTTCAGGAAATAAGGCTGAAAAAAAGGAAAGAGCATAGAATGTCGTGTAAGAGGGTCGAGATGGCAAAAACCCTGAAGATGTGTCAACTTTTGTGATTTTGCCACATATTTTGAACAAAACTCTGTTTTATATGGTCCCTGCTTAAAAGTTTACATCAGTTACAGAGTTACGACTACCACTCTGCTTCTTGCTAAGTTGCACTAACAAATGTCCATTCTATAATTGTTTTGAGATTGCAAGAATCATATCACGTATACTTTAAAAAATCAAAACTAAATCGAAAGGATCAAAAGGATGAAAATGTCAAACATATCCATAAATAATGATTTTCTTTAGTTTCTGCCTTCAGCCTGAATCAAAAACAGCCCAAATTGCTATTTTCTGCTGCTAGAGGAGCCGACACAGATGTAAAAAACCACACTGAGGGTGCGAGAAGGAAGCAGCGCCACTGGAGACAATTGTGCCCGAGCTACAGTTACGGCACGATTTGACGAGAAAAAGAATCACACCAGCAATACGAGATGAGTACGGCAACCGTCTGGTACGGTACCAACACCACTAAGTACATGCACATTACATAATCTAACTGTATTAATTGTGAATAACTTACAGGAATATAGTCTGGCAGTCCATCAGAAATATTAAGTTGAGCAATTTCAGCCTTTAGTTTCTTCCTATGGTTTGGTTTCTTGATTCCAATGGCCGTGAGATCCTATAAAAAGGCAAACATCATTCATTTTTCATTCTTCTTATATAATATCTTTAGTTTCAACAAAATTAATTAGGGGAGATTGCTAGCTGTCATACAAAGGAGATGTCGATTGGGAGACAGGTACATTTAAGAGTAGACTAACGTCTCAGACACAGTCCTCCACTTTCATACACGTCTAACTGCACACTTTGTGTCCTCTGTCATCTCTCAACTGAGGTGAGTAGTGATGTCCGCCGGGACAGGTAGTGAGGGTGCGTGTGAGGCTGGGAAGGAGATAGGAGCAGGTGGAGGGCCCCTGTTTCCACCCCATCTCACTCGTTTCCTGTCCCCCTGTGCACCTGAATAGACCTTTCCCCTTTTCTTCTCCTCCCCTCTCCACCAGCAGAACTGCACCTAGCAGCCAACCGTCTCATATTCTCCCGGAAAGCACTTCGGTGTCTGTCCCCCACCGATACTCTGCTGTCCGTCACCTTCCCCACCGCACTTCTAGTGTACCCTCTGCTACGAAATCTGGCAGAGATTGTCACTCACGTCAGTGGGGCCTTGCTGCCCGGTGATGACAGAGGTAAATGTGCAAGTTGCAGATGTATGAATGCGTGTTTTTGCTAAATCTGAAAGACTCTATCAAACAGCTTAGTCTACTTTTAAATATACCTGTCTGCCACTCGGCACCTCCTCAGTGTGGTGGTATCAACTCATCCCACTTCATATCACTGTTATTCCATCCGGGGTTTTCTGTTGTTCTTAGTTTCAAAACTTACAAACAAAATTTTATGAAGATTCATAAGTACTCACACAAGTAATGATTCCACACCACTATGACAATAACTGACAAATAGAACTGGCAAAGCATTACCAAATATCTTATACTACATAAAAATATAGAAAAATTATTTTCTCCAGCATTTGCTGTTAAGAATTATTGTAGCTGTAACCCAATATTATGGTGTTCACATACAAAAAAAGAAGTAAAATGTACGGATTAAGCAACTCGCAACAACAAAAATAATCAATTTTTGACAGTATAAGATCTACTCACTGAGTGGTGGCAGGAGAGCACTTATAAAAAAAGAGGTTTTACGTATTCAAGCTTTTGGAGCCAGTGGCCACTTCTTCTGGCAGAGGGGTTGAAGGGAAAGGAAGAGGGGTGAAGGAAAAGGACTGAAGAGATTTAGAAAAAGGGGAAGAGTTTGGAAAAGTCAGCCAGAATCCCAGGTCAGGGGAGACTTATCGGACAGGACGTAAGTACTGTAAGCCTCCCGTGACCTGGGGTTCCGGGTCACATTTCTGGAATGTGCCCCTTTTCCTAAACCTCTTTAGTCCTTTTCATTCTCCACTCTTCCTTTCGTTTCAACCTTTCTACCAGAAGAAGGAGTCACTGGTTCCAAAGGCTTACATGTGTAAAACATCTTTTTTGTTTATATTTGTGCTCTCCTGCCATTACTTGGTGAGTAGACTTTTTTATCTATGCAATTAAATTGCAGAGTAAGCAGCTTATATCTCTAGAAATCCTGTCTGATGCTGAATATTATGTTATATCAAAGAGCTACTACATTAATTATACTGACTATATCCCCACACAAATAAAACTTCTTTGAAAAATGTGTGCTTTTATTTCCGAGAAGCCGAATAATGGACTGTTAACCAATTTTGAAATCACATTGTCAGTCTCGGAACCTGATTATGTGATTGTATTCATCATCGGTTATATGACACACGACGTGTGTGAGACTGGCGACACTGCAAGTGTTCTGGCGATGCTGTGCTGTTCTACTCGTGCTTCAGAGTGCTCGGCCTGAGTTTCACCTACATACAGCCGTCGTGAGATTTTTACAAATTCAGAGCAATATTATTGCCACCAGGGTTTGTGTAAAGCTTGAGGAATCTGCACGTATGACCTTTAAAAATTGAAACAGGCATACAGGGAATATTTCTCATCAATAGCACAGATTCATCCCAAGTGAATTTTGCATCATCACAATGCCCCATCTCACATGGCCATTCCCATTACAGAATTTTTGTCCTCAAAAGGCATTTCTGTTGTCTCACAGTTCCCCTGTTCACCTGATCTTAATCCTTGTGACTTTTCTTTTTCGTTTGAAAAATGTTTTAAAAGTTCAGCATTTTTGGACTCTGGAGAACATTCGAAAGAATGTGACCTACATGTTAAAGGCCCTACCAGTTGTAGTCTTTCAGCACTGTCACCAAGGCTGGGAATGATGACTCTGTTGGTGTAAGGGAACTACCATGTAGTGGACAATATTTTAGTTTGAAAAAAAATAAATAAATAAATAAAAAATAAAAAAAGCTTTGGTAGATAAAAAATCAGTCTCGTTACTTTTCTCACATATCTCAAAAACATTCTTGACATCCACCAACTGCATCTAATCCAGAATGAATATTTGCCCCTTCCCACAGCAAATTACCCGTACTTATACCAAAGTGTCACATACCAGACAGTCACAAAACTATTGATGTGTAATATGGTCCTTGTAACTTGTCTGTAATAATTCAACTTACTCTCTGTACAGGCATTTTAACCACACCAACACACACCGCTATTCTCTATTAACAGTTTACTTCAAACTTACCTCTGGTGTCATTTTGCATATTGTGGGCATATCATAACCAGCTGAAGCAAACAGGGGAAAATATTCTTCAAAATGAAGATCCATAAGCCAAGCATGTAGGACATCCTGATCCTGCAGTGCACAAAAAGGGTATTATCATTATTCCAATAATGATCTTGAACAAATGACAGAATAATGCATTGCCTCAGCCTAGAGAACAATTGTATCCTATAAACAAAAATTCATAAGAAAGTAGAATTTGTTCACAAATTTTATTATTCAACAGAATTAGGCATCAGAAACAGTTTCGTTAGGTAGGTTTAGGTGTTGTTTCTTAACAATATTACTTCTGCTTATGCTGTACGAGTGAAGCACATGGGTTTCTCTAGATTTATATCCATTTTCTCCTAATCAGGATCACAAACATTAAATTTAATTTTTGTGCCTAGTTTCAATTCTCTTCAAAAACTGTCATCAAATCTTGTAGCTCTTGTATCAAGTGAATTTATACTAAAGGTTTAGTTTTGAAATAAAACATTAATTTAACAGTTCACAATAGAACATGCCACGAGAGCTGATAACGGCTTCTGAAGAGAACAGAACCTGTTTCGTGTTTCGAGTGGTGTAGAAACTGATACAAATTATAAAGATTGTGGGTCCCCAGACACTATGCCACAGTTTTACAAAATCTCTATAGTAAGTGTAGGCCTGCACAACAAGAAAATTATCATTCTTAGCTTTACACAATGATATCAAAGTCTTTACAGCCTGCAGAATTGAACAGTTTTTACTGAAGCAGTTTTGGATTAAGCAAATAAATAGATCTTTCTTACATGCTGCACTTACGAAAGTGGGTAAAAATACAGGGTGGTCCATCTGAAGTTTCGGATGAGATTATCTCGAAAACTATACATCAGGTAAAAATAGTGGGCAAGATAAGTTTGTAAGCTCAAAGGGGGACATCAAATGATTCTACACATGACCACCACCCCCACCCCCTTGGGTGGGGGGCTCAACTTTTAAATCTTAAATGGAAACACCCATTTTTATTGCAGATTCGGATTCTCCGTAAAAAAGTAATTAAGTTTTGTCTGAAACATTTTTAAACCATAGACAGATGGTGCGGAAGTCGAGAAGAAAGTAAAATTAGGAAAGAACTCGGATTTATTTAGAACTATGTAAGACACATGAAATTGATAAAAAATTTGACCCATTCTTTTGTTACATCAAATTAAGCTATTTTTGTACAAAATGTACTGTATCCTATTTTTAGCGTCACCCAGGAACAACGACATGTACGTAGTAGAAAGATGTTCCCATGGTGTGGTTCATTAGTGAGAGTCCCCGTGCCTCTCACATGATGGGGTGCTTCATTAGTGTGAGTCCCCTTGCCTCTCACAATTTGGGGTGCTTAATTAATGAAATTAGCCATGAATAAATTGTTCAAAATTATCCTCATTTGTTTCAATGCTTTAAGTCAATCATCTGCAAAAGTTGTCCACAGTTTTGAGCAGCACATCCTGCGGTATGGCTGCACACACTCTTTGAATGTGTTGCTCCATATTGTTTCGAGTTGTGGGCTGTCTCTTATAAATAATATTTTTTAAATAACCCCACAAGAAAAAATCAGGAGATGTTAGGTCTGGTGAACGTGGAGGCCACTGAATTGCTCCACCATGTCCTGTTCACCGACCAGGGTACTGTAAATTTAAAACGTTCCGCACATTTTTAGCAGAATGGGGAGCTACTCCATCCAGTTGGAACCACATTCATTGTCTGGTTTCTAAATCAACATCTTCCATTAGTTCCAACAAATCATCATGGAGAAGTTGTAAATAAGATTCCCCAGTAACATTTCAGTCAAAAAGATACGGTCCTATCAAGTAAGCATTTAAAATTCCACGCCAGACCATTAACAACCATTTGTGTTGATTGTCAATGGGTCTGTGCCAGAGTGGATTAACAGGGGACCAATGACAATCATGACTATTTAATTCACCATTGTTTTTGTGTGTGGCTTCATTGGTGAACATAATGTATCTAAAAAAAAATCCTTGTTATCTCTTATCATTTCCAAGGCCCATTGGCAGAAATGCACGCTGTAACTTTGCGAGTAAGTATGCAATAGCATTTTATTGCAGTAAGCTACTCTGAAGTACAGGCTCGTAGCTTTGGAGCTGTTGATGGTGGCAATATACAGCCGCTGGTATCTTAGCATGACTCTCTCGCACCTGTCACTAGCCTAGCTGTGGGAAGCGCAACCTATGTTAGTTCGACAACAGAATATTCAAGCCTCCAAGAATGTAAATAAACAGTATTAAATATTACTCAATTTTGTTAATAGTCAATATACAGCCCTTTGTTATTAAAAGGAAGGTTGTGTTAAAATCTCATATGCCTAGCTGAGATACTTCCAGATTTAGAGACAGTTAACTAAAACACCCCCCCCCCCCCACCCCATGAACCATGGACCTTGCGGTTGGTGGGGAGGCTTGCGTGCCTCAGCGATACAGATGGCCGTACCGTAGGTGCAACCACAACGGAGGGGTATCTGTTGAGAGGCCAGACAAACATGTGGTTCCTGAAGAGGGGCAGCAGCCTTTTCAGTAGTTGCAGGGGCAACAGTCTGGATGATTGACTGATCTGGCCTTGTAACATTAACCAAAACGGCCTTGCTGTGCTGGTACTGCGAACGGCTGAAAGCAAGGGGAAACTACAGCCGTAATTTTTCCCGAGGACATGCAGCTTTACTGTATGATTAAATGATGATGGCGTCCTCTTGGGTAAAATATTCCGGAGGTAAAATAGTCCCCCATTCGGATCTCCGGGCGGGGACTACTCAAGAGGACGTCGTTATCAGGAGAAAGAAAACTGGCGTTCTACGGATCGGAGCGTGGAATGTCAGATCCCTTAATCGGGCAGGTAGGTTAGAAAATTTAAAAAGGGAACTGGATAGGTTAAAGTTAGATATAGTGGGAATTAGTGAAGTTCGGTGGCAGGAGGAACAAGACTTTTGGTCAGGTGATTACAGGGTTATAAATACAAAATCAAATAGAGGTAATGCAGGAGTAGGTTTAATAATGAATAAAAAAATAGGAGTGCGGGTTAGCTACTACAAACAGCATAGTGAATGCATTATTGTGGCCAAGATAGACACAAAGCCCATGCCTACTACAGTAGTACAAGTTTATATGCCAACTAGCTCTGCACATGATGAAGAAATTGATGAAATGTATAACGAGATAAAAGAAATTATTCAGGTAGTGAAGGGAGACGAAATTTTAATAGTCATGGGTGACTGGAATTCGTCAGTAGGAAAAGGGGGAGAAGGAAACATAGTAGGTGAATATGGATTGGGGGGAAGAAATGAAAGAGGAAGCCGCCTTGTAGAATTTTGCACAGAGCATAACTTAATCATGGCTAACACTTGGTTCAAGAATCATAAAAGAAGGTTGTATACCTGGAAGAATCCTGGAGATACTAAAAGGTATCAGACAGATTATATAATGGTAAGACAGAGATTTAGGAACCAGGTTTTAAATTGGAAGACATTTCCAGGGGCAGATATGGATTCTGACCACAATCTCTTGGTTATGAACTGCAGATTGAAACTGAAGAAACTACAAAAAGGTGGGAATTTAAGGAGATGGGACCTGGATAAACTGAAAGAACGAGAGGTTGTAGAGAGTTTCAGGGAGAGCATAAGGGCACAATTGTCAGGAATGGGGGAAAGAAATACAGTAGAAGAAGAACGGGTAGCTCTGAGGGATGAAGTAGTGAAAGCAGCAGAAGATCAAGTAGGTAAAAAGACGAGGGCTAATAGAAATCCTTGGGTAACAGAAGAAATATTGAATTTAATTGATGAAAGGAGAAAATATAAAAATGCAGTAAATGAAGCAGGCATAAAGGAATACAAACGTCTCAAAAATGAGATCGACAGGAAGTGCAAAATGGCTAAGCAGGGACAGCTAGAGGACAAATGTAAGGATGTAGAGGCTTGTCTCACTAAGAGTAAGATAGATACTGCCTACAGGAAAATTAAAGAGACCTTTGGAGAAAAGAGAACCACTTGTATGAATATCAAGAGCTCAGATGGCAACCCAGTTCTAAGCAAAGAAGGGAAGGCAGAAAGGTGGAAGGAGTATATAGAGGGTTTATAGAAGGGCGATGTACTTGAGGACAATATTATGGAAATGGAAGAGGATGTAGATGAAGATGAAATGGGAGATATGATACTGCGTGAAGAGTCTGACAGAGCACTGAAAGACCTGAGTCAAAACAAGGCCCCGGGAGTAGACAACATTCCATTGGAACTACTGACGGCCTTGGGAGAGCCAGTCCTGACAAAACTCTACCATCTGGTGAGCAAGATGTATGAGACAGGTGAAATACCCTCAGACTTCAAGAAGAATATAATAATTCCAATCCCAAAGAAAGCAGGTGTTGACAGATGTGAAAATTACTGAACTATCAGTTTAATAAGTCACAGCTGCAAAATACTAACGCAAATTCTTTACAGACGAATGGAAAAACTGGTAGAAGCGGACCTCGGGGAAGATCAGTTTGGATTCCGTAGAAATGTTGGAACACGTGTGGCAATACTAACCTTACGACTTATCTTAGAAGAAACATTAAGAAAAGGCAAACCTACGTTTCTAGCATTTGTAGACTTAGAGAAAACTTTTGACAATGTTGACTGGAATACTCTCTTTCACATTCTAAAGGTGGCAGGGGTAAAATACCGGGAGCGAAAGGCTATTTACAATTTGTACAGAAACCAGATGGCAGTTATAAGAGTCGAGGGGCATGAAAGGGAAGCAGTGGTTGGGAAAGGAGTGAGACAGGGTTGTAGCCTCTCCCCGACGTTATTCAATCTGTATATTGAGCAAGCAGTAAAGGAAACAAAAGAAAAATTCAGAGTAGGTATTAAAATTCATGGAGAAGAAGTAAAAACTTTGAGGTTCGCCGATGACATTGTAATTCTGTCAGAGACAGCAAAGGACTTGGAAGAGCAGCTGAACGGAATGGACAGGGTCTTGAAAGGAGGGTATAAGATGAACATCAACAAAAGCAAAATGAGGATAATGGAATGTAGTCGAATTAAGTCGGGTGATGCTGAGGGAATTAGATTAGGAAATGAGACACTTAAAGCAGTAAAGGAGTTTTGCTATTCAGGGAGTAAAATAACTGATGATGGTCGAAGTAGAGAGGATATAAAATGTAGACTGGCAATGGCAAGGAAATCGTTTCTGAAGAATAGAAATTTGTTAACATCGAGTATAGATTTAAGTGGCAGGAAGTCGTTTCTGAAAGTATTTGTATGGAGTGTAGCCATGTATGGAAGTGAAACATGGACGATAACTAGTATGGACAAGAAGAGAATAGAAGCTTTCTAAATGTGGTGCTACAGAAGAATGCTGAAGATAAGGTGGGTAGATCACATAACTAATGAGGAGGTATTGAATAGGATTGGGGAGAAGAGAAGTTTGTGGCACAACTTGACTAGAAGAAGGGATTGGTTGGTAGGACATGTTTTGAGGCATCAAGGGATCACAAATTTAGCATTGGTGGGCAGCGTGGAGGGTAAAAATCGTAGAGGGAGACCAAGAGATGAATACACTAAGCAGATTCAGAAGGATGTAGGTTGCAGCAGGTACTGGGAGATGAGGAAGCTTGCACAGGATAGAGTAGCATGGAGAGCTGCATCAAACGAGTCTCTGGACTGAAGACTACAACAACAACAACAACTACTAAAACACCAAAAACCAACACTTATTTGATTAAAGTCAGTTAGGATTCATAGCAGTTTGTCTTTTAGTATCATTTGGAATTATTTTTCATTTTTGTAACATAGAATTCAGAAAGGGTTAATATTTATTTAATAGCTATTTGTTTTGGTTGTGTGAATAAATGAGAGTGAGTGAGAGTCTGTATGTGGGATATACATAAAGATTCAATATTATCTGATGTTAAACATTATGTAACTATGTCACGGGAAAGTGTGAAGCAAGCAGTTGCAATGAAAGCTGTAATTTCCCTACCTTGCTGATGACTTATGTCCAAGTGCACTTGCTTTTGTAAGAAGGCAGCCAGAATAGCCATTTGCAGAGTAATGATTTTCTAAAGTCAATTCAAGATTAGTTTTCTTTTCGTTTGGTTTTGTTAAACAATTCATTAAGATTTGCATGATGAAGTGACGTAAATGCATCTGTGAATATTGATTGGCATAGGACAGTTTTGGTGCGAGAAGAACTCGAATGATTGTTTTGATTGGCTGGTCATTTTGAACTACTAATCAGAGTTAAGCATTTCCAGGGCTTATCAAGTAGTTATAGGCCCTGGAAGGAGCGGCAGGTGGTGAGTCGTTGGCTAGCTATCGGACGCACAGATCATGTTGGACGTATCCGTCTACATTATGAGTAAAATGAAGAAGTTACTGGTATTTCGCGTCCAGATGGTATTGCCGAGAAAGCAGGTGCATTTACGGAGCTTTGTGAATTGTTTAGTTGGAAAGATAAACACGTATGAACTTTCGGTCTTTGTAGAATTCTGCTTGGCATGTTTTATATTCATCGATGGAACAGTTGGCGAGCAGTTTCTTTATTAGAAATCCACTAAAAATAAGACCAAATATGAAACTCACAAATTGTAGCAGAGCATCGACTGTAGGTCACGTAATAATTCGGGTTGGACTTAAGTATATTTCTGGCTGTCTTGCTTGTATACTGGGTTGTATGAACTGTTAGATGAGGACAGACTAATGACCTCAGCAGTTAAGTCCCATAGTGCTCAGAGCCAGATGAGGACATTTAAATAAATACGGGCTGATGACTAATTCTTTAATTTTGAGCCTAAAGAAATAAAGAACGTGTTGCGGAATTTTGACATTTTTTCTAAAAGAATGAAGCAGTCGTCCTCCACCCGAAAATCGTTATTTTACAGGATAGCTTCCTACCAGGGTTTAGGCGGACTTTGCAAACGTAAGTATTGACGATGTTTCTCTTCAACGCGGCTTTTAACATCGTCTGAACGGTATCTACGCATGCAGGGAATCGGGTTGGTGACCAGACGCTGTACTGAGGTAGGTGGAACTTATTGTAGTGCACAGTACGACGAAAGACAGTGGTCAAACAATTACGCAACGAAGGGCAACTTTTAACTCGCCCCGCCGCAACGCATATCTTTCAGCGTTAATGCCTGTGTCAGTGTGATATAACACGCATGATATTTATGTGCCTTCAAAATCCTCTAAACAGTTGATTTTGGTATTCCAGTTTGTCTCCGAGTCATTTGGGAGGGTACGAGCGTCATTTTCATTGTATTCGCGATGGCGAGGTGGATGGTGCATGTATCCATTTCGAGCTCGTTGAGTGCAATTTAGAATAATGTTTTCGCTTGGATGTCGTCTGTTTGGGAAACGATCCGCATGCAGTTGCGCAGCTGCAGCGTAATAATTATGGCATTCACCTAAAATTAACATCATATCAACAATCTCTGTACGAGGACAGTGAGCCATATTTCGCTACAGAATAATTTACTTTCGTCAATTCAAGTTTACGTTCACAATCTGAAAGTGAAGTGACGTCTGATCGCATTGCACCGACCTTTATACTGAGCCATAGTTCGCAGTTTGGCCACAGTAGCGCCCCAGTCGGGTGAGTAATGCAATTGTGAAGAGTACCCTAACGAGATTTTAATACCATTCCGCCTCCCTCCATCAAAAACTGTAGCAGGTAGGATACATTCTACAAAAAAAAAAAAAAAAAAAAAAAAATAGCTTAATTTCGCGTAATGGAAGAATCGGTGCACATTTTGTATCGATTTGATGCGACCTTTCTCGGATCATTCTAAATAAATCGGAGTTCTAATCCAATTTTAATTTTTCTCGATTTCAGCGTCACGTGTCAATGGTTTAAAAAAATGTTTCAGGCAAAACTTGATTACTTTTTTATGGAGAATCCGAATCTACAATAACAAATGGGAGTTTCCATTTAAGATTTAAAAGTTGCCCCCCACCCCACCCAAGGGGGCGGGGGCTGCGGGTCACGTGTAGTATCATTTGATGTCCCCCTTTGAGCTTATGAACTTGTCATATCCACTATTTTTACCGGATGTATAGTTTTCGAGAATCTCATCCGAAACTTCAGATGGACCACCCTGTATTGTGCATTTCAGGGAGTACCCTTTGCACCAATGAATAGTAGCAAACGACCAAACACAGACAATAACAGAAGTAGTGTGTGTGTGTGTGTGTGTGTGTGTGTGTGAGAGACAATACCTTCTTTAGGTACCTAATGGCCAGAAATTCTGTCTCATAATTTTATAGTTAGTTAGTTTCATGTTCCGTGGATCATTTTGCGCAATGAATTGTAATGATGTTAAATGAGTCATTATACGGTCACATGACAAATTAATTTGTAAATATGGCTTACATGCTGAACATTTGTAATATTTTATTTTTAACATACAGATGTGCGTTAATAATTCCTACCCATCACATTTTACAAGTTAAAATAATATAAATTCTTCTATGGAACAGTAAGAGTTGTCAAGGAGAAACTTTTTGGTTTCTTTTCAAATTTTACTTTGCAGTGTGTCAAGACATTTTATATCACTGAGTAAATGATCAAAGATTGTTGTTCCAACCTTTTTTACTGTGAAGTAGTAGTTAGGACTTCTTCAAAGATGCCTACAAGAAGAGCTTTGGTGAGCATCACATATCATTATTACAGCACATTTTTCAGCAATAAAGACCTTCCTTCTTAAAAATGAGTTACCCCAAAATATTATTCCATATCACATTATTGAAAGAAAATATGAAGAACATATCAGCTTACTGATTTGTCTCTCCCAAAGATTTGCAGCGATTCTAAATGCAAATGTGTCTGAATTAAGTTGTTTTAGGAGTTCCAAAATGTGCTTTCTCCAGTTTAAATTCTCATTGATACACACACTTAAGAATTTTGAAGTTTCCACCCTACACGTTATTTCCTCATCATGTGTTACACTTATCATTGGTTTAGTAAACCTAGGTGTGCATGCTGTGACTTCTTAAAATTGAGGATGAGACTACTTGCAAAAAACTAGTTAATGATATTTTTAAGAACACTGTTTACCATTTTCTTCTGCTTCTATATGTATGCTTGGACTGATTACAACACTTGTGTCATCTGCAGAAAGTTGTAATTCTGCTTTGGTGAAAATATTTCCCCTCCGCTGTGAGGACTTTGCTTGTGTAGAAGTGATCTGCAGGTAGTACATTTTCGCTAGGCGACGGAATACAGCGTATTGAGTGAAAGTGTTTTGAGTGAAATGGTGAATTACAAGATCCTATTCACTAAAGAGTATTCATGTATGATTCATTCACATGTGCTGGATAAGGACGTGCAGTAATGAGATTATTTTGAGAGGAATTTCCTGATGTTCGTGTTCCTAATCAGAGTACGATTCATAGATTGAAAAATAAATTTCGTGAAATGGGAAGTGTTCTTGACAGGAAATGTAGACAACCACATCCAGTACTCATAGAAGTGACACTTGATAACATTGGGCATACTCTGGAAAGGTCTCCTAGAAAATGAGTTTGATTCTTTCTCAGCAAATGGGAATTTCCTATGGCTCTGTTGAAAGAGGAACAAGTTACAGCCCAATAAAATAACTGCAGTGCAAGAACTTAAACAGGGTGACTCTACAAAAATGTTGCAGTTTTCTGAACAGAGTTTGAATAGGGCGCATGACAGAGAAATTGACCCCTCCTTTTTCAGACGAATCACGGTTCTACCTAAGTGGCTACATTAGTTCACAAAATAATCATTACTGGCGTTTTGAAAAGCCTAACAAAAGGCATGAGGCACCTGTGCACGATCAGAAAATAGGAATTTGGTGTGCTATTAGTGGTGAGAGACTAACAGACCTATTTTTTTTTCCTCGAAAAAATATTTTGGCCAATTAACTGAGGGGAAACATGTTTTCATGACCTTTCAACAGGACCCTGCAATGGCACATATACAGGAGATTCACGACGTGTTTCAAGATAGAATTATCACGAACAACATATGGCCTCCTCATTACTCTCATTTAATACTGTGATTTTTATCTCTGGGTCAGGAGCACTAAAAAGTGTACAAATCAAATCCACACACTTTAGATGAACTTGAAACTAGCAACTGCCTTCAGTTTGTATTTGTATATTTATTGATCCACTCAATCATTCAGTGTACAGAAGTGTACAACATGATATGGGAGAAGTCAAACACATGATATGAGAAGATATGAATATAATAGAGGGAAACATTCCACGTGGGAAAAATATATCTAAACACAAAGATGATGTAATCCAGAATGAGATTTTCGCTCTGCAGTGGAGTGTGCGCTGATATGAATCTTCCTGGCAGATTAAAACTGTGTGCCCGACCGAGACTCGAACTTGGCACCATTGCCTTTCGTGGCTCTCCTGCGAACCTTGCAGAACTAGCACTCCTGAAAGAAAGGATACAGCGGAGACATGGCTTAGCCACAGCCTGGGGGATGTTTCCAGAATGAGATTTTCACTCTGCAGCAGAGTGTGCGCTGATATGAAACTTCCTGGCAGATGAAAACTGTGTGCCCAACCGAGACTCAAACTCGGGACCTTTGCCTTTCGCGGGCAAGTGCTCTACCAACTGAGCTACCGAAGCACGACTCACGCCCGGTACTCACAGCTTTACTTCTGCCAGTATCTCGTCTTCAGGAGAGCTTCTGTAAAGTTTGGAAGGTAGGAGAGCTTCTGTAAAGTTTGGAAGGTAGGAGACGTGATACTGGCAGAAGTAAAGCTGTGAGTACCGGGCGTGAGTCGTGCTTCGGTAGCTCAGTTGGTAGAGCACTTGCCCGCGAAAGGCAAAGGTCCCGAGTTCGAGTCTCGGTCGGGCACACAGTTTTAATCTGCCAGGAAGTTTCAAAGATGATGTAACTTACCAAACGAAAGCATTGGTATGTTGATAGACACACAAATAGACACAAACACACACACAAAATTCAAGCTTTCACAACCAACGGTTGCTTCATCAGGAAAGAGGGAAGGAGAGGGAAACACCAAAGGATGTGGGTTTTTAGGGAGAGGGTAAGGAGTCACCTTCCCTTTTTACTGTAATCTACCATACAATTTTATCCTGCCTATATAAATGACTCCTTACCCTCTCCCTTAAAACCCACATCCTTTCGTCATTCCCTCTCCTTCCCTCTTTCCTGATGAAGCAACCGTGGGTTGCGAAAGCTTGAATTTTGTGTGTGTGTTTGTGTTTATTTGTGTGTCTATCAACATACCAATGCTTTCGTTTGGTACGTTACATCATCTTTGTTCTAAAAACAAAGATGATGTGACTTACCAAACGAAAGCGCTGGCACGTCGATGGACACACAAGCAAACACAAACATACACACAAAATTCAAGCTTTCACAACAAACTGTTGCCTCATCAGGAAAGAGGGAAGGAGAGGGAAAGACGAAAGGAAGTGGGTTTTAAGGGGGAGGGTAAGAAGTCATTCCAATCCTGGGAGCGGAAAGACTTACCTTAGGGGGAAAAAAGGACGGGTATACACTCGCACACACACACATGTCCATCCACACATATACCAAGTATTCGTCTTTCCCTCTCCTTCCCTCTTTCCTGATGAGGCAGCAGTTTGTTGCGAAAGCTTGAATTTTGTGTGTGTGTTTGTGTTTGCTTGTGTGTCTATCGACGTGCCAGCGCTTTCGTTTGGTAAGTCACATCATCTTTGTTTTTAGATATATTTTTCCCATGTGGAATGTTTCCCTCTATTAATTTACATCATCTTTGTTTTTAGATATAAATGATATGAGAACATATATAGATATAGCACTGTTTCTTGTTGTGTATATCTCAGTGAAGATATATTACCTATGTATTCATAGTAATACCAGAGTAAGAATAAGTTCAAATAATAATGTTGGTCATAATGAAAAAGCAAAAGTTCATTAAGGACTGTAGGTTATTTCTAATGAAAGAGTTTACTTTTTAAACATAATAAATATAAGACAAGATGGTGTCACATATTGGTTAGTGGTAAATCACTCCAGTTCAAATTACGAAAATAATGGTGTTAAGTGTTATGTATGTGGAGAAAATGTAACACAGGGACTCCGTATGTGTGAAGAAGCTCAACAGTGGGTTCATCCAAATTGTGTTGTCGCAGTCAGTTTAAGTTACACTCCAATCAATAAAATGTGTTTGTGTAGTGATCAGTGCAACGCCATTAACAAACTTTTCGTGGCATACGATGCAGGAGAGGGAAACACCAAAGGATGTGGGTTTTAAGGGAGAGGGTAAGGAGTCACCTTCCCTTTTTACTGTAATCTACCATACAATTTTATCCTGTCTATATAAATGACTCCTTACCCTCTCCCTTAAAACCCACACCCTTTCGTCATTCCCTCTCCTTCCCTCTTTCCTGATGAAGCAACCGTGGGTTGCGAAAGCTTGAATTTTGTGTGTGTGTGTTTGTGTTTATTTGTGTGTCTATCAACATACCAATGCTTTCGTTTGGTACGTTACATCATCTTTGTTCTAAAAACAAAGATGATGTGACTTACCAAACGAAAGCGCTGGCACGTCGATAGACACACAAGCAAACACAAACATACACACAAAATTCAAGCTTTCACAACAAACTGTTGCCTCATCAGGAAAGAGGGAAGGAGAGGGAAAGATGAAAGGAAGTGGGTTTTAAGGGGGAGGGTAAGAAGTCATTCCAATCCTGGGAGCGGAAAGACTTACCTTAGGGGGAAAAAAGGACGGGTATACACTCGCACACACACACATGTCCATCCACACATATACCAAGTATTCGTCTTTCCCTCTCCTTCCCTCTTTCCTGATGAGGCAACAGTTTGTTGCGAAAGCTTGAATTTTGTGTGTATGTTTGTGTTTGTTTGTGTGTCTATCGACGTGCCAGCGCTTTCGTTTGGTAAGTCACATCATCTTTGTTTTTAGATATATTTTTCCCATGTGGAATGTTTCCCTCTATTAATTTACATCATCTTTGTTTTTAGATATAAATGATATGAGAACATATATAGATATAGCACTGTTTCTTGTTGTGTATATCTCAGTGAAGATATATTACCTATGTATTCATAGTAATACCAGAGTAAGAATAAGTTCAAATAATAATGTTGGTCATAATGAAAAAGCAAAATTTCATTAAGGACTGTAGGTTATTTCTAATGAAACAGTTTACTTTTTAAACATAATAAATATAAGACAAGATGGTGTCACATATTGGTTAGTGGTAAATCACTCCAGTTCAAATTACGAAAATAATGGTGTTAAGTGTTATGTATGTGGAGAAAATGTAACACAGGGACTCCGTATGTGTGAAGAAGCTCAACAGTGGGTTCATCCAAATTGTGTTGTCGCAGTCAGTTTAAGTTACACTCCAATCAATAAAATGTGTTTGTGTAGTGATCAGTGCAGCGCCATTAACAAACTTTTCGTGGCATACGATACAGGCATTGAACAATGTGTTGTTACAACATTAATGAATGATGTGTGCTGGCTAAAATCTGAAGTAAACAAACTAAAAAATGCCTTCTCAGTAGAAAAAAACCAAGTCAGCGAACGTAAAAGCAGCAGACACTCACTTTGACCTACTTTGTAACATGTCCTACACACCTAAAAAGGCTGATCAGGCAAAAGTTTCTACAGATAATTTTCATATCAAATTAAGTAATAGATATCAGGTATTATCAGACAGTACTGTAGTGCAAAAAGAGAAGTCATTGCGAATTCTCATGAATACCTTACAGCAAAAGGTCTCAATGAGAAACATTTAACTCATTCTGGCAGCAAAAAAAGTACTAATAGATTATATATTAGAAACAAATGTGATGATAAGGTGAACACTTTATTGCTGGGGAAAAATAACAGGGCTGAAAATCGGAAAGTAAATCGAGAAAATATTTACTTATTCTCATACAGTCATGGAAGAGGGCTAGCTGAAACACTGAAAGAAAAAATGGAAAAGGTAAATGTTATGGGTCTAGTGAAACAAGTTGCGCCTCTGTATTTTGTTATGAAAGATATCCACAAATACAAAGACTCGGGTTCAAATAACTCATTTATAATAATAGCTGGAGCAAATGATGTTTACAAAAATGAAGCGAAACATGCAATAAGAGATCTGAAGAAAATGCTTCAGTGTGTGCCAGCACTCAAAATAACTATCGTCAGTGTTCCTGAGCGACATGACCTAACAAAAACATCTTGTGTAAATAAATAAATAGAAATTATAAATCGTAAAATTGAGAACGTGTGCAAACTGTTCTGCAACATTAGCTTTCTTAAAGCTGCCAATCTAAGAGAAGACTTCACAACGCATGGAATGCACAGGAACAGCAGTGGCAAATCTAGATTGTGTGACTTAATACTGGAAAACCTACATCAATTCAATGAATCGCAGTATCCACCAATAGCAGTAAGTACGGTGGAGCCTAATCTAGGATCACAGAGTGGTACAACTGCAGTGACTTCGGATAAACTGAGAAACAATTCAAGTAAAGAAATTGACATAGATGATTTGTCAAGCTCAGCTTCTACTACATCAACTGTCCCGTCAACAGTGCAAGTGTCATTAACTCCAGCTACAGCGACTACAGCACCGGAAACATTAACATTAACTGCAGCAGGATCAACAACTAGACCACAGTGCTCCATCAAAGCTACTGTAGTGTCACCAAGGCCTGCTGCAGTCTGCAATCAAAAGAGTGCAAGTGTCAACAACTCAGTGAAAGTGTCATCAATCAAAGGAGTGGAAGTGTCATCAACTTCAGATACTTCAACTACAGCACCTGAAACATTAACTGCAGCAGGATCAACAATTAGATCACAGTGTTCCATCAAAACTACTGTAGTGTCACCACGGACTGCAGCAGTCTACAATCAAAAGAGGAGCTCGAGGCCTACAAAACTTGCTCTACTAAACAAGATTTTTTATGGTTTCGCAACAAAAAGGGGAAAACCGTGACTTAGGTAAGTCAGTTAGAAATGACACTCAGCAAAAGATCAATTATCTAACGAGCGTGTGCAAAAACTCGCCCATCTTGAAACCTAGCAAGTAAACTAGAACTGTTGACAATGAATATTAGTGACAGTAATACTATTGGTAATGCCGATATCCTTTGTTTTACTGAACACCGTGAAAGGAGTGTATCAATATGCTGAATCTAGATGGCTGTCGTATTGCCTCTCACTTTTGTAGAAACAGTGTGCAGAAGGGTGGTGTATTAATATATGTAAAAAAGAATATAATGTATAGATCTCTAGAGCTCACAAGGTACTGTTTTGATCAGCATTTTGAAGCTTGTGGCATAGAAATTAGCACCAATTACATTATAGTAACAGTGTATAGCGACACATCAGGGGGAAAATGTATGTTCTTTAAGCAACTCGAATCTCTTCTATCTTATATATATTCAGAAAATAAAAATACTGTAGTCTTAGGAGACTTTAACATTAACTTTCCAGATTACGATAGTAGTGTGCACACTGTTTCTACATATAATGAACACATACAACCTCACACCCAGGGTAGACTTCCCCACAAGGGTTACGAACTACTGTTCAAATCTTATAGATAATATTTTCATTGATGAGAATAGAAACACCAATGCAACAGTAAAACAAGTCCTAAATGGTCTTTCAGACCGTGACGGCCGATTGCTAACTATCAATGATATATGCCCACATGAGAAGGACAAAGTCTGTAAAAGGTCATTTAGGGTACTTAATAATGAAAATCTCATGATCTTCAACAGTTATCTTCAACTCATTGACTGGAGCCCAATTTATAGAGCACTGAAAGTCTATGACAAATTTAACCTATTGACAAATTTAACCTATTTATAAATGAATTTATGTGGCACTTTGAAGGTGTCTTCCCTCTAAGAACTGCAGAGAACAAGTACCAGAGCCATATCAGCAAACAGGAATAAAGACATCATGTAGGACTAAAAGACTGCTTTATGTTTCTCTCAGAAATACAAATGATCCTGAAAAGGAGCTCATTATAAAAGGTACTGCAGGATCTTAAATGAAGTTCTGATAAAGGCAAAAAGTATGTTCATCAAATCAGAAATAGATAATTCTGGCAACAAAATAAAAACCATCTGGGGTATTATTAAAAGAGAAACTGCTAGTTATTCGAACAATGCAGGAAATATTGAAGTTAGACATAATGGGAATATCACTGATAAAGGTGAAAATGTTGCAAAAATTTTCAACAAGCATTTTTTGACTGCAGCGCATAAGATAGGGTGTAAAGGTTCTATAAATGACCCTCTGAATCTTTTACAAAGAAGTGGACTTAGTGCAACACCGGAAATTAGCATGCCTCCTGTCACTGTTGAGGAAATTGGCTCTGAGCACTATGGGACTTAACAGCTACGGTCATCAGTCTGAGGAAATTAAGAAGATAATAAGGACAATGAAAAACAAAAACTCAACTGCTATTGATGGTATTTGCTCAAAGTGTTGAAACACACACACATTTTCATTTGTGAAGTCCTGTGCCACATCTTTAACGAATCACTGACACTAGGAATTGTCCCTGATAGACTTACATATGCAGTTGTGAAACCATTGTACAAGAAGGGTGACAGAAATGAAGCAACCAATTATCATCCTATGTAACTCTTAACTTGTTTCTCCAAGATTCTCGAGAAACTTGTACACAGAAGGATTCTTGAAAATCTTAGTAAATACGATTTTCTCAATAAAACTCAATTTGGTTTCCAGAAAAACATCTCAACAGAAGATGCAATATATTCTTTCACCAATGCAATTCTTGACTCAATCAATAGTAAAATGTCTGCATCTGGAATTTTTTGTGACTTTTCTAAGGCGTTCGATTGCGTGAACCGTGAGATTTTTCTGAGAAAGGCAGAATTTTATGGGTTAACTGGCGAAGCAGGGACATGGCTTGCCTCCTATTTAAAGGATCGGAAACAGAAAGTCATGGTAAACGACACTAATGGGGAACCAGTGTCCTCTACTTGGGGCACAATAAACTGTGGAGTCCCACAGGGCTCTATTCTGGGTCCTCTACTTTTCCTTATTTTCATAAATGACCTTCCAGTGTGTACAAGGGCTAAGGTAAAATTTCCTTTGTTTGCCGATGACATGACAATTCTGGTACACAATTCAACAAATACTAATCTTGAGATCACTGTAAATGCAATTTTTCAGGAGACCTTTAACTGGTTTACCTCTAATGGACTATCACTAAATTTTGAAAAAACTCAATTGATTCAATTCCATGTGTTGTTGTTGTTGTGGTCTTCAGTCCTGAGACTCATTTGATGCAGCTCTCCATGCTACTCTATCCTGTGCAAGCTTCTTCATCTCCCAAAACTTACTGCAACCTACATCCTGAATCTGCTTAGTGTATTCATCTCTTGGTCTCCCTCTACGATTTTTACCCTCCACGCTGTCCTCCAATGCTAAATTTGTGATCCCCTGATGCCTCAGAACATGTCCTACCAACTGGTCCCTTCTTCTGGTCAAGTTGAGCCACAAACTCCTCCCCAATTCTATTCAATACCTCCTCATTAGTTACATGATTTAGCCATCTAATCTTCAGCATTCTTCTGTAGCACCACATTTCGAAAGCTCCTATTCTCTTCTTGTCTAAACTGTTTATCATCCATGTTTCACTTCCATACATGGCTACACTCCATACAAATACTTTCAGAAGTGACTTCCTGACACTTAAATCTATACTCGATGTTAACAAATTTCTTTTCGGGGAAGCATTTTCCTTGCCATTATTGCTAGTCTACATTTTATATCCTCTCTACTTCGACCATCATCAGTTATTTTGCTCCCCAAATAGCAAAACTCCTTCACTACTTTAACTGTCCCATTTCCTAATCTAATTCCCTCAGCATCACCCGACTTAATTCGACTACATTCCATTATCCTTGTTTTGCTTTTGTAGATGTTCATCTTATATCCTCCTTTCAAGACACTGTCCATTCCGTTCAGCTGCTCTTCCAAGTCCTTTGCTGTCTCTGACAGAATTACAATGTCATCGGCGAACCTCAAAGTTTTTACTTCTTCTCCATGAATTTTAATACCTACTCTGAATTTTTCTTTTGTTTCCTTTACTGCTTGCTCAATATACAGATTGAATAACGTCGGGGAGAGGCTACAACCCTGTCTCACTCCCTTCCCAACCACTGCTTCCCTTTCATGCCCCTCGACTCTTACAATTGCCATCTGGTTTCTGAACAAATTGTAAATACCCTTTTGCTCCCTGAATTTTACCCCTGCCACCTTTAGAATTTGAAAGAGAATATTCCAGTCAAAAGCTTTCTCTAAGTCTACAAATGCTAGAAATGTAGGTTTGCCTTTCCTTAATCTTTCTTCTAAGATAAGTCGTAGAGTCAGTATTGCCTCATGTGTTCCAATATTTCTACGGAATCCAAACTGATCTTCGCCAAGGTCCGCTTCTACCAGTTTTTCCATTCGTCTGTAAAGAATTTGCGTCAGTATTTTGCAGCTGTGACTTATTAAACTGTTAGTTCGGTAATTTTCACATCTGTCAACACCTACTTTCTTTGGGATTGGAATTATTATATTCTTCTTGAAGTCTGAGGGTATTTCGCCTGTCTCATACATCTTGCTCACAAGATGGTAGAGTTTTGTCAGGCCGTCAGTAGTTCTAATGGAATGTTGTCTACTCCCGGGGCCTTGTTTCGACTCAGGTCTTTCAGAGCTCTGTCAGACTCTTCACGCAGTATCGTATCTCCCATTTCATCTGCATCTACATCCTCTTCCATTTCCATAATATTGTCCTCAAGTACATCACCTTTGTATAGACCCTCTATATACTCCCTCCACCTTTCTGCTTTCCCTTCTATGCTTAGAACTGGGTTTCCATCTGAGCTCGATATTCATACAAGTGGTTCTATTTTCTCCAAAGGTCTCTTTAATTTTCCTGTAGGCAGTATCTATCTTACCCCTCGTGAAATAAGCCTCTACATCCTTACATTTGTCCTCTAACCATGCCTCCTTAGCTATTTTGCACTTCCTGTCGATCACAGTTTTGAGACTTTTGTATTCCTTTTTGCCTGCTTCATTTACTGCATTTTTATATTTTCTCCTTTCATCAATGAAATTCAATATTTCTTCTGTTACCCAAGGATTTCTACTAGCCCTCGTCTTTTTACCTACTTGATCGTCTGCTGCCTTCACTACTTCATCCCTCAGAGTTACCCACTCTTCTTCTACAGTATTTCTTTCCCCCATTCGTGACAATTGTTCCCTTATGGTCTCCCTGAACCTCTGTACAGCCTCTGATTTAGTCAGTTTATCAAGGTCCCATCTCCTTAAATTCCCACCTTTTTGCAGTTTCTTCAGTTTTAATCTACAGTTCCTGGAAATGTCTTACAATTTAATACCTGGTTCCTAAATCTCTGTCTTACCATTATATAATCTATCTGATACATTCTAGTATCAATTCCATACAAGCCACAATATCAAAGGTGAGATTAATGTTAAATATAATGATGGGAATTTAGCAAGAGTGGTGTCAACAAAGTTCTTGGGTCTGCTTGTTAATAGCAATCTAAACAGGTCCTTACACGTTCCTTACCTGTATAAAAAACTAAGCTCAGCAATTTATGCTATTCGTGTGATTGCTTCCTTCAGTGATTTAAATACTTTGACAGCTACGTATTTTGGTTATTTTCATGCCCTGATGACCTATGGAATGATATTCTGGGGAAACCAGTGAAAGGCAAACAAAATCAATCCTCTTAGCCCAGAAAAGAGTCAGGATTCTGTATGGTGTCAATTACAGACATTCCTGCAGGAAACTGTTCCAAGAGCTGAGAATACTCACAACAGTATCTCAATACATTTTCTCTATCATGTGTTTCTTGTGTAAAAACCATTCCCTTTTTGAAATGAACAGCATGTATCATAACTATGACACTAGGGTAAAAAATGATCTACATCTTGCACAAAAGAATCCAAGTATGGTACAAAAAGGAGTACACTACTCTTGCATAAAAATATTTAATGCTCTCCCTCAGGCAATAAAAATGTCAGTTACCGATCCACCTACTTTTAAAGATCAACTTAAACAATATCTTCTAAGTTATACCATTTACTCACTGGACGAATTTATGTATAAGAGTATGTGAATTGATTTTGATCTATTGTAAGTATGTTCAACGTAATTTGTAACTTTTTACAAAAAACAATTCTTGTAAACATTTTTTCTATGAAATATATTATTCATTGTACAGTCTATTACTATAAACAAATGTCTATAAATCTATGTACACAACATGTTCTACATCAAAGCGATTTATCGCTAATGGGTCTACAGAACACGAATGAAATAAATAAATAAATTTCTGAGAGGGTACTGAAGAGTGTAATGAACAATTTCCTATGCAGGTGTTAGAAATGCTTGAACAATGCATGGAGGCAGTTCCAGGATCTTCTTGCTTAGTATAAATGAGCAATTTACTTCTTTATTATTTTAGAAATAAGTTACGCACGAAACCATACTGTACTTCCTGCAGGCCTCCTGCCATCTGTGCCGAGGGCACAGCGACTGGCCTCGCCAGCACCGCACGCTGCATTCGCAACTGATCGCCCTGTACGAGGAACAGTAGTGAACCTAAGAATGAGCCTTGGGGACCCCATATGTGACTTCTCCCCTTTCAGAATAATGTCCCTAGGCTACATTGTTTGAATTACTAAGTACAATGTTCTGCATTCTTTTGGTTAGACATGGCATTATCCACAGGTTGGCTGTACCATCAATCCCATAAAACTTCAATTTCTCTATAGGAATACTGTGATTCACAGTCAAATGCCTTAGGTAGGTCACAGAAAATACCAATTGTATTATTTTATTATTTAATGTTTGTAAAATTTGACGAGTGAATGTGTAAACTGCATTTTCAGTAGAGCATGTCCTCTGAAACTCAAACTGTGATTTTCTGATGATATTAGTGTTTCTCAGGTGAGATACTAATTTAAAATATATCACCTTCTCAAAAATTATGGAAAATGATGGCGGTAGTGAAACAGGTTAGTAGTTATTGACATCTCTCCTATCACCTTTGTTACATAGGGGTTTGACAATGACATATTTCAGTTTCTCTGGAAAAATGCCTCGAGTAGTGATGCATTAAGTATTTCATATAAGACTGGGCTTATTGTATGGGAACTAATCTGCATTTTTCTATTGTAAATACCGTAAAAAACAGATGAGCTTTTACTTCTGAAAGAATGTATAATTTTCTTAATTACAAAAGAGAAGTTGGTGATACAATCATATGATTAAGTTTTATGGTTGTTGCTTTTTCTATTGAACTGATGGTCCCTATAATTTCTACTAGATTTTTGAAATGACTATTGAATATATTTACTAGCTATGACTCATAATTTATAGCCCATATATTCAATTCAACAGTGGTGTTATTCTTTTTCGTGGCTGACTGTCCTGTCTCTCATTTCACTACAGTCCACATAGGCTTAAATCTATTGTTGGAAGTATCAATTTGTGGCATTACGAGTAAGTGCACGTTCCTTGACTTTTTAATAATTTTTCGTAGAAATTTTGAATAGTTTTTGTAGTGTGTGGCTACCTCAGGATCTCTATTTGTTGTTGCCAACAGACATATTTTCCCTTTTTCTTTCACAAGTTACTTTACTCCCTTTAGTGATCCACCTGGCCGTTTAATGTCCTCTGCGATTAGCTTATGCGGAAAGCTATTTTCAAATAATGATATGAATTTGTAATGGAATAGATTAAATTTTATGTTAGCATTTGGTTCATCCCAGGGCATCTCTTGTAAACTATTCCTAAAAACTGGAGTCATTAATTATTCTAACTGATTTCCACTAATGAGTATCCAAACAATAAAGCACTATGTTATTTATCCTAACTAACTGTTGATCACGATCAGAGAGAGCATCTGAATAAACAGTTACTGTCTCGCTTTGTGATTAAATGTGCATCATGATCAGAGAGAGTATTTGTTACTGAGTAAACATTTATTTTCTTGCTTTCAGCCAATAAAACATTATGAGTTAGGATTCAGTTGTTAATTACTGAGATCAAATTGTAGGTTCCAAATAATTTTTGCTTTATAAAACGTACAGTAAAGTCGCCATAGACCGATTGCTGCTCTCAGACACAAAGCACGGTAAGGAATGCAGATTCGTTAAAAACACATCAAACTTTCCCTTCAGGGATCTGTTGCAGTTACAATTAAAAATGAACTATTTTTCAGTATTAATTCACAAACACACAATTCTATGTGCTTACTTATCACTACAAAATCTGCTCATCTCAATGTTTTTGAGCTCGTGTACTGTCTTAATATGTGTAACAGTTTCTACATTTCCCATATCAGTTCTGCACGAGCAAGCTGCTAGAGTGTAATCTTTTCTATCAAAGTTGTCTAACCCAGTGGCTACTCGATGCTCAGATAGGCACAGGTAGTCTATCCCTTCAGAGCTCTCAAAATTTTCCAGATGTATAAGATGCTCTTCTACCTGACGATTCAGTTCTCTAATACTTTGACGGAATAAGCTAGCCTTATTTTTCTGTGCATTTTTAAGCATTTTGTGTATTTCTTCCGTATTTTTTCTTATTTCAAAATAGTGTGCTCAAATTACAATTCTAAGCTAAAAACCCATAATACTTCAATTTATCTAGCAGAATACTGTGATTCACACAGTCAAATGCCTTAGGTAGATCACAGAAAAGCCCTCCTGTATATTTTCTGCAAGACGTTCAGCCAGCCTGTCTTTCTCCATCTCTCAATTGCAGCAACAGGCACTGCACTCACATTAGATTTTATTTCAGTCAGCAACAGCCTCCTCAACTCAGTGTTCACACAGCTCACAGCCTAAAGACAGTGTTAACCCAGAGCTGGTCGTGACACTGTACAAACTCAAACTTTTGTGTGCAGCTCATCTCTGTCTTCATGCAGGCTGTTTCCTTTTAATAATTCTGATAATCACTTTAATGGCTGCTTTCTGAAAGTTTAGACCTGCAGTTTATATTTCAGTGTTAAACAAACCTTACTACCATAACTGAAAAATGCACTGAGCAATGTTGAATACCCGTGATGGAAGGATGTGAGGTAAGTAAATGAGGTTTTTTTATAATATTAGAAAATATTTCTTTTAATATATAAGTGGCTTATGAACAAAGGAAACAAGAATGTGTTTCCAAATGTTTTGCATATTCCTGACACAAAAGTGACTGGTGTCCATTTTTATGTAAGCAGAGTAGGTCGAGGTTTCTCGAGTAGTGGAAACTTGTGAGTTACAAACGTGAATAAAGCATAAAATATTAAAGCTGTGAGTCCAACATGCTATTTCTTGATCACTCCTTTATGCTAATTCTCTACCGTTTTCAGATGAAGTATTAGTAGTGTCCTGCTTGACCCAGTCAAGTCATTTAAATACCTGGGCATCATGTTTCAAAGTGATATGAAATGAAACAAGCATGTGAGAACTGTGGTAGGAAAGGTGAATGGACAGTTTAAGTTTACTGGCAGAATTTTAGGAAAATGTGGTTCACATTTAAAGGAGACTGCCAGAAGAAGCAGCCACTGGCTCCGAAAGCTTGCGTAAGTAAAAACCCATTTTTATGTGGGTGTTCTCTTGCTGTCGCTTGGTGGGTATATTTTTTTTATCTATCCCGTTACACTGTATTATACAAATCAGTAGTTAAAGATAATAATTAAAGTTAAACATTCAAAATGCTGTACAAATAACACCACTGGTCAGAATGACATCAAATTGCAACGGAATATTATCAGAGACGGGGGGGAAAAGTATGGCGGAAGAAAACAAATAGTGTGAAAATTGATCAATAGATGGTGCTGTGTGTGTCAGAATATGTAAATGAAAATGCCTGTCACACGGGCCATTGAAGTTGGTACAAAAATGCCGGGTACACGGCTTTTCCTCCTTTCGCATCTGCATCGTCTGCCATGACTGCCTCAATGCAGGATCGCGCTCTGCTTGTAAAGCTGTATTACAAGAATGATGACTGTGCACATGTTGCTCTGCAGAAATTCCGGACACTGAAGTGTTTGAAAAAAGGCATTGGTCCAATGACTGCCATGGATCTGGAGAAAATGAAATTGGAAAAGATTGGTAGAGGTAGGAAACAAACTGATTCGACATCCGTGGGAGCAGTGGCCACAGCAGTACAGGAGTATAGTGCACGGAGAATTGCCTGAACACTGGACATACCCGTGAGCACGGTGTGGAAAATACTACGAAGCATCTTTCTTTGTTATTCATTCAAAATTACCCATATGCGTGAGTTGCTTCCTGTTGACCTGCCAGCAAGGGAGACGTTTGCTTTAGAATTTCTTGTGCTCACAGAAGTGGACAATGACTGACCGTGGAAGATTTTGTGGACAGACGAAGCCCTGACAGGATATGTCAATACACAGAATTGTAGAATATGCGCAATGGAAAATCCACACGCATATCAACCGGTACCACATCATCCTGAAATGGTCACTGTATGGTGAGGGTTTACGGCATCACTTATCGTAGTGCCATATTTTTTTGAAGAGACAGGTGCTTCGGGTCCTGTTACCTGTACCGTCACTGGTAAGCGCTACAAGTGTCCTTTGTGCAACCACGTCATTCCAGCTCTCCGACGGCACGGACGTGCGGATGGGATCACTTTTATGCAAGATAGCGCACCTCTGCACATTGCAAATCCAGTTAAGCAGCTGCTGAAGTGCCATTTCAGAAATGCTAGAATTATCAGCCACCACTTCCCTACAGCCTGGCCGTCCCGATCACCTGACCTTAATCTGTGTGACATCTGGCTGTGGGGCTATCTGAAAGACGTTGTGTTCAGTATTCCGATTGCAAACATGGATCCACTGAAGGCACACATTGTGCAACACATTCTGAACATGACCCCAGAAACATTTCGATCGATTGGGGAACGTGCTCTTTCTCAATTTCAACTTTTTGCAGAAAACTGTGGACAGCGTAGTGAACATGTTTTGTGCCAGTCACACGGAAATTAATAATCTGATCTGATTTTGATTGATGCTTTTTATGTGGCTTTAGGACTCAGGATAATTAAAAACCAATGTGATTGACGCTTTTTACACAGTTTTTCGCCTCAGGACAATTAAAAACCAATGTGAGTAATGTTTTTTATGAGGTTTTTGGCCTCAGGCCAATTAAAAATCGATTTTCCCATCCAATGTGATACAACCTTGCCGTGGTGAATCTTGTCGTAACTAACAGTATCACACCTGTACACCCATGCACACTGGGTAGTACAGTTTGTTTAACATCAAACATACACCTCAGGCATCGTTGTATGATTCATTTATTATCTGTAGTCGACCACTACTAATTTTGAAGCTTACAGCACCATTTATTGCTACATTTTGTAGCTATTTATTTTTCTTGTAACATACGTTTTCCCCCTTCTCCGATAATATTCCGTTTCAATTTGACATCATTCTGACCAGTGTTGTTATTTCTACAGTGGTTTGAAAGTTTAACTTTAATTATCATCACCCTGTATTTTCCAGTGCGAAAAGTCTACAAGAATCAGTTGTGAAGATTAGAGAGACATGATCAAATATAATAAATAAAGCTAGCCCAATGTTCTCCCTCTCTCTTTCTCTCCATGTGTGTGTGTGTGTGTGTGTGTGTGTGTGTGTGTGTGTGTGTGTGTGTGTGTTTGAATTATACAAGACTGAGGAAAAAAACAACAAATCAGGTATACCAACACCAAAACTTTCCATTACCATATCTGTGCGTGCAAAAATTTAAATCCAGATTTAGGAACTTCACTGTCTCCCCTTCCCTCCTTCAAAAATAGACCACTTCAAATCAATGTTGGGACCATTCTTTCAACATCACTACAGTTGAGTTCTACCATTATCACCATCATCGTCGTCATTATAACAATAATATTTCACTGTTCAAGGACATCAGTGTACACAAGAGAGTGTCACACAAGTAAAGTATATTAAAACTAATACAGTTCCTACTGTGAGGCAAGAATGAATGACAATGAGGAGAGAGTTCTCTAGGCACAGTGTGCGCCTCGGCACTCACCGGCACTCCCTGCTGCAGCAGCCTCTCGGCTCGGGCAGCGGGACCGCCTAGCTCCGAGGAGGCGAGCGAGGACGAGGAGAGGGAGCACCGCGGGCTGGACGAGAGCGGCCCCGGCCCCCGCACTCCCGTACCGCCGCTGCTCGGCCCCAGCAGGTGGTAGCCGGATGCCCGCCCGCTGTCCAGGCTCGCAGTGCTGTGGCGCGACCCGGAGCCCGACCCGGAACCCGAAGAACCCGGACTGTCTCTCCCGGGACTCTGCAACGTGTGCTCCAAATTACCATTCTCCGAACAGCACGACACTACTTATATATTTAGGTTAACACCCTAGGAGGCTCATTAAGAGTAGCTCTACATAATTTCTCTGTATTCTAATAAAAACATTTCATTGTTTTCCTCTAATTTTTTAAAAGAAATTGCCAAATTTACCAAGCCAAGTTAGCCTCCTCCTCCTCATTATTACTACTATTATTATTTTAAAAAGAAGAAAATGATTCATTCGTAGGAATTGCAGTCTTTATCTTACCTGTGTCATATCAATTCCTTGATCTTCCTGAAGAGACATCTGGTGGTAGTAGGCTGCACTCTTGCCAGAATGCATTAACTGTGTGTACTGAACACCCTGCAGATGTCACAAAAAACACAACTACAGTCATATTTGTCGAAATTTCAGCAAATGAAACAGTACAATTTAATGATACCTTTGAAGTAAATAATTGGTTGTCATATGCTCTGAATTATTCATGAAAGTGAATACTGAGCTGTGAATAAGCTGTTACATGATATTTGTGTGTTCTACTTCTCTCTCAACAACAGCAGTATAACATTTTTATACTGTCATAAGTGTACTTTGGCACATAAATATATATCATTTAACTTCAGCTGCAATCTGCTCTCATGAAACGTTGTTGGTCAGAAATGTAAATGTGTTGGAACTAGTTTATATCAAATGTGACTCACCTGTGGACCTGGGAATGTGAAGGCGGGGTACGAGAACTGTGCTCCGGGTGATTTTCCTGTCAGTTCGTATACTTCACTATGGTCACATGCCTCTGAAAATAAAGATTCTAATTAGAAACAGTTAAACTTAATTAGAAATAGCTATCGGTACATCGAAATAAAATCATCTGAAACACACTGGGTGAAAGAGTAGTGACACACACGAAAAATACTGTTCAGTCATTAAATTTTTGATTAAGATACCCACACTGTGGTTGTTTTCAAGTTTAATGAAGTCAGAGACTGTCACAAATAAATCTTTGTCAAAAATATACACACACACACACACACACAGAGCTCATTTTGTGTGTTAGAGTGTGTGTGTGTGTGTGTGTGTGTGTGTGTGTGTGTGTGTCATCTATCTTTGATGAAGGCCTTACTGGTTAAAAGCTTTATTTGTGACAGTCTTTTTGTAGTGCCTATCTGCGATTCAGCATATGGTGACTGGCAACTTTCCTTTTCATAATACTGCTACATTCCATCCTGGATTTTCCATTGATTAAATGAACTTTGAAGAATACTAATACTGTGGCTTACACATGTGAGCAAATAATGTTTCATTTCATAAAGGAACAATTATTATTTTTGGTAATGGCTAACTATGGAAAACACCTCATCTACACGACAGTTCACTGAATGATTTCTTCCTGCAGAATGTGTTGTGACTGCTTGCACATTCGTCAATGTGGGGAACCTGAAGTACTTCCTCTCATTATTTATTCAAACATACGCATTACATCTACATAAATACTCCTTTTAAGTACTGTGAAGTGCACGGCAGTGAGTACCAGTTATTAGAGCTTTTTCCTGTTACATTCACATATGGAATACAGGGGGAATCATTGCTTAAACTGCTCTGTGTGTGCTATAATTAATTTAATTTTTTCTTTGCTTTCGCTACGGGAGTGATGCGTAGGGAGGTTGTGGTATATTCCTGGATTCGTCATTTAAAACCACCTTCTTTGCATATGTTCAATATCTCTTGTTAGGCCTATTTGTTATGTAAGCAATCTCCTCTGCACCCTGACTGCAACTGGTTAACTGAAGACTGCCATCCATTTACCTGTAACAGCGTCTATCCGAATAGTCAATTTTATATCCCTCATAATTCATTGATAATGTAGCCATAAGATACTACATTTTTTGGTTTTACGAAGTACACAATTTTACATTTTTGAACATTTAAAACAAGTTGCCAATCTTTTCACCACTTCCAAGTTTTATGAAGATCTGACTGAATATTTGTGCAGTTTTTTAAGACAGTGGTTCATTATAAATGACAGATTCATGTGTAAAAAGTCTGAGGTTGCTATTATTGTTGTTTGGAAGGCCATTAATATTTGAGAACATAAATAGCAAGGGTCTTAACATATTTTCCTACGGCACATCTCAAGTTGCTTCTACGTGTGCCAACGAGTCTCCGTGCTTGATAACAGAGTGTGTCCTATTTCCTTTGTGACTGGAAATCCTTAGTCCAGTGATTTGACTCACCATATGATCGTACTTTTGACAATAAGCGTAGGTGTGGTACTGAGTCAAATGCATTTTGGAAGTTAAAAAATACTGCATTTATTCAGCTGCCTTGATCTGTGGCTTTCTTATCATTTGAAAAAAAAGTACAAGTGGGTTTCAAACTATCAGTGTTTTCAGAATCCATGCTGGTTGGCATAGAGGAAGTCTTCTGTTTGAGACACCTCAGGATTTTACAAGAAACAGATGTACAGGTAGTTTTGTGAATCGTGCCTGGTACTCTTCTTGTAGACGGCTGTAACCTGTGCTTCCTTCCAACAACTGGGAGCTGCTTTATCTTTGAGAGATATATAGAATATTATTGTTAAAGACAGGGCTAATTCAACCGCAAATCCGTTGTGAAATCTGATAGGGATACCATCGGGTCCTGGAACCTTGTTCAGTTTTAGTGATTTCAGCTGTTTCTCAACACCACTGACACTAATATCTATACCACTGATCTTTGGAGTGATGCGAGAATTAAAAAGGAAGAATACTTTTGAATTTCCTTTTGTAAAGGAACATTTGAAAACAGAGTTAAGCATTCCTGCTTTTGTTTTGCTGCCCTCAATTTCAGTTCCTGTCTCGTCCATGAGAGTTCGACAACTAACTTAGCTGCCACTAACAGCCTTTATATATGACCATTATTTTTTAAGTTTTCTGAGAGATCTGGATAATATTAGTCACTGAAGGTTTCATGCATTGCCCTCTTGACAACCAAATGTGTTTAATTCAGCATATCTCTATGCGTAGTAGTATGTTTTGTGCAGTAGTCTTCATTTATTAAGCATTTGCTTTACCGTGACTGTATACAGGGTGGTCCATTGATCGTGACCGGGTCAAATATCTCACGAAATAAGCGTCAAACGAAAAAACTACAAAGAACGATACTTGTCTAGCTTGAAGGGGGGAAACCAGATGGCGCTATGGTTGGCCCGCTAGATGGCGCTGTCATAGGTCACACGGATATCAACTGCGTTTTTTAAAATAGGAACCCCCATTTTTATTACATATTTGTGTAGTACGTAAAGAAATATGAATGTTTCAGTTGGACCACTTTTTTCGCTTTGTGATAGATGGCGCTGTAATAGTCACAAACATATGGCTCACAATTTTAGACGAACAGTTGGTAACAGGTAGGTTTTTTAAATTAAAGTACAGAACGTAGGTACGTTTGAATATTTTATTTCGGTTGTTCCAATGTGATATATCATATCATTTCTGAAAACGCATGCTGTTATAGCGTGATTACCTGTAAATACCACATTAATACAATAAATGCTCAAAATGATGTCCGTCAACCTCAATGCATTTGGCAATACGTGTAACGACATTCCTCTCAACAGCGAGTAGTTCGCCTTCCGTAATGTTCGCACATACATTGACAATGCGCTGACGCATGTTGTCAGGCGTTGTCAGTGGATCACGATAGCAAATATCCTTCAACTTTCCCCACAGAAAGAAATCCGGGGACGTCAGATCCGGTGAACGTGCGGGCCATAGCATGGGGCTTCGACGACCAATCCACCTGTCACGAAATATGCTATTCAATACCGCTTTAACCGCACGCGACCGAGCGAGGTGGCGCAGTGGTTAGACACTGGACTCGCATTCGGGAGGACGACGGTTCAAGCCCGCGTCCGGCCATCCTGATTTACGTTTTCCGTGATTTCCCTAAATCACTCCAGGGAAATGCCGGGATGGTTCCTCTGAAAGGGCACAGCCGACTTCCTTCCCTAATCCGGTGAGACCGATGACTTCGCTGTCTGGTCTCTTTCCCCCAAACAACCCAACCCAACCGCACGCGAGCTATGAGCCGGACATCCATCATGTTGGAAGTACATCGCCATTCTGTCATGGAGTGAAACATCTAGTAGTAACATCGGTAGGACATTACGTAGGAAATCAGTATACATTGCACCATTTAGATTGCCATTGATAAAATGGGGGCCAATTATCCTTCCTCCCATAATACCGCACCATACGTTAACCCGCCAAGGTCGCCGATGTTCCACTTGTCGCAGCCATCGTGGATTTTCCGTTGCCCAATAGCGCATATTATGCCGATTTACGTTACCGCTGTTGGTGAATGACGCTTCGTCGCTAAATAGAGCGCGGGCAAAAAATCTGTCATCGTCCCGTAATTTCTCTTGTGCCCAGTGGCAGAACTGTACACGAAGTTCAAAGTCATCGCCATGCAATTCCTGGTGCATAGAAATACGGTACGGGTGCAATCGATGTTGATGTAGCATTCTCAACACCGACGTTTTTGAGATTCCCGATTCTGGCGCAATTTGTCTGCTACCGATGTGCGGATTAGCCACGACAGCAGCTGAAACACCTACTTGGGCATCATCATTTGTTGCAGGTTGTGGTTGATGTTTCACATGTGGCTGAACACTTCCTGTTTCCTTAAATAACACAACTATCCGGCGAACGGTCCGGACACTTGGATGATGTCGTCCAGGATACCGTGCAGCAAACACAGCACACGGCCGTTGGGCATTTTGATCAGAATTGCCATACATCAACACGATATCGATGCTTACCGCAATTGGTAAACGGTCCATTTTAACACGAAGCAAATACCGTCCGCACTGATGGAATGTTACGTGATACCACGTACTTATACGTTTGTGAGTATTACAGCGCCATCTATCACAAAGCGAAAAAAGTGGTCCAACTAAAACATTCATATTTCTTTACGTACTACACGAATACGTAATAAAAAAATGGGAGCTCCTACTTAAAAAAAAAAAAAAAACACAGTTGATATCCGTTTGACCTATTGCAGCGCCACCTAGCGGGCCAACCATAGCGCCATCTGGTTTCCCCCTTCAAGCTAGACGAGTTTCGTTCTTTGTAGTTTTTTCGTTTGACGCTTATTTCGTGAGATATTTTGGCCCGGTCACGGTCAATGGACCACCCTGTATAATGGAGGATCCCTCGGATCATGACCTGTTCTACTGCATACATATCAATCAGCTTCATGTTCAAATAGTCTTTCGAACTTCTTTCATTCTTCTACTTTCTCCTGTCCTGAGCTAAATGTATCAAGTTCCAAACTAAGATATTACATCTTGATTATCCAGTATGCCGAACATTTGGATCCTTCTGCTTGTTTTAGTTGCCATTTGCACTTTGGTAATCAGTTACTAGAAGTGCATCATTTGTCGCTGATACCATTTTGAATGAGAACATTCAAAAAGAGGTCACATCTATTCCGGCGTAAATGCAAAAGCCGGCACGGCAGGCGAGAAGGTTAGAGCAGAGTGGGCTGTGAAGAAGCCGACAGCCAACTGCACGCGGAAAACCTGACGGCAGCGCCCGCGCCCTCCACACGAAGAGCACGTAAAAGCCACCGCCTACAGTAGTTGAAGGCGACTTCCTCAGCGGCATCAAGAATGGGCACTAGTATAGCAGCGACCTACCAACTGTATTCCTTCACTTGTACTGGATTTGTATATACTGAAGGGATTTCTTGTTTGTCCGTCGCCCTTTGCTCGCGACATATCTGTATATCACTGGGATCATTTCCTTTTGTAATAAACTTCATTAATACGATTTGCTCGAATTGTTGTCTGGCGATCCGAGAAAGCAGAATCACCAGTAAAGAGAGGGCGGCCATTCGTGATCTTACCGGCTGACAAAGGCAATCCTACAGTTCTTGTCTCCTATAAGGACTACACTGATAAGATGCAGAGCCTGCTAAATGACGATTCCTACCAGAAGATCAACGTTGACCCTACAAAGAAGGTGGAGAACAAGACGAGGTCGTTTCTCAAGGACGCAGATTTACCGGAGGGCGACGCTAAGAAATTGTTACACCAAGTTCCGGTACCGCCTAGACTATATGGACTACCGAAGGTTCACAAAGACAGGGTACCATTACGCCCCATTGTCAGCAACATCAGGGCACCTACATATTTGTTCGCCAAATACCTGACGGGAATATTAAGTCCTTATGTGGGTAAATGCCCTCATCACATCCGTAATTCCGTGGATTTTGTTCAACGCCCTGACAGCTTCAGGTTGGATGAGTCAGATATCATGGTGAGTTTTGACGTCGTTTCCTTGCTTATGAGGGTACCCCTGCGAGTGTCACTAGAATTGATTAGTCAGAAGTTTGACGAGAAGACCACTGAACTTTTTAGGCATGTCTTGACTTCCACGTATTTTCTATTTAATGGAGAATACTACGAACAAACGGAGGGAGTCACCACGGGTAGCCCACTCTCACCGGTGGTAGCGAATTTGTACATGGAGAACTTCGACGAGGAAGCCCTCTCGTCATCCGAATGGAAACCTTCTTGCTTTTTCCGTTACGTGGACGACACGTTCGTCATCTGGCCACATGGTATGGATAAACTCCTTCACTTCCTTACACATCTAAACTCCATACACCCCAACATCAAATTCACTATGGAGACTGAAACGGAGGGTAAATTACCTTTCCTTGACGTCTTGGTCAAGAGAAGGGCCGACGGCACCCTAGGTCATGGGGTGTATCGGAAGACAACGCACACTGATCTGTATTTGCACGCAGACAGCTGCCACCACCCTTCACAGAGAAATGGGGTACTTAAAACTCTAATACATAGGGCGCGCACTATCTCTGACGCTGAGAGTCTACCCCAGGAATTGGAACATCTGAGAACTGTATTCCGAAAAAATGGGTACTCAGAGTGGCAGATTCAACGTGCTCTCCGCCCAACCACTGCAGCACAACCTGTTGAGATGGATGAAGTCACGAGGGAGGAGGTAGGCACTGCGTTTATTCCATATACAGGCGCACTCTCGGGGAATATCGCCCGCATGTTGAAGAAACACCTGGTCGGAACTGTGTTTTGTCCTCCGAATAAAACTCGTGCGCTGGTGGGGAGCGCCAAAGATGACCTCGGTTTGAGGAAGGCCGGCGTGTACCAGATTCCGTGTCAATGTAGCAAGTCGTATATTGGTCAGACGATGCGTACCGTCGAGGATCGATGCCGGGAACACCAGAGGTACACTCGACTGATGTATCCGAGCAAGTCGGCGGTCGCTGAACATTGTTTGTCGGAAAATCACGCTATGGAGTATGAACGCACGAAGATTCTGGTACAGACGTCGAGATACTGGGACAGGGTTGTTAGAGAGGCCATCGAAATTCGCGCCAATGACGACCTCATAAACCGTGACTGTGGCTATAACCTTAGCGAGGCTTGGGACCCAGCGATTTCGTTAATCGAGAGTAAATCGAGCAAACTTATAGTTGTGACGACCACGGCGGACAGAGCCATCACACCGACGTCATCTCAGACGGCGTCGCAATCTGCTCCACCGCGCGACCGTGGCGCGGGGCGCGGGGCGCGGATGGCGGAGGGAGTGCGCCGTGGGCGGAGGGTATTTAAATCGGCCGCCGCCGCGACCGAACCCAGTTCCCCCTGAGCAGCCATAGCGTACGGATCTCCCTACCGGCACGTTCACAGGAGCTCAGTCCGTCAGTTCACCTGATGATGGCGACATGTATGATCGCCGAAATATTGTGCCCGTTGGACACTGCAGACCGGCAGTACACCCGTGGATATTTTGAAGATCTTGTTGTATCCTGCCTACTCGTCAAATATGGGGTGCCTAGGAAACTTGCTTTCTCGGATCGCTAGACTACAATTCAAGCAAATCGTATTAATGAAGTTTATTACAAAAGGTTCAAATGGCTCTGAGCACTATGGGACTCAACTGCTGAGGTCATTAGTCCCCTAGAACTTAGAACTAGTTAAACCTAACTAACCTAAGGACATCACAAACATCCATGCCCGAGGCAGGATTCGAACCTGCGACCGTAGCGGTCTTGCGGTTCCAGACTGCAGCGCCTTTAACCGCACGGTATTACAAAAGGAAATGATCCCAGTGATATACAGATATGTCGCGAGCAAAGGGCGACGGACAAACAAGAAATCCCTTCAGTATATACAACTCCAATACAAGTGAAGGAATACAGTTCGTAGGTCGCTGCTATACTCAAAAATCACACAACAAGAACTATTTGTTGCCTTTAGATCCAATGTGCGAGTATTTCCATCGTTAGTGGGGTCCCAAATTATCTGTTGTAGGTGGTTTCGAGAAGGCATTCAGCGAAGTGGCACGGGGCGTTTTCTCACGCTCACTACTTACGATTGTCGGGTGCTTAAGGCCGCCTCCGATGATGACATGTCATGTACTAGCACACATGTTACTGAAACTTCCTGGCAGATTAAAACTGTGTGCCCGACCGAGACTCGAACTCGGGACCTTTGCCTTGCGCCGGCAAGTGCTCTACCAACTGAGCTACCGAAGCACGACTCACGCCCGGTACTCACAGCTTTACTTCTGCCAGTATCTCGTCTCCAGGAGAGCTTCTGTAAAGTTTGGAAGGTAGGAGACGAGATACTGGCAGAAGTAAAGCTGTGAGTACCGGGCGTGAGTCGTGCTTCGGTAGCTCAGTACTCAGTCAGCCTTCGGCGGCGCAGCGGTTCGGACGGTGTTTACGTCCCTGCCGCACGTCTGCGCGAGAGGTGTTTACGTTACGTGTGTAGCGGTGTGTCGCGGTAATACATAGAACGAATCATGGCCTTGTCCTTCCGCAAATCGACACTGAAATTTAGTTTTGTTAACGAATATGCTCGACCGAAGGCTTACGAGATCAAACGTTATTTACGGGACGAGGTGAAAATCGAACCTGACGTTCTAGTTGGAATCCACTTATCTATAGTCAGCAGCGTGGTTTATGTCAAGCTTATAAATGAAGCGGCATGTGACGAACTACTACTTCGACACAGACAAGGACTTCGTTTCTGTCATTCGGACGGGAATGTTGGAGCGGTAACAGTTGAACACGCCGGCATGGGACTCAGAACGATCCGCGTCTTTGAGCTTCCATTCGAAGTGCCAGAAGAATTGGTGACAGACGCCCTGCGTCCTTACGGAACGGTCCTATCCCACGTGGCTGAAAAATGGGCGAGCTTCAAGACGTATCCTGTCCTCAATGGCGTCAGACAAATACGCATTGAACTCCGAAAACACGTCCCGTCATACTTGTACATCGCCGGTTGTAGGGCGATTGTCATTTACGACGGACAACCAAGGACGTGCTCTGGATGTGGGAAGGAGGGACACATACGTTCTGAGTGTGCTCAACGAAGGTTATTACAGCTGCCACGGGATGATCCACCCCTCACGCCGCATCCGACTGTGCTCCCCATGACTTACGTCGCCGCATTACGCGATGACGTGGGCCGCGAGACAGACGCGTACCAGAACACACAGACAGCGGCGGACCGTGGCGAGCCACAGAAAGACGACGTTGCGCTGGACCGCCTGCAGCAGTCACAGGACGCCCTCTCTTCGGTGCCGCTTGAGGCCCCTTCAGATAAGGCACTTGGAGACGTCGAAAATACGATGGCGCACGATTCTGACGTCCCCCACGAACAACTGGAGACCATGCTGACCTCTGATTCCGAGGCCCGGCAACGTAAACAGCGCTCACCAAAACGCCGGAAGAAGCGCCGCCTCACGGTGGAGAACGATCACTCTGATCTAGTAGATAATTGTGAGAAGTTTACGGGTACAGAACAGACGACCATGGATACAGAAGAACTACCTCGCGTGGATGCAACGGTGGCCAGCGGGACGGCGGCACGACCTACTGCTGACGATGCTCCAGACACAGCGAAGGAGCTCGATAGACGGCAACAGGCTACTGAGGAGGCTACGGCGCCTGCATCGCACGACAACGATGGGACACTAGGGGACTGGTCAGAAGAGCCACCCCCTTGGGGAACAGATGATGCCGGAGGAACTGCTCCCACGCACTCTCCCGGTGTAAGACCGGCAGGGTGCACGGAATAATGGCAGACTATATGAGGGGACGGCGGGGGACGTTAGTCCGACAGCAGCCTATGTACGGCAAAATTAGCGACCGCACAGTACCCTATCTACGTTGACCGCCATGCACCAAGCTTATAGGATAGGGTCTGTTAACATCAATCGCATTGGGACGCCGGTGAAAATCAAGATGCTCAGTGACATGATAAAGGCTGCGGATTTAGACATCGCACTATTACAAGAAGTTCGGGTACTTCCCCCCTCGGACTTTTACGGTTACGACATTTACTGTTCCCCGTGTGACGAGAGAGGCGTTGGTACAGCTATACTATTAAAGGAAGGGATACGTGCAGACGAAGTAGAGTATTTGCCTTCTGCCCGTGGTACGGCCGTGACCATAGGAGGAATACGTTTGATCAACATATACGCACCGTCAGGTTCGGATAAGAGAAGGGACAGAGCAGATTTTTACGCTCATGAGGTTGCACCGTTGTTCCAGGGACGATACGATGGTTGCATACTCGGCGGAGATTTTAATTGTGTGCTTGACAGAAAGGACCAACAACCTAACTATACTACTAGCCAAGAACTTAGGGAGCTGGTCAACGGGATGGAATTAGTCGATACATGGGACCTGAAGTATCGCAACCAACCAGGATATACATTTTTTACTAGCCACTCCGCGGGCCGTTTGGATCGAATCTACGTTTCAAGGGCGTTAGCAGTGTTGACGGTAGACGCAGAAATATGGCCGACAGCGTTTACAGACCACGAGGCATATATTTGTACAGTTAACCTTGATAGACAGCAGGTGTGGAGACGGAGGGGTAATTGGAAGATGAACGTCTCACACCTGCGAGATGCAGAATGCCGACGCATGGTGGAGGACGCGTGGCATGGCTGCCTCCGTCGACGAAATTCTTTCGGTTCTATCCTGCAGTGGTGGATCGAGTGCGCGAAGCCAGCTTTACGGAGGACGTTAATAGGTTATGGGAAGGAGGTTTCTCAATGGCAGCGCACGACCACTGAGTTTTACTTTACGGCTCTCCGGGAACTGTTAGCTCAACCACCTACACCAGAACGCCAGACGGCCGTCCACCGAGTTAAGGCGAAGCTGGTACAACTTGCGACGCAGAGGATGGCAGGTACGATGATACGCGCGAGGTCGCAGGATTTCCTGCCCAACGAGGTTCCCTCGATGCATTACGTGATAAAGGAAAGACGAAGAAGACGCAGGAATTTAATACATGAGATCGATCTCGGCGATGGACGTCGTTATACAACACAAAGGGGCATAGCACAGGCGTTCACGGATCATTTTAGCAGATTCTATGCGAGCATCGGGGAGGGTCAGAGGGAGCAGGGGAACGTCCTGGAAGAGATCCCTGACGCGACGACTGTGAACGGGGAAGCAGACGGGTTATCCGAAATTACGTGTGAAGAGCTGGAAGAAGCGATTACACGAGGTGCTTGCAACAAGTCCCCAGGTCCAGATGGATTCCCGTTGGAATTTTACCGTGCCTTCGTGACCATTATGACACCGATGTGGCTATGTATGTTTAATGAGCTTCTGCGGCAAGAAGTACCGGTTCACATTCAGTTCACGGAAGGACTCATGATACCGATACCGAAGCCCCGTGGTGGCAAACGGCCTTGTGATTATCGCCCCTTGACCCTCCTTAATAGTGACTACAAGATCTTCATGCGCATCCTGGGAAGTCGTATCAAAAAGTCGCTGAAGCATCGAATACATGCCGATCAGACTTGTCTTGGCGGCATCAGTAATATCCACACAGCCTTGGGAGACTATCGTGACGTCGTCGCCCTCGCGGCTGCATGCCGCCTCCGGGGGGCGATGGTTGCTGTAGATTTCGATCATGCTTTTGATCGCGTGGATCATGTGTACCTCGCGGCGGTGATGAACAGGATGGGTGTCTCGCCATTACTGACAAATGCTGTGATGCGGCTGTTGCACGGCGCCAGATCAGCGATGGTGGTCAACGGAGGAAGAACTGAGTATTTTAAGATCTTAAGATCAGTGAGACAGGGTTGCCCCTCGTCGATCCTCCTTTATGCGATTGCCTTAGAACCGTGCCTCGCAGGCCTTCGCCGCCGTCTTACCGGGATCTCCCTACGGCATTTATCATTCAAATGCAGAGCATATGCGGATGATATTGTGTTCCTCGTACGGAATGAGAGGGAGACTCAAACAGCACTGGATTGGCTACAGACGTATGGGATGGCAGCTGGAAGTGTGGTCAACTACCGAAAATCACAATCCATGCATGTGGGGCGTGGCCTAGAACCGGGAACGGAAGGACCCTTACCTGCGGTGGAAACCCTTCGCTGTTTGGGTATCACCTTTCATAAAGAGACAGCGGGAACGGCTGCGGACAACTATCGAAGATTGTTACTCAGAGTCCGCACGGCAGTACGACTAAACGCCCTACGGTCGATGGATATGCTGCAGCGAGTGTTACTCGTCAACCTTTATCTCGCGCCCATGATGTGCCACCTGACACACCTTCTCCCCTTGACGCGTACGATGGCTATGAGGATTCAGGCGGCTTTTGGGTACTATGTGTGCCTGGGACAACTCTTTAAGGTACAGTACAACACGCTTACCCTCCCAGCGCGAGAGGGGGGCGTTGGTTTAGTGAACGTGCACGAGAAGGCGCGTGCCATGTTTATTAATACTATGCTCAAACGGTGGCGCAACAGGAACCACTCGCTTACGGGGACGATCATCGAAGAACTCGTACCAACATCGCATCTTCCTCCAGTCAGTGTCGGCCATATATCGCCCCCTTTAACGTATGTGCGCACGTTCATCGTGGAACACAGTTACGTACGAGAGCGTTTACCGACGACCCGACAGTCGACATCGAAGGACGTGTACCATCTGCTCCTCCGACAGATCGCCCGGAATAGGGTGGAACGCAAACATCCAGCTGTTAATTGGCACGTGGTGTGGCGCACGGTCCACCACCCCCACCTACCTACATCAGTCAGATCAACATGGTACCTTGTCGTCAACCGAAAATACCCTACAAATGATAAAAAGTACGCAATACATTTGGCGGATTCGCCCTTGTGTCAGCAATGCGGCGTGCTGGATACGGACGACCATCGGCTGGTCTGCGGCGAGGCATTGGCTGTCTGGACTCTCGCAAGAAAGATAATAGCGTTCATGCGGCGCACTATCTATACAGAAGTCTCTTCTGACATAGTATTTTTTCCAGAGGAAACGTATTTTCCGCGTCATAAGACGAACGCGGTGGCGTGGATCACAGGTATGACGGTCCATTACATCTATAGAGACACACGTACGAACTTACTGAACGTCCTGGATTACTGGCAATACTTGCAAGATGGACACACAAAACTATTACGGCTACAAAAGTACAAGGATTGGTATGCCAATTTCCTAGTAACGGTTTTTGCGGACCCGCCATATACCTGGGGTGTGCCGGGTGCGCAAAGATGAGCGGCGGTGCTGTCTTGTGAAACCGACCAAGTTAAAGTGATCGACTAAGAACACTATGCGAGTATGCGACTTGCGAAAAACTCACGCTTGAACAGTTTTCAAATGGATGTATTTCAAATTTTGTTTTCATATCCAAAATACTTTTCTTTAGGGTGCCGGAGGTGGCCCCACTTCGATTTTGTTGTTATTCATGCTGCATGGTAGGACGGCAGCAAGGATCCTTCCAGAACAGTTATCATGTGACAGGACGTACTATGTTTCTTTTGTGAATAATAAAGGTTTCTGTTTCTCCTACCTTCCTTCATATAAATAAATTAAAAAAAAAAATCCTCACTCAAAAAAAAAAAAAAAAAAGGCGGTAAAAAAAATAGTTGGTAGAGCACTTGCCCGCGAAAGGCAAAGGTCCCGAGTTCGAGTCTCGGTCGGGCACACAGTTTTAATCTGCCAGGAAGTTTCATATCAGCGCACACTCCGCTGCAGAGTGAAAATCTCATTCTGGACACATGTTACTGCAAAGCCCTACTTTATGGAAAACAGGTTTTTCTGGTTTACAACTACAATTAAAATTTTTTCGTTTGCATCTGCTGCATATGAGTTTGCTATTCAACAAGTTTTTACAACTACAGCCACTTCATATAATAATAAAAACAGTAATAACAACAATAATGAAATGTATAACTTATCTGAAAAAAGCAAGAATTGTTTTGTGCAATTTTGATGTTTTGCACATAATTAAGTACAGTTTAGGGCAATATCAAAATAATGTGTAAGGTTTTGCAACTTTCCGTTTCACAGTTTTGTGTGAGTGGGACTTTTCGTGCTTTTCCATTTTTTTCGGACGGATGTATAAGATCCCTAACACACGTATTAGATCACGGATTTAATTCCGTGCTGAAAATCAGATAGCTATTCTTAAGCTGCATCCATACAACTTGTTCTAACTGTAAACTTCCTTGTTAAATGTTCGCTTATAGTCACCCTTATTTGATTTTGTCACTCTCTCAATCAAAGGATCTGTTCCAGCAGGCCCCAGTTCCTTTGCGGCTAACGTTTCCTGGTAAATTACGTTTCTGTTTGCAGCATGAGATTTTCACTCTGCAGCGGAGCGTGCGCTGAAATGAAACCACCTGGCAGGTTAAAGCTGTGTGTCGGACCGAGACTCGAACGCGGGACCTTTCCCTATCGCGGGCAAGCGCTGTCCCGACTGAGCTACCCAAGCACGACTTACGCTCCGACCTCGCAGCTTTACTTTTTTGTTAGCATTTAAAATAGCTTCAACACTGCACAGGAAAGCCGATACTGAACAGTAAACAACCAACTCCAAACACAAAGTGCCGTTGGTGGAAATGGTTAAACTCACTTAATAATGCCTACCAACAAGGTCAGTTGACTAGAATACAAATGAGGCGCTGAGATCCACGAGGGCCTAACACACACCACCGTCGATCTCACATTTGAAAGAATATCAGAGAAACCATTGCTACAGCTTTTCGTGAATTTTCATATATGCAATGTGGGCCTATAGTACAGATAAACCTGACTCACCATAAGAACAACAGATTTCAAAAGCACGAATAAACGCTACAGCCTCCCGATCGACGGTGATGTGCCTCATGCCCCTTATGATTCTTAGCGCCACAAATGAATTACTGCATGATAAAATTCGTAACTTAATATACTACGGTTCATTCAGAAATCTACAAAATAGGTTTACTGTCAGTACAACTTTAACATATACTGACGTCCCATCTGATTTTACTAGAGTATATAGTGAGTGAATTAGCATATCTAAGGAGTGTGCTTATCCTCGAGCACGATTTATGCCGAACGAACGGGAATAAAAGTGTGCCGCCAGCTGGTGGCACTGACGTAAATTTCTTGCTGAATGGCACATGCACATCGCGAGCCGTGCACAATGTTTATCAAGTGCCGTATCTTTCCCATTGCAGATTACGTTTAACAGCGTTCAAAGAAAAATAACGAATAAATCCGCAAGGTGTCGAAAGTTAGGGTGCTCTTTACACAGCAGCCGCCACTGCTCGTTTGTTTATTCAAACAATACAACTCAAAATGATGAAGGCGAAATATTTCATATTGAATGCTGTTTATCAGTATTTATTCGATTGTGAAAACGCTCTCAGATTGTGGCTCTGTTACCTTCTGCGATGTCGTTTCCCGCTGTCCGACACAATATGCTGGAGGGCCTTTGTCGAATTTGGAAAATAGAGTAGATGTAGAGGCATCTTGAAACCATAAGTACGTCCAGATGCGGCTGGATTTTTCAGCTGATAAGAACACTGACTAACAACTGTTAAACAGTATGTACGAGTCTAGGCACAAAAGATGCATCTGTAGCACTTTTACATTTTTGATTGCTTTGCATATTTTCTCCTGAACTTATCATGCCGCTGTACTTACACGATGTGTAAATTATACGCCACATGTAACGAAGAGTTCAATGCGCTTGCCTGCTCTTTTAGACGAATTTGGATATGAAATCAGAAACCTTAAATACAATTTTCGCGTGTGAAGTGCACTTTCAGTTGACGAATGTAGCACATACGTCTCGATCAATATTGTTGCATAGTGTTAAACAGTTCTGTTAGTATTTATACTGCGAAAGTTTCAGATCAGGATAACTCCTCTTACGTCCCTCGAAGTTGGCAGATTAAAACAGTACGCCGTACGGAGACTCGAGCTCGGGACCTTTATCAAGTGTTATACCAACTGAGCTACCCACGCACCACTCACGACCCGTCATTACAGCTTTACTTCCGCCAGTACCTCGTCTCTTACCTTCCGACTTCTCCCTAAGTTGTAGGTATATTTGTCTGCCAATCAAATCACATTCGCAAACTAAATTACACGATTCTTGCAGAAAAAATTACGCTTTTAATTTCATTTTTTGAAGGAAAAGCGTCAAAATGTGCCACACTAGCATTCCAAAGTGCCCTCCCGCACATGTGAGCTGCCTTCTCCAATGACGATGTAAGACTTCCAACTAAGGAACCGAAGAGGGAGGAAAAATACTGCGGAGGTAAGGACCGGCTAGGTCGTTAATCAGTGCGTCCGCCCGCCGGAGGGATGCCGCGGTTTCCGAGAGCAAACTAAAATATGGGCGCAGCACAGGGCGCTTCAGGAGGGATGTGGAGGGAGAGGGGCAGGGAGAGGGGGGACGAATGTGGGCGCCGCAGCTCACCGACCACTTCCACCGCCTCCCACAAATATGCGAGTACTTCCTCAGTTGTCAACAATAGGAAACGAATTTCTGTATCCTTGACTGCAGCAAATGACCGTAGAATGTAAGTGGCCACTGCAGCACAGTTCACGAAGCCTGCCTGTGACAGCCAGCATTACGAGACACGCTTTGTCCACGAACCACTTACTTACTGGGGTGCTGCGTTTCTCGATGAGTACGGCGTAAGTGTTGGTCGAGTTCTCCGGCGCAGAGGAGTGGCATCGAGGAACGTGGTAACGGTATCGAGGAGAAGCGGAGTCTAAATCTTCTTCTGGTCAGCCTGTTCCTTTTTATTATTTTTTGCACGTTGTTTCCCTACATGCGTTAGGGTGAATGCACGGATGGATCGCCTTTAACGGGTACAGCCGATGCCTCTACCCGTCCTCTTCCAATCGGAGCTCGTGTCCAGGTCCAAATGACCACGTCGTCGACGGAAAATTAAACCTTATCTTCCTTTCTTCCTCAAAGTATTCGTCGTGACTGTCTCCGAGCATTCATTTTTTCGCCAAGTTCAGCAGGACAAGGATTCACAGGGTTTATGACTAATAAAAGACGGCGAAAGTGTAACTTTCACACCGAAAATTTATGTGGAAGACAAAAAAAATATAATCTACATGTGTGGGAATTTCTTGCAACTCATAATGTCAATTTTTAACTGGAAACGCTGAAACTGATGAAAGGGACAGTATACTTGCGAACTGTAAGAACAATGTTAGCTGTAAAATTGAAAAACTAATATTGACCGCCAACAAGTATACCGTGGTCTGAGAGAACATCTGAATTGTAAACTACTGTTTAGGAAACCTACAGTTGTGATGTACGAAGTCTTAGAGGCCGGCGCTGAAACGTGGATATTAACGAAATTCAATGACAAGCAGTATTCCATATTTGAAACAAAGATGTCGAGATAAATTCTTGGGGCTGCGGAAGAATATGGTACTGGTGGAAGGTGTTCAACTACGAATTATATACTCAATATAATTTACTAGACACGGTTACATTAGGATTAAAAGGCTGAAATGGGAAGGAGATATACTGAGACCTAAATGATTCAGAAGATATTCAACGCAGTACCTGAAGGGACGAGGAGAGTTGGAAGACCAAAGCTGAGGTGGAAGGAAGATGTTAGGGAGGACGTAAGGAAAATTGGAATTCAGAATTGTAGGAGTTTGGCAGTAAACGGCAAAGAACTGAATACTGTTCTACAGAGGGGTAGGGCTCTTCAAAGATGATGATGGTAACGAATGGACAGAGCAGAGCCGTGCTTCCCGGTAGGAGCCCACGCTGCGGCGTTGCCATCAAGAGAAACAGCGAACGGTGACGAGAGAGGCCACCGCGGCAGCTGTATGAATTAATAAACACAGCGACTAGCGAGGATGCGTCAGCTGACCTCCACAGGAGTAAATGCCGCTGTGCAATGCTGCCAACTCTAAAATATATTTTATGCCAAATCTACGTTTAGAAAATGCCAATAATATGCTGAAGTTTACGGAATATGCTAACACAAATACCTTGGAAAACGGAAATGATGTTCCACGCTTCTTGACAGAGCTTAGGGCAACGATGCGGGAGACCCGCACCGCTGTACTAGTCGAGGTACTAATGAGGCGGTTTGCCGTTGCCTTCCTCCGACATATACCTTATCTACTGAAAAATAAGTGAGCCAGTACATAATTCTACCGAATGTTACTACAGTCCATAAACATCTCTACCATTCACAGGCCCTACCGAATGCAAACTCGAACGTAACTATGCATCTCTTCCATGAATATAACTACCATTTCACAAGCCTATCATTAATGGTAGCATGCTTTGCCCGGACTGGATTTCATTTGCACGAACACGATCTTTGACGAGGGCAGAGATTTTGTACTATCGCGAAATAGGGGAAGATACGTGAATTGCGGTGGTAATCGTTAAAACGAAGGCATTCTTTGCTGTTGCAGGATCTTCTCATCAAGTTTCAATCGCCAACTTTCTCCTCCGATTGCGAAAATATTTTGTTGGCGCCCACCTACACAGGGAGAATAATCGTCACAATGAAATAAGGTAAATCAGAGCTCACACAGAAACACTGAAGTGCTCATTTTTCCGTGCGCCGTTAACTGAGTGGAACGGTAGAGAAATAACATACGTAGATTTGATGATAATTGGATCTTCGTGAAGTTTTTAAATGAATGCATTCCGCTTTTGGCTTTATTTATGGAACTGATATTTCCACACTTTGTCATTTTCAACCATTCTCACACCAATCAGTCGTCAAATGTAATAAACGTAATCATAATTTTTTCGAAATTTTTTTCGACATCCACTTCTTTCATTTTCCATTGCTGAATTATGTCATTTTTGTTCTTCTAATTCTTTATCATAATTTTTCTTGTTTATTACTGCATTTGTGACTGCTGAAGACCCACCAGAAAGGGTTTCTAGTAGTTGCTAGATATGTTAGTGCAGCTAATAGTAATGGTAAAAATCCACCTTCATATTTTGTTAATTCAGTACCTTCTTTCCTTTTTGTTAGATATTCGATAATCTTTTTCACAATGGGAATACCTAATGTAACAAATTAATTTCCACCAGTTTTTTATGTCTCTTTCTTTATTGTGTCAGTTAAAAATTGGTCAATACTATGTAACCGTTCATTAAATAATTTAATTTTAATTGATTTTGGTTTAGTATTGAAACTTGGTAGCAAAGTACAATCAATACTAAAGTTATTGATTTATATAGATTAAGTATTTAAAATAGAAATAACTTTTTAAAGGATTTTGTTTTACACTGTTGAAATTTTTATAAACCCCAACCATTTTCATCAACAGCTAAACATATCCCTAATTTACATTTCCCATACATTATTCCTCTAACTGCAGTTGCAACTACTTCCCCACCTGATGAAGCATCACTTTCATGCATTCTTTCTTTCACAGCTAATTGAAGTTCTTTATCAGCTTGATGTCTGGATTCTAAATATTTATGATCAAAGTAGGCGATGTCATGTTGTTTACAAGCTTCATCTCGTGGATTAATTCCTTTATCTCCATGTGTTAGACTTTCTTCAAGCTTAGTGAATGGTCCACAATAATTATATCCTAGTAGATGCATCTGTAGCATTGATAAATTATTTAAAGCCCAATTTACTAGATCTTTTCCATGTTTTACACTTGTCCAAAATGTCTGAGGAAAATTATTCAAAATGGTTCAAATGGCTCTGAGCACTATGGGACTTAACTTCTAAGGTCATCAGTCCCCTAGAACTTAGACCTACTTAAACCTAACTAACCTAAGGACGTCACACACAACCATGCCCGAGGCAGGATTCGAACCTGCAACCGTAGCGGTCACCCAGCTCCAGACTGTAGCGCCTAGAACCGCACGGCCATTCCGGCCGGCAGAAAAGGTCTGGCCTTTGAGATAGTCTTGTCGGCCTTCATTAGGTAATATTTTAGAAATTTCAAGAGACATTTACCCGACTGTGTCGTTTCCAGAGAACAACACGAGGACGTAGTCTCTTTCTGTCCCCCACAAAATTTACAGTATTTGCAAGATTGCCAATTATTGCATTGAACTACTTTTAAATATTTAAAAATTTTTAAATGATTCTGACGTTTTCTTTGTCATTGTAACTTCTGTGCGTAGGCCACAGAAGTCAGAAATGATTTTAAGTTCCCATTGTTTCGTCAGTCTTCAGTGCTGACTTTTTTCCTTCTTTTCCGATGAAAGATTTAAATTAGCCATCAAAACTGGTGGCTGTGGTGTTCTGCATCTTCATGAATATTTTCACTAATGAGTAAACAGTCACATGAACTTTTGATAGTAACGTGTTTATTCTTCGGTTGCATCCTCCTGAGGCGCTGCTACTGTGATGCCACCTTCCAATGCAGTTCCACAGCTCTCTTAGCAAATGTTCGTTATTGAGCCACTGGTCCAAAAAATAGTTACAAAAGTCCTGAAGCTTTTCTTTTTCAGGTGTGCTCTCCTGAATACAAAGTCCGCAATCTTTCAACATATCCAGGGAAGATGTGCTAGAGCAGACCACATTCTTATGTGAAGGCGTATTTCCTCGTTTTCCTTATCCCTGGAACGAGGCAGCGACACTGAACGTGTTTTCACAAACATGAAATAGAACAACAATTGCAACCAGTAGTCTCTGTTCCAGGAACGAACTGTTAGCTGCTTGAGCGATGACAATTTCAAAGTCTCACAAGCTGCGACATGGTCGCGAACTGAACAGCGACCCAAAACTGCAGAATAAATTTCTCGTATTTCACGCCTATGGTCACAAACCTGTAGTTCCTCATAGCACCGGTCTCGGTCATTAATGACCATCTTCAAATCTGCAGAAAAATACGGGAAAATACACAGATACAACTAGCAGTCTGTCTACAGCGTAAAACAGTAAAACAGGCCATGATGAAAAGTATTACTGACACACATGTGCATTTAAGCGCTTTAAATATGATGAGGCACACCTGTTTTATAAAAACGCGTCCTAATGCACTGGAGCCGTAGTAGCATCTTCAAACGATAAACACAAAATCAGTGCCAGCTTCGTCACACAAATATACACATATAGTATACACAATAGTCGTCTCGTCAGCAGCACTGCTGTTCAAAACAAACTGCCGCACGTACAGTAGCCACAAAGTGTTTTGTTTTGCAAGTTCGTCAGATGTCGCTACTGTAGGTGTACAAATATATTCAGTGATAATTGTACGATGTAAAATAAAAAGACGAAAACAATCATTAAAGTCTGCTGTGTGCGAATAAGGTATACCTTTTTTCTTTCTTTTTTCCTTTATTGAGTTTCGATTGCCCCGAAGGGGGCCTACAGAATTTTTTTTAAAAAGATGAAGATAATAAATAATAAAAGCTGGCGATAAAATTGGTGACTTAAATGGTAAAATGGCGGAAAATTGTGGAACTTAAAACTTAAAACAAAGGGTTAATGAGGCTAATAAAATACACTGGAAGCAGAAAAATAATAGACAATTAAAAAACTCTGCTACAGTCTGGTATCTGTTCGCAAGAGATATCAAATTCACACCCAGCGACAGCACGATTTCTGTTCACAACACTTTGGAAAGACACACAACAATGAACACTCACTTGAACACTGCACTAAAAACCTGGCGCAAATATGAGATACCACAGCCGAGAGCAGGTGGGGGGAACATGGACAGATGATGGCAAAGAAAAGGGGGGGGGAAGGAGAGGAAGAAACGAAGTGCGGGGGAGGGGGGAAGGAGGGGGGCAGACAGGACAGAGAGTGGGGAAAGGCAGAGGAGGGGAATGCAAAAGGACTCGAGGGGGGGGAGGGGGGCAGAGACAGGTTAGGTGGGGAGAAGACAGGATGGAAGGGGGGCAAGAGGGAGCCCAGGGAAAGGACAGAGGAAAAGAGGGGGAGATGAGGATCAGAGTTGATAGGAGGGATAAATGGAGGGAAAGAGGGCATCATCCAGGAGGGGCAGTTGACAGAAGCCACCTTGGGAAAGGAGATGTAGGGTGTAGAGATGGAGGGTAGGGGGGACATAACAGCGAAGGTGTTGGGAGAGGGGTTGGGGGAGGAGAGGAGCAACCACGGGGTGAGGGAGATCGAGGCAGTGGGAGGTGTAGAGATTGCGGATATGTTCGAGGAACAGCAGCAAATGGGGTAAAGGATCCGTGTGGGGGACGGGAGGCGTATATGGAGGGACTTATAGAATTTGGGGGAGGGATATGCTATTTTTTTTTCTTTATTGTCATTTTAACACCTGAACAATCAGGTAGGCTGGCAGCGGCATGCTACGCCGCTCTTCAGCCATAGTGTTGACAATAACAGTACAATAATGGAGAATTAAAATAAACACAGTGACGGGCAAAAAATAGTGGTCACAGATACACAAAAAACACGGAGCCGTTCACACTCGACGATAACGACACTGAAAATACGTTGACACGGCGCACGTAACACTGATGAATCCGACGGCACAAGTGAACATAGAAGCGTGACGGCGGACACTAAAAACACAAAATGACGTCACACACACGAGATACTGATGGCGATGATCTCCGGCGCGCGAAAGTCCACGTGGCGTGTGCGAGTCCGGGGACCTGCCAAGAGGGGAAGAAGGGTGAGGGGGGTGGAGAGGGAAAAACAAAGATGCCAATGGCTGAGGAGATGGGGGGAGGAGTAGAGGGACAGAGGAGGGGAGGCCCAGGGGAGGAGTGAGGAGAAGGGGAGGAGGGACGGAGGGTGCCCAAAGGAACAGACACAGGAAGAGGGAGGGAGGATCAAAGTTGGTAGGAGGGGTAGATGGAGGGGAGGAGGACATCATCAGGGAGGGGGAGCTGGCGGAAGCCACCTTGGGAGAGGGTAAGGAGGGTGGAGAGATGGAGACCGGGTGGGACGTGGGAATACAGGCGCGGCTGCGGGCGGGGGTGGGAGAGGACGGGTGAGACAAGCGGGTGAGGAGGATCGAGTTTGCGGGAGATGTACAGGATCCGTATCCTTTCAAGGAAAAGGAGGAGGTGGGGGAAGGGGATGAGATCGTACAGGATCCGTGTGGGGGAGGGGAGACGGATGCGATAGGTGAGGCGGAGAGCATGGCGTTCAAGGATTTGTAGGGATTTATAAAAGGTAGGGGGGGGGGCGGAGATCCAGGCCGGATGGGCGTAACAAAGGATAGGGCGGATGAGGGATTTATAGGTGTGGAGGAGCTTGAGGAGACGGATAGGAGCTTGAGGAGACGGAGTCGGGAGCGTACCTCGGCTTGGATTGTCCGGAGATGGGGAGTCCAGGAGAGGCGACGGTCGAGGGTGACGCCAAGGTACTTAAGGGTGGGAGTGAGGGCGATAGGACGGCCATAGATGATGAGATAGAAATCAAGGAGGCGGAAGGAAGGGGTGGTTTTGCCTACAATGATCGCCTGGGTTTTGGAGGGATTGACCTTGAGGAACCACTGGCTGCACCAAGCGGTGAACCGGTCAAGATGGGATTGGAGAAGGTGTTGGGAGCGCTGCAGGGTGGGGGCAAGGGCAAGGAAGGCGGTGTCATCGGCAAACTGGAGGAGGTGAACGGGGGGTGACGGCGGCGGCATGTCCGCCGTGTACAAAGGGTACAGAAGGGGGGAGAGGACGGACCCTTGGGGCACACCGGCGGAGGGGAAAAAGGTGTAGGAATCCGTGTAATGGATGGTGACGTAGGAAGGACGGTGGGAGAGAAAGGAACCGATCAGACGGACGTAGTTAATGGGAAGGGCGAAGGTTTGGAGCTTGAAGAGGAGATATATGGTATAATAGTCATTACAGTAATTAAGTGCAATGAAGTAAAACATGACGAAAGTGAGATGGTTGAAAAGGAAAAAGTTAAGAGACGGTAATTGAGATACGCTCGAGTCCCGATATTTTACATAACGACATAAATAAAAAACAGCTTTCAGAGTACGCAGAAAAATATAAAAATTACAAATCAAATACGTAAAGAAGCCCAATGCATGAAAACAAGACTGTCGCACATAATCAGCGCCCTCTGTTGGCGTTAACGCCAGAATGCCGCATAGGCGAGAAGTGGTTAGAGGAATGTGACTGCCAGGGGCCCCGTTCCAACAAAGGAATGATAAAACCCCGTGCCAGAGCATGAGTGAGAGTATCTAGTAAATAAAGTACATTATATAAACAGAAAAGCGACAAGAAAACGAAGTAATTATGTAAATCACTCTATACTAGTTGAAACTATAAGCAAGATATATAAAACAGAGGTGTCCATTGATTAAGGTTGAACATTGTCAAACAAAGCAAAGAAAGCATTGGGCACAAAATCGCTGTGCCAATTAAGTACTTCTGCTGGCTCTTGTTTCTTCGCTTTACAAACTTCAAACTCTACTAACAAGTTAAGAGCACGGCCTCGTTCCACACTGTGGACGATACACGCACTATTCTCAATCATAGCTATAGAATGACAAGTTTCCGATAAATGCTGTCTCAAAGCAGTTTTGTTACGTGGCTGTGAAAGTCCCTTAAACCTTACGTTAAATGAGTGGTCACTTTGACCGACATAATATTTGTCTCAGTTAATACAATCGATCATGTATACTGCAGAGCCATCAAATTTGTCATATGTCATACGTCCTGAAAAGTTTATGTTTTACTCGCAGTTCGAGAGTGTTGTTAACCTGAAAGCCATATCTAACGTCAGATTTCCTTAAACACTTTTCTATTTCCAGGGACATTTTACCATTAAAATTCACACAAATGGTTTTCGATCTTTCTTTTCTCTAGGTTAGTATCTGTCTGACTGCTGTTTATTGTACATTTCTTTAGCCTAATGCACCGGCGCGTGACGACATTTACAGAAATGCCGTAGGCTACTGCAATCCGTTTTAAAATGCTGAGTTCTTTACGTAATCAGCTTTTGGCCAACGGTTTTCATTTTTTTGGCTTTTTCAGATATTTGTTTTGTAATTCTTATATTATTCCGCGTAATGGGGGAGCTTTTTATTATTTATGTCATTATCTAAAATATCTTCACTTGAGAGTCTCCTGACTTTTTCCTGTTTAACAATCTAACTTCGGCGTGTTGTACTTCATTGCAGTTTGCTACTGCAGTTATTATTATACCTTTTAAGCCCACTACAGACTTTACAGATTGTATAACTCTTTTTGTTTTACATCGTACATTAATCACTGAAGAATATTTGAACGCCTACAGTAGCGACATCTGGCGAACTTGCAACACAAAACGCTTTGTGGCTGCTGTACGTGCGGCAGTTTGTTTTGAACAGCAGTGCTGCTGACGAGACGACTATTGTGTATACTATATGTGTATATATATGTGTGTGTGTGTGACGATGCTGGCGCTGATTTTATGCTTAGCATTTGACGATGCCACTACCACTCCAGTATATTACGGCGTGTTTTTATAAAAGAGGTGTGCCTTATCATATTTATAGCACTTAAATGCATATGTATGTCAGTAATACTTTTCACCATGGCCTGTTTTACTGTTTTAAGCTGCAGTCAGTCTGCTAGTTGTATCTGAGTATTTTCCCACATTTTTCTGCAGATCTGAAGATGGTCATTGATGACTGAGACCGATGCTATGAGGAACTACAAGTTTGTGACCGTAGGCGTGAAACACAAGAAATTTCGAAAAGATGCAGCGTTCCATCCGGGCACGTTAGTTGCAATAGCTTTAAAAAACGATCATATATTTCTCGCTTTTCAATTGGGAACAAAGCGTGAACGACTGGAATGAAGGTTTTTTTTCCCACTCTCCCAAGAACTATTGAGGTTGGCGTGGAGTATAAACAACTGTCCAGACTGCTTGGTCGAACTCACGAACGCTTCATTAACAGAGAACGATCTGTAGGTGGGTAAACACACGTTCCCCTTTTCGCTGGCAAACACTAGTATTCTGTCATTCGGTTCCCTGTTACCACCTGCAAGTAAAACATTGCTGCCATCATTCGTCAGTAAATTATTTTCTTGTTAAGAATATGCCTCCAAAATGGGAGGGATCTTGTGCTGTTCCCATATATTTTCACCTAATGCGACGTAACGGTTGTTTCGCATTTCTGTGTGATGGTAATGATGTTATGAAGCCTCAGCCTCGACTGAAGAGCTCCCTTTGTCTACAACATGAACTGAAGAACGTGTAGCGTCTGTTTCTTTTGCTCGCTTTTTTGCGCTGACAATAAGTTTTCACAGTTATTTGTCGGTTCATCTGGAATACAAACACGGCTATCTTCCCCTAAAACTATGTTATTTATTGTGGATAACCTTCGTTTGCACTTAGTCTTTTTAAAGTTTACACAACGGCAGTGAGTGTTTTCTTGTTTGTTAGCATAGTCCACTATACCGGGTGGTCCACTGCTCGTGACCGTGCCAAATATCTCACGAAATACGCGTCAAACTAAAAAACTACAAAGAACGAAACTCGTCTAGCTTGAAGGGGGAAACCAGATGGCGCTATGGTTGACTCGCTAGATGGCGCTGCCATAGGTCAAACGGATTTCAACTGCGTTTTTTTTTAAAATAGGAACCCCCATTTTTTATTACATATTTGTGTACTTCGTGAAGAAATATGAATGTTTCAGTTGGACCACTTTTTTCGCTTTGTGATAGTTGGCGCTGTAATAGTTGTAAACATATGGCTCACAATTTTAGACGAACACTTGGTAACAGGTAGTTTTTTTAAATTAAAATACAGAACGTAGGTACGTTTCAACATTTTATTTCGGTTGTTCCAATGTGATACACGTACCTTTGTGAACTTATCATTTCTGAGAACGCATGATGTTACAGCGTGATTACCTGTAAATAGCGCCGGCCGCGGTGGTCTAGCGGTTCTAGGCGCGCAGTCCGGAACCGCACGAGGGCTACGATCGCAGGTTCGAATCCTGCCTCGGGCATGGATGTGTGTGATGTCCTTAGGTTAGTTAGGTTTAAGTAGTTCTAAGTTCTAGGGGACTGATGCTCAGAGCCATTTGAACCATTTTTTTGTAAATAGCACATTAATGCAATAAATGCTCAAAATGATGTCCGTCAACCTCAGTGCATTTGGCAATACGTGTAACGACATTCCTCTCAACAGCGAGTAGTTCGCCTTCCGTAATGTTCGCACATACATTGACAATGCGCTGACGCATGTTGTCAGGCGTTGTCGGTGGATCACGATAGCAAATATCCTCCAACTTTCCCCACAGAAAGAAATCCGGGGACGTCAGATCCGGTGAACGTGCGGGCCACGGCAAGGTGCTTCGACGACCAGTCCACCTGTCACGAAATATGCTATTCAATACCGCTTTAACCGCACGCGAGCTATGTGCCGGACATCCATCATATTGGAAGTACATCGCCATTGTGTCATGCAGTGAAACATCTTATAGTAACATAGGTAGGACATTACGTAGGAAATCAGCATATATTGCACCATTTAGATTGCCATCGATAAAATGGGGGCCAGTTATCCTTCCTCCCATAATTCCGCACGATACATTAACCCGCCAAGGTCGCTGATGTTCCACTTGTCGCACTGGCGGGATGTTACGTGATACAACGTACTTGTACGTTTGTGACTATTACAGCGCCATCTATCACAAAGCGAAAAAAAGTGGTCCAACTAAAACATTCATATTTCTTTACGTACTACACAAATATGTAATAAAAACTAGGGGTTCCTATTTTTAAAAACGCCGCTGATATCCGTTTGACCTATGGCAGCGCCATCTAGCCGGGCAACCATAGCGCCATCTGGTTTCCCCCTTCAAGCTAGACGAGTTTCGTGCTTTGTAGTTTTTTCGCCCGATGCTTATTTCGTGAGATATTTGGCCCGGTCACTATCAATGGACCACCCTGTATACGGATGCCCGTTGCAAATCAGTGAGTTTGTACTCTCGGTGAGCTCGATCAGCTCAGCACTAAAGTACGGGACACTGCTCGCCAGTCAGATGTCAGCTGAAAGCCAGGCACACTACGGACTGATGCGCGGACAGGCAATTTTGTGCAGAAATGGGGCCCTGCGGAATGGCTGCGCGGTTAAAGGCGTCATGCGGCCATTCCCACCGGAGGTTCGAGTCCTCGCTCGGGCACGGGTGTGTGTGTTGTTCTTAGAGTAAGTTGGTTTAAGTAGTGTGTAAGTCTAGGGACCGATGACCTCTGAAGTTTGGTCCCTTAGGATTTCATACACATGTGAACATTTGCAGAAATGGGCTTTTGTCTTCACCCGAATACGTCTACGGTAGCGGCGGACAGGCCGGTATATCGCTGTGCACTACCTACGGTACAGTGTCCTGGGCTCCGTGAAAATGTCAACACACTGCCTGCACGTACAAGTGGCACTCCGCGCAAGCGTCACAAATTCGTGGCAGTCAGCCCGGAAAGCTGCACACCGCAGCCAGGGAGCCGCGAAGACGAGTCACGTTTCCTCGCCGAACCATTAGTGCGTGTTGTCACCGCTGCACAACGACGCGCATTCGGGGCGACAGACGCCGAAAGAGCGTTCTGGCTGGTACTGTACGCACAGTGTACAGCTGATCTGTCCCGCAAGTCTCACCCCCGAGACAACGAGAGCATTACGGAGAGCTGTTTTCTCACAGCTTGCTGAGAAGCTGCCCACGGAATCGCCGTGACGTGTGCTGGATCACTGAAGAAAGCTGCACAAATATCGGCGCAGATCTCGAGAAACACTCGGAAAGATGCAAAGGTTTCAAACTCGCTTTCAATCTACAGTATTCAGAAATGCTTGTGCAGTTCATAAAACGTGAAAACGTACTATCCCATGACTGCGATGTCAACGAGTCACAAGTGGAACGGGCTATTTCGTACAAGCACTCGGTTGTGACGTCTGTTGATGTGGAAGCACACAGGCTCAGTAAGTAGGCAATGCAAGCTACATTAACACATTAGCGGGAAGCCGGGAGAACGCAGTCAATTCTAGAAAGCGATCGCACGCGCCTTCCCTTACGACGTTGCCGGAGCGTGTGCGACCCATACCGAACAGGAGGTTATTTGGTATAAGGTCCGCCTGTTGCGCAAAACACTGTTTTTTCAAGTGACCCAAACACGTTTCGGCACCTCTGAGCCTTCACCAGAGGGTTTTCCTCATTCAAATCTGTGAAATACGAACATATTTTAAATAATAATTACTCTACGAAAATTAGGCCTAAAACAGTTTTTGCTTTATACGTTATCGTGTACAGGTAGTCCGTCACGTGCAAGCATACGACGTCGGTGAGAGTTAACACGCGTAATTTTGTCGTGTCAATATATTTCGCACATACAGCTGCTACTACTTACGTTTTGCTGCGGCGCGTCCTTTTTCTTTTGCGTTCTCACGAGTTATTGAGACCCACACACAAATACTATTTTGCAGACTTTTATTTGTGACGAACAAAATGGCTCTGAGCACTATGGGACTCAACTGCTGTGGTCATAAGTCCCCTAGAACTTAGAACTACTTAAACCTAACTAACCTAAGGACATCACACACATCCATGCCCGAGGCAGGATTCGAACCTGCGACCGTAGTGTGACGAACACTTTTTCATTTCGCCGAAAGACAGTGTAGACGTTGTTACTGTGTATCCCACATTAATAGCAAATATATGCTCGAAATACCTCGATAGGACAAAATCACGTTTAAACTTGATATAATGTGTTAACTCGCCAACTAAATTCACATTAACATCGTTTCGTTCCAGATGACAAGCTACACGATAATGTACAAATGGTACCGCATAGCTGTATAATGTGAAATGAAAGTAACGTCAAAAACACCCAAAAAGTGTTCATAATTTTCGTACAGTAGTAACCACTGATAATATGCTCATATTTCACACATTTGAATAAAGACCCGCTAATGATGGCACAGAGGTGCTGACACGTGTATACGTGTGGGTGTGTAGTGGAGCTGGCTGGGTTGCATAAAATACTATACGTCAGGTGAAGTAGGACTCGATAAAGAACAGTGTTTTGCATAACAGGATGACCTTATGTCCAATAATTCTATCTGCTAACACGGCAAATACAAGAGCAACCAGTCCAAATGACAAGCGAGAGATACTGAATTTGTACAAGGAATGGCAACACGAAAAATCACAACCGTGTCCGACTCACGCAAGAGCGTCACAGAGCTGAACTGGCAGGTCCCAGGAAGGCCTGCTTACGGAGCTTCGAGACGCAGCGTCAAGTGGAAAATAGCGCAGCGTCCTGCAAATCGCTCCGTAGACGAGAGGAACTAGTCAGAGCGCGCAGTCCTCCTTGCCAGGCAGTCCAGACATTTTCTAGCGCTCGTTCTCGGCCGACTGTGCACGGATACGTCGGTCTGTCAGCAAACCGAAAGGCGAACAGCGCGCTGCCCCTGCCGGAAAAACGCAACAGCAGCGGCGTACGGTCATTTACGTTCATTCTCCTCGTGTTCGTTTCTTTCGTATGTTATAGCAGAATAACGTAACTAACGCCTTCGTTCGACGTTAACGTGCGATAATCATCCTCAGACGGCAGGTGGCAGGGTATACAGGGTGTTAACAAAAAGGTACGGCCAAACTTTCAGGAAACATTCCTCACACACAAATAAAGAAAAGATGTTATCTGGACATGTGTCCGGAAACGCTTAATTTCCATGTTAGAGCTCATTTTAGTTTCGTCAGTATGTACTGTTCTTCCTCGATTCACCGCCAGTTGGCCCAATTGAAGGAAGGTAATGTTGACTTCGGTGCTTGTGTTGACATGCGACTCATTGCTCTACAGTACTAGCATCAAGCACATCAGTACGTAGCATCAACAGGTTAGTGTTCATCACGAACGTGGTTTTGCAGTCAGTGCAATGTTCACAAATGCGGAGTTGGCAGATGCCCATTTGATGTATGGATTAGCACGGGGCAATAGCCGTGGCGCGGTACGTTTGTATCGAGACAGATTTCCAGAACGAAGGTGTCCCGACAGGAAGACGTTCGAAGCAATTGATCGGCGTCTTAGGGAGCACGGAACATTCCAGCCTATGACTCGCGACTGGGGAAGACCTACAACGACGAGGACACCTGCAATGGACGAGGCAATTGTTCGTGCAGTTGACGATAACCCTAATGTCAGCGTCAGAGAAGTTGCAGCTGTAGAAGGTAACGTTGACCACATCACTGTATGGAGAGTGCTACGGGAGAACCAGTTGTTTCCCTACCATGTACAGCGTGTGCAGGCACTATCAGCAGCTGATTGGCCTAAACGAGTACACTTCTGCGAATGGTTCATCCAACAATATGTCAATCCTCATTTCAGTGCAAATGTTCTCTTTACGGATGAGGCTTCATTCCAACGTGATCAAATTGTAAATTTTCACAATCAACACGTGTGGGCTGACGAGAATCCGGACGTAATTGTGCAATCACGTCATCAACACAGATTTTCTCTGAACGTTTGGGCAGGCATTGTTTGTGATGTCTTGATTGGGCCCCGTGTTCTTCCACCTACGCTCAATGGAGCACGTTATCGTGATTTCATACGGGATACTCTACCTGTGCTACTAGAACATGTGCCTTTACAAGTACGACACAACATGTGGTTCATGCACGATGGAGCTCCTGCACATTTCAGTCGAAGCGTTCGTACGCTTCTCAACAACAGATTCGGTGACCGACGGATTGGTAGAGGCGGACCAATTCCATGGCCTCCACGCTCTCCTGACCTCAACCCTCTTGACTTTCATTTATGGGGGCATTTGAAAGCTCTTGTCTACGCAACCCCGGTACCAAATGTAGAGACTCTTCGTGCTCGTATTGTGGACGACTGTGATACAATACGCCATTCTCCAGGGCTGCATCAGCGCATCAGGGATTCCATCCGACGAAGGGTGGACGCATGTACCCTCGCTAACGGAGGACATTTTGAACATTTTCTGTAACAAAGTGTTTGAAGTCACGCTGGTACGTTCTGTTGCTGTGTGTTTCCATTCCACGATTAATGTGATTTGAAGAGAAGTAATAAAATGAGCTCTAACATGGAAAGTAAGCGTTTGCGGACACATGTCCACATGACATATTTTCTTCCTTTGTGTGTGAGGAATGTTTCCTGAAAGTTTGGCCGTACCTTTTTGTAACACCCTGTATAAAGCATGTCGTGGGGACGCGGCTAGCTGTGTAGTCGCTGCCGTAATGCGGAAATGATGCGGTGTACCTGACGTCCAAAAGTCACCACCATTGGCTTTCTAGCGAGCACTCGATAAATTTCCGAAACGGCTAAGTTTGTCAAGTGTTGGCGTGCCGCCGTGGTTAAAGTACACCGTGCAGGGCAAAACGGCTCTATCCGAGGCGACTGCGACGTGACAGACGTGCAACTGCTGACCAACTGACCCGAAGGACTACCGACACTGTTTCCTCGGCGAACGTCGCTGCATTTGAGCCTCCACAACAGGTGCCTCGTTCGTAAAGCCAACCTGACTGCTGCCGCAGCTGGGCGGCAGGTGACCCTGTCAAATGAATCGCGTTTTACGCTACATCGTTCAGACGGCCGTCGGTGTGTATTGCCCCGCAACAATCGTCGTAAGGGTCTGGCAAAGGGAGACAGCGTTACGGTGTGGGGAATGGTTTCGTGGCATTATCCGGTCGATATCGTCATTCTGGAATGCACACCGGATCGACACAAGTACTCATCTGGCGCTGGCAGCCACGTGCACCCCTGCACGAACTTTGTCGTTCTCTCGGCACGAGGTCGCAGCGAACGCGCGCGGTTCGAAGAGCAGGCGGTCGAGTCTACGGTACTCCCCCGGCCAATTAACTCCCCGATTTAAACTCGGTCGAAATGTGGCCCAGTGTAGGTGCACGTGGGTGGGGCCCCTCGACAGCACTGCAGTCGGCACACGTCTTCACATCCCTGTCGGCAGGTCGCGCGCTGCAGGGGGTGGCTACTCGGGCTTCTCACGACTCGTCGCATTAATGTGACTGTACCGCGTGATTACTACTTCTGTAGTTTGCGCTGTGTGAAGCCATGTACTGGAAAACAAATGCCCTTGGCGCGTGTCTGCGCTCTGCGTCGCCATCGATTCAAAATGCGCGCTACGGAAGCGTAGGTGCTCCCGTGGCCGACGGACCGTGGACCCGCCTGCAGACAGGAGTCAACATCACTCTAGTCGTCTGGTAGCGTGGCAGGCTGCATCGCCGTGCTGCTCAGTTTTCACGTTCGGTGTAAGACTTTTTCGTTGAAGTACTCTCCTGCCCTTACAGCTAATTTACTTTAACTGGAACTGCCTCGTACCTCCGGCCCTCGGCTGCTGGCACAGTGTTCGGCTTGGTCGCCGCCAGGCTCGGCTCGCTCTTCCCCCTCGGCCGCTATCTTTAGAGCTGTTGCCAGCCTGTTTTTGTAAATCACGACACGCCGCACACACCACGTGTCTGACAGAGCGAACATTTGGATGTAACGCGCTGTGTATACAGCCCCTCGAGACGGGGTTTCGCGTTTTGTTAGCGCTAGCCGTGTATAAACAGACGGCGCCGAGATCTATTCGTGGCAGCAGTCTCGGTCTCGGTGTCAGCAGCGCGCCACACCGCTCCAGTCGCTGGCACGTCACTCCGGTTTCCGGAACCATTCCGAGACCAGTTGGCGACGTCACAGTGCAGTCCGAGGGCTGCCACAGGCAGCTGGTACAGGGCGTGCGAGTTAATTCTTTCGCACTCTACAGTGGACCGGCCGTCGAGAAAAAACCAAATGAACCTGCGGAGCGGCGGTGTCGGCACGCTCGTTCTGCACGCCCTTCGCGGAGTCGGGTTCATTATGCATGTTGTTACGTTGCACGGTTTATGTTGTGGGCATCTTGTACATTTTGACTTGTAAAACTCTGGCCTCTGGCGGTTCCCCTTCGCTCCAGCTAGCAATTTGCGTCTTCTTAATACTCGTAAAATGTAAGCCGGTTTGGCGGCTGCGCATCAGGGCACGAATATACACTCCTGGAAATGGAAAAAAGAACACATTGACACCGGTGTGTCAGACCCACCATACTTGCTCCGGACACTGCGAGAGGGCTGTACAAGCAATGATCACACGCACGGCACAGCGGACACACCAGGAACCGCGGTGTTGGCCGTCGAATGGCGCTAGCTGCGCAGCATTTGTGCACCGCCGCCGTCAGTGTCAGCCAGTTTGCCGTGGCATACGGAGCTCCATCGCAGTCTTTAACACTGGTAGCATGCCGCGACAGCGTGGACGTGAACAGTATGTGCAGTTGACGGACTTTGAGCGAGGGCGTATAGTGGGCATGCGGGAGGCCGGGTGGACGTACCGCCGAATTGCTCAACACGTGGGGCGTGAGGTCTCCACAGTACATCGATGTTGTCGCCAGTGGTCGGCGGAAGGTGCACGTGCCCGTCGACCTGGGACCGGACCGCAGCGACGCACGGATGCACGCCAAGACCGTAGGATCCTACGCAGTGCCGTAGGGGACCGCACCGCCACTTCCCAGCAAATTAGGGACACTGTTGCTCCTGGGATATCGGCGAGGACCATTCGCAACCGTCTCCATGAAGCTGGGCTACGGTCCCGCACACCGTTAGGCCGTCTTCCGCTCACGCCCCAACATCGTGCAGCCCGCCTCCAGTGGTGTCGCGACAGGCGTGAATGGAGGGACGAATGGAGACGTGTCGTCTTCAGCGATGAGAGTCGCTTCTGCCTTGGTGCCAATGATGGTCGTATGCGTGTTTGGCGCCGTGCAGGTGAGCGCCACAATCAGGACTGCATACGACCGAGGCACACAGGGTCAACACCCGGCATCATGGTGTGGGGAGCGATCTCCTACACTGGCCGTACACCACTGGTGATCGTCGAGGGGACACTGAACAGTGCACGGTACATCCAAACCGTCATCGAACCCATCGTTCTACCATTCCTAGACCGGCAAGGGAACTTGCTGTTCCAACAGGACAATGCACGTCCGCATGTATCCCGTGCCACCCAACGTGCTCTAGAAGGTGTAAGTCAACTACCCTGGCCAGCAAGATCTCCGGATCTGTCCCCCATTGAGCATGTTTGGGACTGGATGAAGCGTCGTCTCACGCGGTCTGCACGTCCAGCACGAACGCTGGTCCAACTGAGGCGCCAGGTGGAAATGGCATGGCAAGCCGTTCCACAGGACTACATCCAGCATCTCTACGATCGTCTCCATGGGAGAATAGCAGCCTGCATTGCTGCGAAAGGTGGATATACACTGTACTAGTGCCGACATTGTGCATGCTCTGTTGCCTGTGTCTATGTGCCTGTGGTTCTGTCAGTGTGATCATGTGATGTATCTGACCCCAGGAATGTGTCAATAAAGTTTCCCCTTCCTGGGACAATGAATTCACGGTGTTCTTATTTCAATTTCCAGGAGTGTATTTTGATTTCTCACTTTGTATCGCATTTTAGCTGTCACATAGAAAAATATTTTACCAATGTTTCCTACAAAATATTTTAGTTGCGCACTGTAACGTGTTTCACAGTCGAGCGGCCCATGACGGTACACTTGGTACCCCGTAGACACTGTTCCTTAGACAAAACACTACACTAAACCAAACAAATGTTTATTCTGCTGTGCTTGTCCCGAATACGTGGAACAGTAGCGTCTGCACACAGACACACACACACACACACACACACACACACACACACACACACACCGTGCGGTCACACACACACACACACAGCCGCACACACACACACACACACACACACACACACACACACCGTGCGGTCCGCTTATACACAGTCAAGTTCGTTCGAAATAAAAGCAGAATATTGAGAAAAAACGTTATTCCTAAAACCCAATCAGTCACTAACACCTTGTGCGATAGATGACGTGACTCACACCAGATGAACAGAATTTTGTCGTGGGACAAAATCTAAACAATAGACTTAACCTTGTCTTTCCGTGCACTCTTCAGTCGCAAACTGCATAGTCCAAACTTTCAGCTGAATCTGTCCGAGGTGCGTTTCTACGGTGATAATGGAAAACCTCCCAGTCTCTATCAACAGCGCGCACGACGACAGAAATGTCTGTAGCGAACGGCGCAAATTGTGTGAAACTGTGAATGACGATGTGCGACAGCCTCGAAGAGGTTCCGATTCTCTGTGTCGGATGTTCACTTCTGCGATGATAATCGTAAACGTGACAGAGAATCGCATCCTCTGCAAACTTATCTATGCCGGTATTCAGGTTATCCGTACAACGTTTTCACCTAGGGCTTTTAAGTTTCGATGTTGCTTCAGATTTATTTTCTTTCTCGGACGTTCCCTCGGCAATCTTCAGAACAGCGTTTTCGGCTGTACCGAAAGCTGCGGCAGTCCGTCGATTACACCAGTAACGGAGAGCGACGGCTGCCCGTCGAGTGCTTCACTCTCGCGTCAGAGCGTCCACGTAACGTGCAGACCGTCTGCAATCTCCTGCCGGAGAAAACGTCGTCCAACTTTTCCACTCACAACTTTCGACCAACTTCCTACAGACGTTGCCCAGTAGCACACAGGAGATAGCAGTAACTACGAGTCAAACAAATGCTCTTACAACCGGGAAAAGGGACACAAACAGAGTCGTGCGGTGCAAAAGTCTCACGGGACAGCGAGCCCACTGGAAGTGAAGCATAGTGCCGGCGGGAAGCGTAGTGAGGTGGTGCGCTGGGGTGGAGTGAAGGTTCGGCAAGTTGTGTGGTTTGCCGCGCGGGACTGTGCTTCTCGCGTGGCCTTTAGCCCCCACTAATCACGTCGCAGCTGTCAGCGCTGCTAAGTAATGCCGAACAGACGACAGCAGAGAGACGACAGAGCTGCGAAACCCTGTGGAGACCAGTGAAGGTGGAGTGGCGGTGGCTGGGGTCGGCGCTGCCGGTCGCCGCGCACCGCAGCCCCACAGCACAGCCGTACCCCGCTCCGCGACCAGCCTCGTGTGCCAGCTGTTACTTCTATAATGTCACAGTGTTTCTAGTCTGTGCGCTGAAACGTGGTTGTCCGAGGTTTTCTAAGCACTTCCCCGCGACGTGCTCGGCGACTTTTCTCCTAACGATGGCCGCTTACGACTAAGTGTTCATTATCTGGCATTTTCATTTAATCGGATCGATTATTCCACAAATCGTTACGTTATGTATTTCTGGGTCTAAACTGAATACCCCAAAAACTATTTTTTTATTAAAAAAATCGATGCTACCACACTTTCTATGATTAACAACACATGCTCAATTTTATGAAATACATTACAACACTGGTTAACAGAATTAAAGGGGGGAAGCTATTTCCGATTTAACATGTACTACAGCATTTTGCACCGTATTTTTGTACAGTATTTTGTACCCTAATTACAGTATGTAATTTTTAAAACTTTTGAAGGTGAAACGAATTCCGAAATCTCTTTGTAGCCTGCACGTATGTTATTTATCAAAGTTAAAATTACTTTTGTTGCCGGCCGCGGTGGTCGAGCGGTTCTAGCCGCTTCGCGACTGCAACGGTCGCAGGTTCGAATCCTGCTTCGGGCATGGGTGTGTGTGTTGGCCTTAGGTTTAAGTAGTTCTAAGTCTAGGGGACTGATGACCTTAGATGTTAAGTCCCATAGTGCTCAGAGCCATTTTTGCTTTGTTTTTTCAGAAAGCAAAGGATTTTGTAGGCAACATCTCGAAATTAACTCCTGTTTCATCGGCACTGTAAGTTTGGTCTTTAGTGTACCCTCGGGCGCAATCTTCAAACTCTGTTTCGAAAACATCAACTGCGTCTAGGACTGCAGACAACTATTCTCCGGCCGGCCGCGGTGGTCTAGCGGTTCAGGCGTTCAGTCCGGAACCGCGCGACTGCTACGGTCGCAGGTTCGAATCCTGCCTCGGGCATGGATGTGTGTGATGTCCTTAGGTTGGTTAGGTTTAAGTAGTTCTAAGTTCTAGGGGACTGATGACCACAGATGTTAAGTCCCATACTGCTCAGAGCCACAACTTTTCTCCACATACATTCAGTTGCTGAATGTCGTATTTGTTTCTGAACCTGTGTACCCCCCTCCTCGCCCGAGCTTGGAAAAAAATATTTTCCTTCCTCACCTAATAACTGAGCGAACATTTTATCTTTCTCTTGCAGCAATGCGGCATTCAGATGCACTCCTTTTCTCGCTGTTGGTGAACCACAGATGAGAGCTTCGCCAACTTTTTCAAACTCGGACGTTTTCACTGTTCTTTATGAGCATTCTTCGTAGTTTCATAGCTTCATAGTTTAGATTTCGACTTGACCCATTCTGAAACGGTAGGAACACGAATTCCGTAACTAGCCGCAACAGTTTCCTTTTTCAACTTCATTGATAACAGCTACTTTATCAGTGACAGTAGTCACAACAGGTTACGCTTAGACGCCATAGCACAAAAATCCGCACGCAACAGAAAGAAGTAAGTCGAACGCACTACTGCTAACAGAGTAGCCTTGTGCACGCTAGTGAGTCCGTGGATCGAGAAACAACTTAAATGGTATGCGTACGTCTCTCCCTCCTCACCGCAGCCAAAACACACCCTAGCCAAGGATTATTTCCGCGATTTTTCCTTTTTTTGTTTTTTGGTATTGCGTTTTTCGGAAGACCCAGATCTCGGTTGACCCGCATTCGGATAACTGGGTTTTACTCTATGTAGATAATCACCATTTTTTATTTTTTGCAGAAATATATACCTATTTAACATTTATTAGTAAACCTAAGGTCATTGTTTTTGACAGAGATACCGAGTGAATATGCTTGTGAAACCAAAATTTTTCAGTAACTGCCCTTAGGAAGACTCTCGGGCTCTCTCCTTGTACCAATCAGCAACTGCGGTACAGACTACGACAGAAGGAACAAGGTTTCGTTACAGCCCATTCTACAGGCGTTCATGTTCAGACACACTTGTAACGTCAGCTATTTCTGAACTGACACACAGTACAGAATTATCTACGTCTCCTGGCATCGGCGTTTGCAATTAATCGCCGAAAATCCCGCGCGTCCACACGGCGGAGTTCCGGTCTACTGAATATTCGCATCTTCCCGTCATCATTTGCGAATAATTTCGCCAGTCTTCGGGTTTGCCGTACAACTCACTAAGTAAATTAATACCTTACGTGAAAATACCGTCGCTTAAGGAGCAGCGGCTCCCTTCATTATTTAGATCGTTATTTCCGTCTCTGACGCTTTGTTAGCTTTTTTTAAGCCTAGTTGCCAACACAGCCCGTAGCAGACTTCGTGTCCTGATGTGAAGTATCCTTTGCGTGAGGGTAGTCGGTCGCCGCAGTCGAGCTTTGCGGGGACGTGTCGCACGCGCAGGCGTCTGCGCAGTCGCGTGGACTGCAACTGCTGGGGCTGGGGCGCTGACGTCGACACCAAATCTTTCGACTTTTCCTTGTCGTAATACACAGAAAGTCACACTCACTAGGCTTTACTTAAAATAGAACATAAGAAACTGAATAAAGATAAGCGGTTGTTGCCAGAACGATGACGATTAATCGATTAACTGCGATTAATGGTCCATCGCTAATTTCTACGGATGCCTCCCGCAGCAGAGATGTGTCAGTATTTCCCCAGGTGACAAGGTGACAAGGCCCTCGGTTGCACATGCTGCCAGTTCAACGCCGCTGCCGTGGCCTGGGAGCTGTAAGGACTGTCGTAACTAACGTTCTGTAAATACAAGTGTTGCGTATGTGAACTCTTTTGCAGATAACCGCAGTTTCTCGCTATCTGCCTGTGACCCACTTATCCTGTAGTCGAAGGATACCTCGGTTTTACACCTCGTCAGGTCCACAATTTTGCACTTCCTAAGAGCTTTAAGAGCTACTGCAGTCGCCAGTGTTCGCACCAGGTTTTTCTCTATTCGTGGAGTACACGGATATTACTGCAACTTTTACCGGATACAATTTACACGCCGGTTACTGTACCGGCTGCGAAAAGTCCGAGATTGCCACTGATACTGTCCATTAAGCCTTTACGTATGACTAGGATTTATTTGGATCTGGTGAAATGTCTTTGAATAACATTCTGTTACGGTAAGTCGTGGAAGGCTTAACGCACTGCCTTTTTCATAGACGAATGCGTTTTGATCAGTATCTCTCATGTGTGACAAACTTTTTTTTCACACCTCGTGTGCAATTTTATACAGTTCTTCAGAACTTTCTTTACAGAAAAAGTGAATACCGTGGAGGGTCCCTCCCATAAGGAACAGTGATATCCTGTACATATGTACAGAGCACTTGGTGATAAATTGTTTTTCTAAAACTGAGTCAAAGTTACTCCTCACGATCCTGTCCAGAGCTAAACATTTCGAGTTCATCCTCGAGATACACCACTTCTTCCTGTTTTTATAGTTTACCGAGCATATATAACTTCCTACTTGCTATAATATAGTGCTCTGTTCTTTGGTAATCGTTGTCGATTCAACTGCCTCACTGTCAGAGATGGGGCTCGTGACGTGACAGCAATCAGAAACAAGCTCGACTGCGCTTCAAAAACTTTTTTCATTCAGTATCACCTAGATGCGTTCTTAAGAAAACACTTCCCTATGAGACATCTAACCCGGTTGGCGTCTCGATCGAAATTTTCCTGGTACGCATGACGCAGAACCTTATAACAAACCGACAGTGGTGTGTAAACACTGAAATTACGTCTCGTATTCCCCGTCGGACTCTAGTAGGGTCGTAGCCGTACGAAATCGATTTGCTTTGGAAACACTCTTGCGACCCGTCGTAGAATATTGCTGAAGCGTATGAGGTCCACGCTGAATAGTAAATACTGAACGCAGCAGCAAAGGCGACAGGTCAGACGAGAGCGTCACAGAAACCTCGAGGGCCCGCAGTTCCGCAAAAGTCCAGCTGCGTGTCGCTATCGTAGAGGCAGTGAAGAACAGATTAGACCAAGTCCAGCGCGCACGTCGTCACTTAACCTGCCATTGGACACGCTCTAATACGACAGCTATACGCGTCCACGTTACTAGGTTGTATTTTTTTTTCCGGGACTATATTTCCTGTACTGACTGCATGTACGAAGCTTAACGAAGTTTGAGATGACTCATGTTGGCCATTTATGTAAAGAAATAAGTTTAGCATTATTTTAACGTAAAACATCACATGGAGATTTTGTATGGTATTTATAAATGTAGGTTCACTTGTAACGAAAGTACAGTAAGGCAGTAAAAAATGTTCTACACTGGAGAAACGTTGTAAACAGCACCTATTTCGCGTATGGTCAATAGGGCAGTAAAACATCTTTGAAACGACGACACGCTACAGTAGAGGGATGTGTCACTATGAGTAACATCCGATAACTTGACCCTTTAGATTTTTTATGAATTGATTAATCTCCAGAATGAGATTTTCACTCTGCAGTGGAGTGTGCGCTGATATGAAACTTCCTGGCAGATTAAAACTGTGTGCCCAACCGAGACTCGAACTCGGGACCTTTGCCTTTCGCGGGCAAGTGCTCTACCAACTGAGCTACCGAAGCACGACTCACGCCCGGTACTCACAGCTTTACTTCTGCCAGTACCTCGTCTCCTACCTTCCAAACTTTACAGAAGCTCTCCTGCGAACCTTGCAGAAGGTAGGAGACGAGGTACTGGCAGAAGTAAAGCTGTGAGTACCGGGCGTGAGTCCTGCTTCGGTAGCTCAGTTGGTAGAGCACTTGCCCGCGAAAGGCAAAGGTCCCGAGTTTGAGTCTCGGTCGGGCACACAGTTTTAATCTGCCAGGAAGTTTCATATCAGCGCACACTCCGCTGCAGAGTGAAAATCTCATTCTAGAAACATCCCCCAGGCTGTGGCTAAGCCATGTCTCCGCAGTATCCTTTCTTTCAGGAGTGCTAGTTCTGCAAGGTTCGCAGGAGAGCTTCTGTAAAGTTTGGAACGTAGGAGACGAGGTACTGACAGAAGTACAGCTGTGAGGACAGGGCGAGAGTCGTGCTTAGGTAGCTCAGTTGGTAGAGCACTTGCCCGCGAAAGGCAAAGGTCCCGAGTTCGAGTCTCGGTCGGGCACACAGTTTTAATCTGCCAGGAAGTTTCATATCAGCGCACACTCCACTGCAGAGTGAAAATCTCATTCTGGAAACATCCCCCAGGCTGTGGCTAAGCCATGTCTCCGCAGTATCCTTTCTTTCAGGAGTGCTAGTTCTGCAAGGTTCGCAGGAGAGCTTCTGTAAAGTTTGGAAGGTAGGAGACGAGATACTGGCATAAGTAAAGCTGTGAGTACCGGGTGTGAGTCGTGCTTCGGTAGCTCAGTTGGTAGAGCACTTGCCCGCGAAAAGCAAAGGTCCCGAGTTCGAGTCTCGGTCGGGCACACAGTTTTAATCTGCCAGGAAGTTTCATATCAGCGCACACTCCGCTGCAGAGTGAAAATCTCATTCTGGAAACATCCTCCAGGCTGTGGCTAAGCCATGTCTCCGCAGTATCCTTTCTTTCAGGAGTGCTAGTTCTGCAAGGTTCGCAGGAGAGCTTCTGTAAAGTTTGGAAGGTAGGAGACGAGGTACTGGCAGAAGTAAAGCTGTGAGTACCGGGCGTGAGTCGTGCTTAGGTAGCTCAGTTGGTAGAGCACTTGCCCGCGAAAGGCAAAGGTCCCGAGTTCGAGTCTCGGTCGGGCACACAGTTTTAATCTGCCAGGAAGTTTCATATCAGCGCACACTCCACTGCAGAGTGAAAATCTCATTCTGGAAACATCCCCCAGGCTGTGGCTAAGCCATGTCTCCGCAGTATCCTTTCTTTCAGGAGTGCTAGTTCTGCAAGGTTCGCAGGAGAGCTTCTGTAAAGTTTGGAAGGTAGGAGACGAGATACTGGCATAAGTAAAGCTGTGAGTACCGGGTGTGAGTCGTGCTTCGGTAGCTCAGTTGGTAGAGCACTTGCCCGCGAAAAGCAAAGGTCCCGAGTTCGAGTCTCGGTCGGGCACACAGTTTTAATCTGCCAGGAAGTTTCATATCAGCGCACACTCCGCTGCAGAGTGAAAATCTCATTCTGGAAACATCCTCCAGGCTGTGGCTAAGCCATGTCTCCGCAGTATCCTTTCTTTCAGGAGTGCTAGTTCTGCAAGGTTCGCAGGAGAGCTTCTGTAAAGTTTGGAAGGTAGGAGACGAGGTACTGGCAGAAGTAAAGCTGTGAGTACCGGGCGTGAGTCGTGCTTCGGTAGCTCAGATGGTAGAGCACTTGCCCGCGAAAGGCAAAGGTCCCGAGTTCGAGTCTCGCTCGGGCACACAGTTTTAATCTGCCAGGAGGTTTTTTACGGCCGCAATTTTTCTATGGTATGCTTAAATGGTGATGAAGTAAAATATTCCGGAGTACCCCGTCCGGATCTCAATGGTCACGGGGACGTCGTTATCAGCAGAAACAAAACTGGCGTTCTACGGATCGGAGCGTGGAATGTCAGATCCCTTAACCGGGCAGGTATGTCATAAAATTTAAAAAGGTAAATAGATACGATGAAATTAGAAATAGTGGGAATTAGTGAAGTCCGGTGAAAGGATGAACAGGACTTCAGGGCGGATGAATACAGGGTTATAAATACAAAATCAAATAGGGGTGATGCAGGAATAGGTTTAATAATGAATAAAAAAATAGGAATCAGGTTAAGCAACTCTGAACAGTATAGCGAGGGAATAATCGTAGGCAACAGAGACACGAAGCCCACACCTACCACAGCAGTGAACGTTTGTAAGCCAATTAGCTCCGATGATGATGGTGAAATTGCGGAAATATGCGATGGGATAAAAGAAATAATCAGATGGTTAAGGCGGACGAAATTTACTTCTGATGAGCGACTGTTATTCCATAGTAGGAAAAGGAAGAGAAGGAAAAATAGGTGAATATGGACTGGGGAAAAGGAAAGAAAGAGGAAGCCGCCTGATAGAACTTCGCACAGAGCGTAATTTAATCATCCCTACGATTTGGTTTAAGAACAATGGCATAATTTAATCATCGCTAACATTTGGTTTAAGAAGCAAGAAAGAGGACTGTATACCTGGAAGAAACCTGGAGACACTGGAAGCTTTCAGAGTGATTATGTAATAGAAAGACAGAGATTTCGGGACCATATTTTAAATTGTGAGGCTTTCCGAGGGCAGATGTAGATTCTGGCCACAATTTATTGCTTATGAACTGTAAACTGACACTAAAGAAATTGCTCAAAGGTAGGAAATTAAGGAGATGGGAGCTGAATAATTTGAAACAACCAGAGGTTGTTGACAACTGGAGAGGGAGAAGTAAGCGACAGTTGACTGCAACCGTGGAAAAGAATACAGTAGGAGACGAATGCGTACGATGTAATAGTGAAGGCAGCACAGGATTAAATAGGTAAAAAGGCAAGGCCAATTAGAAATCCTTGGATAACACAGGAGATATCGAAATTAACTGACGAAAGGAGTACATATAAAAACGCAGCAAATGAAGCAGGCAAAAGGCAATAGAAACATCTAAAAAATGAAATTGACAGGAAGTGCAAAACAGTTAAACAGGAATGGCTAGGGGACAAATATAAGGATTTAAATGGATGTTTCTCTAGTGGAAAGATACTGCCTACGGGAAAGCTAAAAAGGTATCTGCAGAAAAGAGAAGCAGCTGCACGAACATGAAGAGCTCAGATGGAGGAGGAGACAGATTTGAAGGCAATATTGTGGGAGTAGGTGAAGATGAGATGGGAGAGAAGAATTCGACAGAGCACTGAAAGATCCAAGTCGAAAAAAGGCTCCGTCAGGGAGTAGACGACATTCCCTCAGAAGTACTGACAGCCTTGGAGAGTCAGTATTGACCAAAGCTCTTCCACCTGCTGTACAAGATGTATGGCAAAGGCGAAATACCCTCAGAATTCAAGAAGAATGTAACAATTCCCATTCCAGAGGAACTTTGTGCTGACAGGCGTGAATATTACCGGTTAAATAAGTCACGGTTCAAAAATACTAACACGAAATCCTTACAGAAGAATAGAAAAATTGGTAGAAGCTGACTTTGGGGAAGTTCAGTTTGGATTCCGGAGAAATGCAGGAACTCACGAGACAACATTGACCCAATTACTTATCTTAGAAGAAAGGTTAAGGAAAGGCAAAAGCGCGTTTATAGCATTTGTAAACGTAGAGAAAGCTTTTGACAAGATTGACAGGAATACTCTCTTTACAATTCTGAAGGTATAAGGGATAAAAATATAGGGAGCCGAAGGCTATTTACAACTTGTCCAGAAACGAGACCGCAATTATAACAGTCGAGGGCGATGAAAGGGAGGAATGAGTGAGAATGGAGTGAGACCGGGTTGTAGCCTATTCCTGGCGTTAATCAATCTGTACATTGAGCAAGCAGTAAAGGAAACAAAAGAAAAGTGTGGAGCAAGAATTAAAGTTCAGTGATAAGAAATCAAAACTTTGAGGTTTGCCGACGACGCTGTAATTCTATCAAGAGACAGCAAAGGCCCTGGAAGGGCAGTTGAACAGAATGGACAGTGTCTTGAAAGGAGGGTATAAGATGAACATCGACAAAAGCGGAAAAGGATAATGCAATGCAGTCAAATTAAATCTGATGATGCTGAGGAAATTAGATCAGGAAAAGAGACACTTAAAGTTGTAGATCAGTTTTGCTATTTGGGCATCAAAATAACTGACAGTGGTGAATTAGTGAGGATAAAATGTAGAATGGCAATGGCGAGAAAAGCGTTTTTGAAGAAGAGGAATTTGTTAACATCAGATATAGACCTAAGTGTTAGGATGTCTTTTCTGAAGGTATCTGTGTGGACTGTAGCTGTGTAGTGAAATATACACGATAAAAAAATTTAGATACGACGAAACTGCAAACTTTTGCACTTTTTTTGATGCTACAGAATACTGAAGATTAGAAGTGTAGATAACGTAACTAATGAGGAGGTACTGAATAGAATTAGGAGACAAGAAATTTGTTGCAAAACTTGATTACAATAAGGTATCGATCGATTTGACACATTCTGAGACATCTAGGGATCGCCAATTTGGTATTGGAGGAAAGTGTGGGGCTGCGGGCAAAAATCGTAGATGGAGACCGAGAGATAAATACAGTACGCAGATTCAGAAGGATGGAGGGGGCAGTAGTTATTCGGCGGCGGCGAGCCTCGTAGCGGGAAGAATACAAGCACGGAGAGCTGCATCGCGCTCAAGGCCACAACAACACTGCGACGTGGTGCTGAGCACGTGTAAACGGGGAGTATCGAGCAGGTGGTCTGCGTGCAGCTGACGCCTACACCATTACTCGAGGGGCGGGCACGGATTTGTTCGTTAACGAAGCAAGAGGCGCTGCAAAATCTTTTTACGTGTCGACAGATTTTGTAACGTGCTGGAAGCTACTATACCTTATTTAGGTCCGATTCAGTTTTGTAGGCTGACGACTCACAAACTCGGTACTCATTTCAACCGAAAATATGGTGCTTTAAATGAACTTCACCTGTGTCTTTGTTTACGTGTAATATTTTACCTGAGACTAAAATGTATTACTCCATACTGAATTGTAATCACATAGCTACCCGCTCAAAATAATATTGCATAGTTGCATTGCAGCTTGCAAGCTGTACAGTGGAATTAGAACATTTTTTTCGCCCCCTACATTGCACTGTTGTAATTAATTGAGCATAGAAATCGAATACCACTCATTGTGCTGATACGAATGTCAGATCACGTGTAAGTCGGTGTTGTGAATCGGCGCTGTTGTTTTATTTTCGTACGTTTTTGTGTAGTTCTATAACGACGATTTTTCTGCCTGGGTCAGCATAGGAGGCTCGCACTGGATAGAGCAGCTCGGAGAGCGTACGTGGAACACAGTTTACGACAGCTCGTGCGGTCGGTTCTGAGGTAAACGACAACAGTGAGAGTATCATAGAAATGAGCTTATACAGTAGCAACATCGTCTCGAGCCAGAACAACAATCGAATCGAAATCAGAAACGTAGCTCAGGCAGGGTGGAACGTCGAACTGTGGGAAGGCGCACAGTAGAGGGCTCGCCGGACTGGGAGCGGCGGGGCGGCGGCAGCCGACGCGTCGCTCCTGCCGACATTCGGGCCAGGGTGCGGAGGCGACGGCCAGGGCCACAATCTGTCTGGTAACACCCGATAGACAACTTTTGTTTATCTGGGTGAGAACTAGGAGAATGAAGTGTGTGCCGCTCCACTCCGACGACTGGAATTTTCGGCGATAGCTGACTACGTGTGGTTTTGCAGCAGCTCTCGCCTGCTGCTCATCGGTGAGGCCTCTTTGAAAGGTCGGATTAATAAAAGGCACAGAAAAGAAACGAGCGACAGCGGCGCACTCGATAACGGCAGCGCTCAGCTTAGTCGAGGCGAGAGCGGGCGTGCGTCGCGTAACACGGTAAGCGTACTTTCCGGTTCAAATGGCTCTGAGCACTATGGGACTTAACATCTGTGGTCATCAGTCCCCTAGCACTTAGAATTACTTAAACCTAACTAACCCAAGGACATCACACACATCCATGCCCGAGGCAGGATTCGAACTTGCGACCGTAGCGGTCTAGAACCGCACGGCCACACCGGCCGGCGTACTTTCCGGGAAGAGTCGGCAACGTATTACTCACTTCCACACGTGTCGGGAAATGACCACGATGAGAAAATGGGAGTTTTATAGAGAGCCGTTGTTGCAGGAAGCACACACCGTACGGTGCAGGCGCCACGCAGGCTGGATGGCGTACTCACGCTGCGCGGCCTGCTGCTGGGGCGTGACGTCGGCGGGCGTGAGCAGCCCGTCGTCCGAGCTGGAGGAGTAGCCGGCCGAGCCGAAGGAGGAGCCGGACAGGCGGTACTGCTGGCCCTGCTGCTGCTGCTGCTGCTGCGCCTGGTACTGGTCGGGCACCGCGGGCGGCGCCACCTTCTTCACCTGCGGCGCCGGCTTGGGCGGCCGGCTCATACCGCCCACTGCCAACACAACAACGTCGCCGCGTCAGGCGCCGCTCTGCCCCGCACAACAGCGCAAAAACTACAACGTGCACACAAAAATGATGTATTTCAGTGGACAGAGCATATCAGCAACTTTCTATTCGTAATATGAGCCGTGGCATAGCCAGTGCATGTCTGTGTGTGTGTGTGTGTGTGAGGGCCCGCGCGTGCCAGAAAGTGTAAACAATCCATCAAGTCCGCACTGTTGCACAGAAGTGGTCTGCACCTGCAGATAGGCAACACAGTTAACAGACTTGCCAAGTGGGCTGCCGCAGACGCGACCTCTTCTGGCCGTACTCGCGCTCCGTACGTCACAAACGCTGCACAGACTCGACACCTGCAATGTGAGCGGAGACTGCTCTGTCCTCTGACGTCTGTCTCTACTCTGTATATCTCGCGAAACCCCGGAGCTGCCTGCGAATGACCCCGTACGGTGTATTCGGGAATTCCCCGTACGAACTTCTGAGATCTGTAGAGAGGAGTGAGTACGTAATATTTCGAAAACGAACCCAGAGGATATGAACTGTACGTTTACTACATCGACACAGTAGGTGGTGATATATTGCTGGGTCGGAGATCGGTATCCCGCTCTAATATACGAGGTGCACAGCAGTGTAATTGAGTAAGAGTGTTTCCGTTTTTGGCGACCTGTAGGCTACTTTGCAAGGTTTAATTGTTGGTGCACATGCTGCTGCTTGAACGTAAAGGTACTGTGGCTTATGTTCTGACATACGTTTGTGGGAAGTAGTGAAACTACTATTCACGTAAAAAAACAAAAAAAAATTATTTATATCTAGTCGTAATGGAAGGATAGATTGGACGCAGTGAATTGTGATTTCAATGCAGAGGACTATATCCGAATGTAAGTGGTGACAGATTCATTTCGAGAACACAGCTGCAAAATATGGCAATGCGAGTCTTCAGTTGGACCTGCTATAGTGTACAAACAGGATGGGCAATATGGCCGTAACAATACGTAACAATACGTTCCCTCATCGGCACCCCTAAGTGTACCCTCACATGTTCCTTGTTCTATCAACAGTGATGTCGATTACAGTACACGAACTCACGTCGGTGATGTCTTTCCGAGCATTGCGTCTGTGGGTGCGGTATTCGTTATCGCATAGTACCGGATGCCTGTCCTTCGTAACACTTGTTTGAGAGAATCTTGGAAGGACGCAGCACCTTCCAGAAGCGCTGATTCGAAGACTATGTCGACAATTTCCTAAGGCTGAGGAGAATCGAGACATATAGGCAGTGTGAGTATAGGTAACCCATAACTTCTGTAGATATACCATAACTTTTTCGGGCATTGTACAGATAACTGCACTGTTTGTGTAAAAAGTGTGTATATTGTAGTGTAATGTTACTGTGGCTTATTTCTTACACAACCAGAGAAAAAGAGTGTATGTCCTATCGTGATGGACACATAGATTCACCACAACGATAACCGTGGGGGTATGAGAGACATTTCTACGTGGAAAATTGTGTGTGCCACAGATACTGAGATTCATTCCAGAACCACAGCCGTCAATAGGAGACATTACACGTACATCGATCGGTGTCAGACTGAAGCAGCAATCGTAATATTTAATTGTTGTTACACTGGTAAATATGTTCCTGGCTCCCAATATTATTGTGAATCTTGTATGTATTTGATGATCTGTAGACAACTTTTGCGGGGTTTAACTGCCACTGCAATATGGCGATGTGTACAAAATAGTTTTTGCCACTGAAAGTGTCATCTGCAGAAAACAATGGCGGACAGTGCTCCCACACTGACAGCAGCAGCAGTTTGGCGGGTAAATTCAGTGACAGATGGGCTGTCCCGTTAGGATTGCTATTCTGAGAAGCATTGGAACATCTCTCTCGGCACTGGACCCGCACCGCAGCTATGCATCATCGCGCCAGCAAAGGTGCCCAGCTGAACACGTATTTCGACAGGAATTTCGCGGGCGTCATGTACGAAAGAGATGCCACTGGCTGATGTTTGTGGGACCCGAACGGACACCTACGCAGAGTCGGCGGCGTTGGCGTCGGGCGTCGATTGGCGGGATGTGTTTTTTTATTAGCGATCTTTTGTTTAAACAGTATTCCATCGATTTCACCGACCAATCGGATGCTGCAAATTGAAAAGAAACTACCGCATACAAGTGAAGAATATCGAATTAATTAATTTGCATAAATTTTTTATATCAAAGTGGTGTTAGTGGTACAAAAGTTTACGGGAGGGTGTGCGTAAGTGGGTGACATGAAGCAGAACAGGATGTTAAGTACAGAACACTACGTCAATTTTCATAATTTTTATGTAAAACGCAGTGAATAGTTTAAGGGGGTGGGTGACAAAGAAGAATGCGCGAGAAATGGCATTCAAAAGCATGTAGAATTCGAAAAGTGTACCAGAAAATGGTGGGAGGACATAACTAATTACCTGATTTGGTATCACAGGCGGTACAATAAGAAAATGGGGGAAACGTGGAAAACCACTAAATACAACTATAGGTTAAGTGCCGACAAGGGGCCGAACATTAGGTTAGGCAACATGTTTGCCCCATGTAATTACTTGTTACAAGAACGTTTCCAAACAGCAGAGAATGATGAGCAAGAGAAATTCAGCTCCCACAAACCGATTTTATAAACAATATATCTTTGAATTTCCTGTTATGAGATCATCACTCTGCACCGATTTTCATATATTCCGTACATAGCAATCGATTTCTGGACAAATTTTTTAACTAAATAAATAAACTATATTCCATTCACTGCCATAAATAAGCACACAATATTCTATACAGTGTTTAAACAATATTCCACACACTGCAACCGAATTCCCTCCAAATGACCGATCGACTGAGTCTTTTCCTGCCAATTTCTGGGAGAGAGGATGGGAGGAGAGGGGGTTTACCATAGGGGGAGACATTAAATAATTGATCAATTTCATTAAGTAGTGAATCAAAGGGTGAGTGGGGCTATCCAATAACTCAGACCTGAAAGTGCACCTGTAGCCATGAGGTGAGAGGTTTCCTGAGGGGGCATGGGAGCAATACGTTGAGTGCTTCTCAATCAAAAGGAAGGATCCTTTTAGCAGAACAATAGGTTAAGGACCTGTCAATGGGAGGATAACAATAGGTTAAGCACGTGTCAATCAAAATAGTCAATAGATTTGGCCCTGAGTGCATACCTGCCCCTGATGTAGGCAACCCTAACTAACAAAATGGACTGGTGCCCCCCTTGTCCCATTACTGATGCTTGTACAGCTGTTAGGTTGCAATTGGGAAGAAAACAGTAGGAAACATCCATTTATCAGATAAACACATTTGTTTGTATAACACATAAAGCATTACATGTTTACATTGTTCCAAAACAAAAAAGAGCCCAGCATACTATTAGTACAGAACAGTACTGATCCAGTACAATGGCGTCTATATTGGGCGACGACAAACGTTATCACATACACTGCACCTACGAAGTGTGTTCTGGTGCACACTCTCCAGCCCACCCGGTGTCTCTTCAGTTTCTAGTGCAGTGGGCAGAACTCTTCTGTCTGCATAGGAATCTCTTAAATCAAACTTAGGTGAGATCGGCTGATCGTCTTACGTCCTACACGCCATCCTGTCTACCCTACTGCGTGCAACTGTGCGACTCTTCTCTTTCCCTGAGCAGACGTGGACGCATTACGCATCTGATTTGAAACTGTCGCACAATGGGAACGGTACGTTACCGGACACGGGTTCGTGTTCAATATACTATGTACTCACTTCGCTCTACAGGTCCTATAAGTTTGTAATGGGAACTTCTGAACATCTTATATATTAAATGAATCAGGGCTCCACGTTAGCCAAGTTTTTCATATACTCAATGTAAAAAAGAACTGCACACTCAAAGTTTTACAGTATTTACACGAGAAAAAACAAACATTGTTTTATCTGATAAAAATATAACAGATGCACCATTTTCCGGCTAGAGGTCCACTGTTGTAAATGGGTAACTTTGCAGCAACATTTCAAAAAATCTAAATCAATGTTCATCACGCGGCCGTTTGGACACCGTTGTCGAACGTGAATTGCGTCAGAGCTTCGGTGAACCCCAAGCGGGGAAGCGACGCACGTGTGACATTTTAGTGCCTCTTTGTATCTCATCTACACACTCTGAGTTACTGCGTGCGCGGCTCTGTCCACACCGCGTGTGTGGCCGCCGGCGACACGGGGCAGCCGCTGCCCTTCTCTCACTCTGTCCTTGTGTACTCTGTTCAGAAGTTTACTGCCAATGTTAAGAATAATTTACAGTTTAGTATTCCAGCGGACGCCCAAGTGCAAATAAGGCATAGGGATCGATCGACGGATTTTTGTTTGGATTGGGCGACATCTCGGTCATTACCACCACAACTATTCATCTACCGTGCCGGTATCGTTGGACAATATTACACGATTCAGACGTACAAGTGCAGGTGCACATCCAGCTGCTAAACAGTATATGAAGACTACGCGTTGTTTAAACACCTTGTAAGTGTAAAAAAAAAAAAATCAAAAGTGCAAAGAAAAATCTAAAATATATTCACCGTTTATGGGTGTGTATTAGTGTGAAACACCTAAAGACATAAAAGTATTCCAATTGTTGGTAATTGAGTAAGAGTCCACATAAGATGCAAACCTTTAAGCGTTATTGCACAGGTAGGAACAGGTGGTAGGCACATGCGGGCTCTCTTTTCTGTGTGTAATTCAATCAGCCGATACGTGGCGCACATAAGCCGACCATTATCTGTTGTAGTGGGGCGGCGGGGTTGGGCGAGGGGTCTCGCACAGTTCCTTGAGAGTCGAAGCTATTGGAAAACCGCGTTTACTGATCGCTTTACAACGCTACCTAGCTCGGGGAGCATTGGTTGTATGCGAAAACGTCGGTTCGGCCCTTGTCGCTAGTTTTCACGGAGCCGTGTAAGAGCACAGGGAATGACGACCACTCTACGGAGCGCCTCTTCCTCGGTTTGGATATTGCTCGTTTCTGCCACGTCTGAACTGATTTTAACAGTCCGATCCCGGCTCTGCGAAACACGATCGTCGTTTTGTTTCTTTGTCGCTCTCTCCTGTGTAACTCACGAACGACCGCGGGTACACAGAATCGTCCACCGCCTCCAGATGCTGTAAGCATCCTACGACGTGGATTTGTTCCACACCTCGGCGATTAACAACCACTTGCTTTTTTTTTTTTAATTTCCTTCACGTTTATCTCTAGACCGAAACATAAAAGGTGTGGAGAGCAGATCGCTAAACATCCGCTCACATTGCGAAATGAATGACCGCCGCCGCGTTACCGTGGCGCAGTGCACAGAGCGATGACCGGACGAGAAAGGACGCGGCACTTTTCCAACTAGCACCACCACCTAGTCGTATTCTCGCCGATCACCAACATATCGCTATGCTCAAAATGTGATTCTTCGACTCTTTTATGCTCGAGAGGTAGCGACGGATTTGTTTTTGCGGTACCTCAGTCATCGCCGAATGTGAATGGTGCTTCCTGAAAACGCTACAATTCAGAATGACCTGGAGTGGATGGACGAAGTGGAGACTGGCAGTTGAGATGTAGCTGGTAACGTCCGTTATCGTTTGATTACACGACTGTCGAATAATTAGTGGAAAAAGTCACACGTGTTAAATACTTACCAGTAAGCGTACAGAGCGATTTAAAGTGGGACGATCGCATAAAATCGATGGCAGCGGGAGCAGGTATAGTGAATGGCAGGCGCTATAAGACAGCCGTTGTGGGCCACTGTACGGTATACTGTCAGAATTCAGAGCGTACGTTCCAACACTCTCCTCCCCGCTACCGACATCTCGCGACGAGCCCGAGGAGGTCAAACTGTAGAGGTGTGAGCCAGCACCGGGCATCTGAGGGCCGTTGCTTTCCACGATCGTACAAGAGTTAACGATCTGCTCGTCACGAATCGTCGACAGAATCAGCAAAAAGAACCGAAGACGTTGCATCATTCTTCTTCATTCGACAGTACGTAAAACAATTTTTTGACGGAGATAAATGTGGAAAAAACGTATCGTCGCTCCTACCACGGCACTTGCTGCCTGACGATTTCATTTTGTTCCCTAAACATACTGAGTTCGCGGCGACTTTGATCGACCCGTTAAGCTGACGAATGTTTCTAAAATCAGTTTTTAAAGACCCTCCCACCATCAGAGCGGAGAAAATGTTACCTGTACGAACTTCCGTGTGTCTAATTTTTTCGATTGTCTTCCAGAGAGGTCGAAAAATTAAAAACGTCCACTCGTGGCAGCACTGGCCGCTACTGCTCAGCACGCGCGCCTCACGGCAAACGCAGGCGCCGCGCACAAGACGCGACGGGCTCGCACGCGTGGTCGCGTCAACCCGTAGAGAGCGGTCCATTCGGCGAGCTTCTCACGCAGTGGTCAGCACAGGTCAAACAGCGTCGGATGCGCGGCGGCAAAGCACAACGGGCGCACCAGTCCGCCGTCCGATTCTGGAAGCGACGCTGGAAAGAGAGTGGGACAGAGTGTGTGGTAGGGGGGCAGCCGGCCTCGCCCACTCGGCGCCCGCGGACTGCCGTGTGTGACTCAGCTGCTTCCAGCAGGAGCTACTGGCCTCCGCGGAGGTCACTTCTGGTTCCGGAGAAACGTACAAACACGCGACCCAAAACTGACAATACGTGTACATTTGCAGCATTCGTAGATCGAGAGAAAGCTTTTCCCAATGTTAACTGGAATAAAATCTTTGAAATTCTTGAAGCAGCAGAAATTAATCAGAGCGACAAGTTATCCGCAGATGGTACAGAAACCACACTGTACTTGCAAGGGCATCGAAGGGAAAGACGTGAGACACGGTTATAAACTACCCTCCCCTCTCCAGCCACATGTTACTAGACGCCATTGATCAGTCAGTAAAGGAAGGCAAATAATAAAAACAGTGAGTGATCCTTCAGTTGTTTTGTAGCCGTCGCAGCTGACGGCACCTCAGCAGTACTGGGACAACATATGTATCGGGTCACTCTGCATTGTTGCCAGACGTATTCAAATGGCGGAGATGACGTCATCCGAGATGGCATTGTGTAGACTTGGCAGCATCGCATGATGCCATCCGAGATGGTGGCCGTGACATCATTCAAGATGGCTGATTTTGGCGGGAATGTGTCACACCCTCCTCCCCTCACCCGGAAAAATGGCGCGAAGTTGAAATTCCGGCACAATAATGGACCACACCACGATTATCTCTACTAAGCAATGAAAATGGCTGGAAGAAAGGTCACATCCTCCTACGAACTGGCGCTAAGTTTGAATTCCAACAGAATAATGCACCACCACACAACAGTTATCTGTACTAAGCAAAGAAAATTCCTGGAAGATATCTCACTAACCTTCTCTAACCTAAGTTAACCGACCGCCACTTCATCCTACGAACTTGCGCCAAGTTTGAATTTTGGTGGGAAGATAGGTCACTCGGGGTTCGCTGCTGGTGCAAAAGAAAGGACACGTGTACTAACCTCAGTCGACTCCTCCACCTAAGGATTCGTCGGGAAAAAGGACTTGTCTCTATTGTTTAACCAATTTCATGCAGGTGTGTTCGCTACTGTGTCTGGACTCCAAATGGCTTAGTTCAGTTCGTCGCCACAAGATGGCACTACCGTGACATCAGGTGGTGACGAAAGTACCGTTATTCGAGATGGCTGAATACATTTTCTTCAGCATGTGCTCTAGGACACACACAGCCACTGCTTGGTCCCAAGATCGTCTGCTCCTGCTCTCTCTCTCTCTCTGTCTCTCTGTCTCTCTCTCTGTCTCACGTGTTTATAACTGCATACGCGTCGCGTCAGCAGTCCGACAGCGCACGACCTCTGACGCCACAGCCTCCAGCCTGCACCTTCATACTCGTGCCGGAGATAGTCTTCTGTAAATATCCTAATTAAATTAACATCCATATCGCTCATCTAACGTATCAATTACCTAAGTACTTCATTCCATTCCAATTTTAATGTACCACCTGGATATTCAATGAACAAATGAGACATTTCACATTTTCCCACTAGGGGTGCAGTGTTCCTTCATGACTTAGCACACCCCACCCCTAGAATGCTGCTCTCCTATTGGCTACTCCAATAGTCACTTGACTCTACGTCATTGAACCTATATAAACCAAACCACAACCCAGCTCACCCTCACTCTGCTCCTGTGCTCGGTGCAGTACGTGTGTGCGTGTCGTCGTGGTCGTCGGTGTACTTTCGTTCAATATGAAGCGTACAGGCAGCTCCAACCAACAGCAGCGGCAGTGCCAGTTGACTACTGCACCCTTTAAGTGGTTGCACTTGTACTACAGAGATTTTCTTCCATACTCGATATTATACTCAGCCTTTTTCATCTTTCTAGATGACATCCCACAAATGCTGGAAGAGCTTGATCAGCAGCTAGAGTTCGCGATGGCTCAAGCACAGCTCGAATGTAAGTACAATAGTAATAAAAACGTAGTTCTTAGATGAAATAATATATAATCGTTTTCCAACTATCTAGATTGAGCTTTCTCAGACATATTCTTTTCTTTTCCTTCTAGATGACGATCATTCCGCGCATAGGGAGGGGGGGGGGGTGCAGTGCACCGAGGACGGCGTGCGAGGCGGGGGCGAAAGGGCGGCCGATGCAGGGAGCTCCATCTGCCTGAGTGAGTGCGAGACCTGACCGAATGTGGCAATTAATTGCTCAAACCGTGGGGCCAGAGCAGAGAAGGTGAACAGTTTTGAATATTATTATTACAGCAAGTAATTACCATTATTTGGTCTTATTGTTATTAATATTTATTGCTGTTTTAAGTCTACATCATTAAACTCATATTTTTCTTATTTATGTTACAGGTATATGACACGGCATATGCCATATACCTAGAGAGGTGGTTTCGGGGACAGGAATCCGGTGCACACAGCCACAGAGACACGCTCCGCCGCGTGTAGCCGCCATCAGAGCAGCGTGGGCGACAGAAGACGCCCGCGCACCAGGCAGACCCTCTGGCGACCACGGGCAATGCAGGAAGAACAGCACGACCGACAGTCTGCCGCCCCACCGGCCAGTAGCGGGGGCATCGCACCCCAGGGGCCGTCGCCGCAGCCCGGTCCATCCAGTCAGCTATCACCGCCTCCACCTCCTCCTCAGGCACTTCACCCCCACCGCCAACGCAAGGTTCGTGTGCCTACCCGCATACCCCTCCCTCCAGATGACGCACCATCGCCAGCCCCATCTTCGACCGGCTGGACCCCTAGTTGTAGTGCCAATAGTAATAGTGATTATCCTGTGGCTAGTGGTACAGCTCTCCCCTGTCCTATTCATACTGAATTGGATCAGAATAATGGCGCAATGACCTCCCTAGAATACTCAGCAGTTGCTAGGGCTTTTGAGGGCGCATCTCTTTCACCAGAATTGAGAATCCGGGAGGGAGGTACCGCGACCCTGTCCAGTTTTTAGAGGCGTGCCTCCCTGCCTTGGAGACTGACCTCTTCAAAGTCCTAGAGGATCCTAGATTTAACGCCATTAACTGCAGTACAATATTATTCTACGAATTGAATCTTCCCCCCCCCCCCCCCCTAAACATCAAAGTGACGCAGAGACAACGAGTCTGCACTATATATGGGGTGATAATCACGTTATTTCTCGGAGCACATCCATTGCTGAGTGGTATCGAGAATCCACCCGATTTTCCGAGATGGAAGTACGCGGGTCCGCTAAAGCGCTCAGCTGTATACCACACCTCGATATCCATATACGTGTCTATGATCCAATAAATGTAGGGTCCAGTTATATTAAACTCCCTAAGGATATTGAGAACAAGCGGGCATGCATTGATGTCCAAAATAGAAAAGATCAAGCTTGCTTTGCATGGTCAGTCCTACCTTATAAGAGAAATTACAATTACAAAGATAGTCCTAGATGTCCAGGCAGTTACAAAGTCAGTGATGTTGAGACATATTAAAACTTTGACGGTATAGAGTCCCCCGTCAAGATCCAGGACATAGCTAAATTTGAGGTGCAGAATACCGGAATATCGGTTCACGTTTATGGCCTGGAGAAGAAGAAGAATAACGACAAGTCAGCTGAGCAAGACAAGCACACCGTTGTGGGTCCCCTCCCTTTCTCAAAATTGGCAGGTGAGCGAGAGCTGCACGTAAACATGCTGCTCTCCTCTGAAGGTGATAATTGTCACTATGTCTGGATCAGAGATAAGTCCCATCTCCTTTGCTCCCAGTTAAGTAACAAGCGATGTAAACAGCAAATTTGTTTAAGGTCTCATCTGAAGAGTTGTACATCTATTAGATTGTGCTTCCAAGGACCCGGTACATGTCATGTGTTGTGTATGCCGAATTTGAATGCCTGCTGGCCCATACTACTCTTTGTGAAGGGAATCCCTTAGCCTCACATACGGCTTTCACACAAAAACACGTACCTTATGCGGCAGCATTCCAACTTGTATGTGCATATGATTCTAAACTTAACCGCTAACAGTGTTATGTAGGGGACGATCCTGCAGTTTGGCTCCTCACTGAGCTTGAAAAACTTTCATGGCAAGTTCATCGGCTCTACAGCACCAACATTCCCATGACCAAATCAAAGGAAGATGATGAATTGTATGAAAAGGCGGTTAATTGTCATATTTGCGGGCTATCCTTAGAGACAAAAGCGGAGACTCCTAGTAGAGAACACTGTCATCTTAAGCGTAAGTTCCACAGTGCAGCTCACAACGCATGCAATTTGAAGTACCAGTTACCTAGACACATGATGATAAAAAGAGTCATTTGTGAGGATGGGGTGGAAACCATCCCATACTCACACTATTTACTTGAATTGAAAGTAGGGGTGGGAGACTCTGGTTGATTGATAGAGAGAGAATGAGCGTGTGAATGCGGTGATGGGGGGTTCTGCATCGAATAGTATGGCTCTTTTGTTGTTGTTGTCGTGGTCTTCAGTCCTGACACTGGTTTGATGCAGCTCTCCACGCTACTCTATCCTGTGCAAGCTTCTTCATCTCCCAGTACCTACTGCAACCTACATCCTTCTGAATCTGCTTAGTGTATTGATCTCTTGGTCTCCCCCTACGATTTTTACCCTCCACGCTGCCCTCCAATACTAAATTGGTGATCCCTTGATGCCTCAGAACATGTCCTACCAACCGATCCCTTCTTCTGGTCAAGTTGTGCCACAAACTCCTCTTCTCCCCAATCCTATTCAGTACCTCCTCATTAGTTACGTGATCTACCCATCTAATCTTCAGCATTCTTCTGTAGCACCACATTTCGAAAGCTTCTATTCTCTTCTTGTCCAAACTATTTACCGTTCACGTTTCACTTCCATACGTGGCTACACTCCATACAAATACTTTCAGAAACGACTTCCTGACATTTAAATCTATACCCTATGTTAGCAAATTTTTCTTCTTCAGAAACGCTTTCCTTGCCATTGGCAGTCTACATTTTATATCCTCTCTACTTCGACCATCATCACTTATTTTGCTCCCCAAATAGCAAAACTCCTTTACTACTTCAAGTGTCTCATTTCCTAATCTAATATCCTCAACATCACCCGACTTAATTCGACTACATTCCATTATCCTCGTTTTGCTTTTGTTGATGTTCATTTTATATCCTCCCTTCAAGACACCATCCATTCCGTTCAACTGCTCTTCCAAGTCCTTTGATGTCTCCGACAGAATTACAATGTCATCGGCGAACCTCAAAGTTTTTATTTCTTCTCCATGGGTTTTAATACCTACTCCGAACTTTTCTGTTGTTTCCTTTACTGCTTGCTCAATATACAGATTGAATAACATCGGGGAGAGGCTACAACCCTGTCTTACTCCCTTCCCAACCACTGCTTCCCTTTCATGTCCCTCGACTCTTGTAACTGCCATCTGGTTTCTGTATAAATTGTAAATAGCCTTTCGCTCCCTGTATTTTACCCCTGCCACCTTTAGAATTTGAAAGAGACTATTCCAGTCAACATTGTCAAAAGCTTTCTCTATGTCTACAAATGCTAGAAACGTAGGTTTGCCTTTCCTTAATCTTTCTTCTAAGATAAGTCGTAAGGTCAGTATTGCCTCACGTGTTCCAACATTTCTACGGAATCCAAACTGATCTTCTCCGAGGTCGGCTTCTACAAGTTTTTCCATTCGTCTGTAAAGAATTCGTGTTAGTATTTTCCAGCTGTGGCTTATTAAACTGATTGTTCGGTAATTCTCACATCTGTCAACACCTGCTTTCTTTGGGATTGGAATTATTATATTCTTCTTGAAGTCTGAGGGTATTTCGCCTGTTTCATACATCTTGCTCACCAGATGGTAGAGTTTTGTCAGGACTGGCTCTCCCAAGGCCGTCAGTAGTTCCAATGGAATGTTGTCTACTCCGGGGGCCTTGTTTCGACTCATGTCTTTCAGTGCTCTGTCAAACTATTCACGCAGTATCGTATCTCCCATTTCATCTTCATCTACATCCTCTTCCATTTCCATAATATTGTCCTCAAGTACATCGACCTTGTATATACCCTCTATACACTCCCTCCACCCTTCTGCTTTCCCTTCTTTGCTTAGAACTGGGTTTCCATCTGAGCTCTTGATGTTCATACAAGTGGTTCTCTTATCTCCAAAGGTCTCTAATTTTCCTGTAGGCAGTATCTATCTTACCGCTAGTGAGATAAGCCTCTACATCCTTACATTTGTCCTCTAGCCATCCCTGCTTAGCCATTTTGCACTTCCTGTCGATCTCATTTTTGAGACGTTTGTATTCCTTTTTGCCTGCTTCATTTACTGCATTTTTACATTTTCTCCTTTCATCAATCAAATTCAATATTTCTTCTGTTACCGTCCATTCTTCTTCTACTGTATTTCTTTCCCCCCATTCCTGTGAACTGTTCCCTTATGCTCTCCCTGAAACTCTGTACAACCTCTGGTTCTTTCAGGTCCCATCTCCTTAAATTCCCACCTTTTTGCAGTTTCTTCAGTTTTAATCTACAGGTCATAACCAATAGATTGTGGTCAGTCCACATCTGCCCCTGGATATGTGTTACAATTTAAAACCTAGTTCCTAAATCTCTGTCTTACCAATATATAATCTATCTGATACCTTTTAGTATCTCCAGGGTCTTTTATCATAGTGTAAATATTGGATGAGTGTGTTGCGTGGTATGTATGAGCCTGTGTGCTTCCGTGTATGTCTGAGTATGCGAATGAGTGCCTGTGGTAAGTGTATATCTGTGTAAATATATATTCATTATTTTGCCAAAGAAAATGATAAAAACGCAAAAAATCTTGAAACTCAAAAATTATTTAGAAAAGCATGTAATTTGTCCGTCTGCAGAAAGTGGCAGGCATTGCTCGCACACAGGCAGCAGCAGTTTTCCAGGTAAATTCAGTAACAACCAATCAGAATGCTCTATTCACAACAAGTTCCATGACGTCTGATAGCCACAAGACATTCTTTGTTTGGGGCATAGGAGCCTCTACAGACTGGTCGGAACAAAACAGGGGTGGCATCTGAGAGTGACGTGACGTCTTCTTTGTTGGACTGTTCAGAGCAGACCAGCCACCAGCCTCCTGTGGTTCACGCTGCCCCCCCCCCCCCCCCCTCATCACACCAAACTTTGTCGCTTTAGAGCAGGGCTTAACAACTGGCCGGGTATGAGCGCGAGTACTCGCGTCTGCTCAGGCACGTGCTCGTGAGCAGGTGCAAGGTCCCGGAGTAGGGTGGGAGGGGAAATGATGTGCGCACACGTTTGAATGTGATCTCGCGTTCTTAGCAGATTTAACTAGCCATCTGAAGGCTTTGAACATTTTACTACAAGGTAAAGATCTGCTAAGTGCTCATTTTATAGATCGAATACGAGCTTTTAAAATGAAATTGACACTTTGGGTGAGTCAGCTGGAAACAGAAAACCTAGCTCAAAAAAAATGGTTCAAATGGCTCTGAGCACTATGGGACTCAACTGCTGTGGTCATAAGTCCCCTAGAACTTAGAACTAGTTAAACCTAACTAACCTAAGGACAGCACACAACACCCAGCCATCACGAGGCAGAGAAAATCTCTAACCCCGCCGGGAATCGAACCCGGGAACCCGGGCGTGGGAAGCGAGAACGCTACCGCACGACCACGAGATGCGGGCAAAACCTAGCTCATTTTCCTAAATTATCATCCATGCAAGATGTTCACAAAGACGGTGAACGTTATTCACATAGTTTAGTTGATCAGCGCTTTCAAGATTTGACAGCACTAGACAGTGATTTTGATCTGTTCTCTCCATATTCAGCGAATATTTAAGAGATTCGTCCTGAGCTGCAGCAAGAAATTATTGACCTGCAGTGTGACAGAGAATACAGAGACAAATTTCAGAACAAGAAAAACATTTTGGAATTCTACAGACACTTCCCTCAGGATAGATTTCCTCGTTTGCACAAACTGGCGGCTACAATAATATCACTGTTCGGTTCCACGTATGTTTGTGAACAACTGTTCTCTGCAATGAAATGTAACAAGACGCGCCTGAGAAACGCATTGTCTGATCGAAATTTAAACTGCTGAAATGCACAAGAACAATTACCCCGAACATAGACGCAATTGTAAAGTGCAAGAAGTACAAGATAACCGAGAATCCCACACTTCAGTGACACCTTTTATTGTGTTACAGTTCACAAATTAATGCGAATGTAGAGGCATACACTAAGCTAATAAAACTATGTGGCATGAGTACGTTCTCCTTTATTTGTTTCATTTGTCGCAGTAATAATTCGTGAGTGATATCCCTGCAGGTGGCCGCGGGTTTACATTGACTGGCGGCAGCTGTTGTGTGCCCCACGTGACTCTCCCCACTCTCCGCTCTGGTCCGGTAGTGGGGGTAGCGTGCTCGCGCTGCTCCGTGCTCGCGCCTTGCTGCTCACAGCTTGCTCCGCGAGCACCAAGGTCCGTAAAAAAATAAGGTTGAGCAGTAAGCGTTCTGTCCTGCCATTGGCTGAGGCTGTGACGTCACGAAGGAACCGCCGCTGCCTCTGAACAGCGCTACAAGACGCAGTCCGCGCATTTAAGCGAAGTATTTGTGAAATGTTTCAGTTTCTACAGAAATAGTAAAAGGTAAATTGTTATTCTGCTATTTCTAGAAAGTTACTGCTATATTCTGTAACTTGTCCAGCTTTTAAACAGACACTGCTGAGTGGTGACTTTAATAAAATCAAGCGTCTATAGATCAAACTATACAAAAATAAGTGCAAAGTACAGTCTGTTTTGCAGTTCTCTACGAAGTAAACGTTCGAAATGAGCATTTGATTTTCTAACTTTGGCTCTGGGAAAAGTGTTAACTTGTAGACAAGCTCTATGTAACGCTCATTTATATTCTGTTTACATCATGTCTACAAAAACACTTTCATTTTCACTCAAGAAATTATGCAATTGCCTTATTTGTAGGAAGCATTTGAATTACCTACCTGAACTGACACACACACACACACACACACACACACACACACACACACACACACGCGCGCGCGCGCGCGCGCGCGCGCGCGCGCGCGCATACACACATTCTTAATTTTCTCACACCTCAAACCTTGGCTTATATTTTTATCAAGGTGGCTGTATAATGTTTGCCCTAGTTGTTAAAATTCACTTATATAAAAGAGCATTGAATCAAAAAAAGTGCTGCAAAATACGATTTACAGGAAATAGTGGTAAATTAACTTACCGAGTCCGCCGTTCAGCAAAGTTGGTATGTAGTGTGGGAAACAATAAGCCAATCCTTGACACTGTCAGTGTAGAGTCTTGCTTGTTGTGAAACACACAGTCAGAGGACCTTCACTTCTATCACTAAGTTTATATATTATTTAACTTTCACAAATAATGTTTATTTCCATTCTAAAGCGATGACAAATACCACTTCCTTGCTTTCCGTTGCTGAGCGGCAACTGCTTTCTTCGACTTGTCCTTTGCAGACAGCCAACGCAGTCGGATAAAGGTTCTCGTCCTAGCATAAATCTTAATGATTTCTGGGTGAATAGTGGGGAATCGCTCGGTAAGTATAGCACACAGGTTCTTGATGACACCAGTTTCCCTGGACAAACTGTCGTGTCCATGGATCTGGGCAAAAATTAACTCAAATCTGCTAATTGTTTCGAGCCACGTTTCTGAAGGCACAAGCAAACCCCCACGAGAAACCATGCCCAGCCATCCTCTCGATGTCTCCTCAGGCAGTGTCAGTAACTCTCCAGTGGGTGTGGCCAGTGATCTGTCATACTGTCTGCATCGATAAGCTACATATCCAGCAAGATATTTAAATCCTTCAGTGCTGCAATCAGAAGCCAGTGACATTGGAGGCACATCGGATTCTCCTACTCCAAAATCTAAATCTTCTATCTCCTTCTCTCCTTCAACCATTGGCAACGCCTCAGACATATCAGGCAGGATATTGCCAAAAACAGTTGCAGTCACGAATCTTCCTTCTTCATCTGGCTCAACAGACGATGCATTTGAAAGTGGAATATCATGAGCGTTTGCTCCCAACAACAACAGTCTTATTCGGCTCTTTACTTCGACTGGCGATGGGTGATCATAAAAACGTCCAAGGCCTCTTATAAGAGAAAAAAAGTTCTCCAAGCAGTCTTGATTTAATCTTGCTGTAAGAATATATTCAATATTATAAACAGCTAAGTCACTGAACAGACCCAAAAGTGACCGAACAGTTTTCAAAAATCCTTTCTGGAAGGGTAGGAGATGTTTTGAGTTGCCAACACGCATCTTCTCACAACACTTCGAAAATTTACGTAGGCACTGTTCTTGGGCTTGAAAATTGACACCAAATCCACAGGCTAGTGATTTATTACTTTCTTTTGTCCTTGAATTAAGTGCATCGAAAGTCTCATCCACCATCTGTATGAAATCACTGGCGTGTTCTTCTTCAGGCATCAAATACCGAATCGCCTGTGCAGTTGTATTTGATAGCAGCTGAGCTGCTAAGCGTACTCGCTGTCGCTCTCTGCCCTTCACTATAATGTGTTGCTGAGATAACTTGGGACATATTTTCATCTCGCCACTGTCCAGAACTAACAGTTTCTCGAACACAGTTTTTGTCACAGCCTTGTTTTCCAACATTATTCCTTGATCCAGCACGTGGTTCCTTAAGAGTTTGAGCAAATGGGGAACGTCAGCAAACACCCACACACGTCTCAGAGAATCACACGGGTGTGGAAAACAAGTATTTTCATGAGTAATGCCAAGCTCCTTCCAGACAGAACTATTCTTTGCACCCATGTCTGCTACTGCAGCCACAACATTGTAGCAAATGCTGGCCAGGGAAACAATTACTTCGTTCAAGAGTGCTGCTGTCATCTGAACGTCAAAATTGAAATAGATAGGTTGCTTCCACGTTGCAAACAAGCCTCGGACCATGACAACAAGGACATTACTGTGAGGTCCAAGAATCCTGTCATCTTGCTGATCGTAACAAATTCTACTGTCAATGTTCATTTCATCAAATGACAAAACGCAAATACGTTCCCTGTCAGTCAGTGTTGCAGCCTGCATTTTCATCATCACTAAAACATCCTTCAAAATTCCTGGTTGGCAACTGAAACTGCGATTAACCCAAGAACGCAAGGTTGACACTGCAGGTAGAGGATATCCGAGTTTTTCTCTGAGGAAATTGTAACTCTTCTGCGACAGAGCACGTAAAGTAATAGACCTACAAATGTCCTCTCTGCCCCATCGAACCCGTTTTGAGCCATGCAACAAGCTTCTAATTTGATTGGGTGAAAATATTTTGCCCAGTATTTGATTAGTTTCACGAGACACAAGTTCCTTTTTATTAAATTCTTCTTCGTGCAGACGTCGTTTCATTGAGGACAGCTGACCTCTAAGATATTTATTACGTGCTCGCAATTTCATGCACATGTTCCTTAGATGAGCATTTCTCTGTAGTGACGCTACAGAATTCTGTAAAGTGACTTTATGTGGATCACTACAAAGAACTTCATCTGTAAATGTATACTTGTCAACATTCCTCTTCAATGGTGAGAGCTTCTTTAAAGTCTCTAGGCTTCTTCTACGAATTTCACGTTTGTTAAAACGTTCTTTCCTTTCTTCTATTGCAATCGGTGTGTTATCACTGGCGTTACTACCACAAGGCAAATTGCAAGACGGATACGCATCACTCTTAAGGATCAGTTTCCGCGGTAAATTTAACAGCTCTGAACGTAAGTCCCGGATATAATCCGTTTCCTTGAAATGACGAGAGCATATTCTAGCGTTCCCTACGTTCACAGGATCTTTCCTAAAGCATTTTGAAAGCCAAACCTTTTGCAGACTTTCATCACGTGGGAAACAATGCAACACTATTTCAGTCCCTTTTGTATTGCGATTGTGAGAGTTACAGCCAACAACAGCACAACCTGGCATTGCTTCCACACACTCTAATACTTCGGACAAACACTCACTGCACAAAGATAACCAAACGGAAACGACAACACGCACGAAACACAACACGAACGAATCACGGCAACACAAAGCTCAGACGTACACTTCGCGCGCGCCAAGAGCTGTTCCTTAGTGACGTCATGCGCAGAACGTCAGAAATGGGTTTGCTTCTGCGCAGCAGTTACTGCTCCCTCGTGCGCGAGCACTATGTCGTGAAGCCCTGCTTTAGAGCATCTCCAGACTAGGAATAGGACATCGCAAAACTCGCCGACAATTACGGCCATTTTTCTCGTCTGTAGGACAGCGCTTCGAATTCTGTTTGTGTTTCTTTTTTTCACGAGCTATTCTGGGTTTCGAAATAACTTTTAGGTATGTAATTGTTCTGATTTTCCTGTCTGTGCTTAGACACCAGAGAGGATAATAAAAACTAAGAGCCGTAACATCCCAGATTCCAGTAGCAAATATAAACTATGGCCACTCACCATTCCAGAAAAGTAATGAACCCCACAGTAATGAACGATGGCAAAGTGACTGGAATTTGAAAGAGTAGGAAAAGGGAGAGAAGGAAACATAGTAGGTGAATATGGATTGGGGCTAACAAGGGAACCTCCCCATCGCACCCCCCTCAGATTTAGTTATAAGTTGGCACAGTGGGTAGGCCTTGAAAAACTGAACACAGATCAATCGAGAAAACAGGAAGAAGTTGTGTGGAACTACGAAAAAAATTAGTAAAATATACAAACTGAGCAGTCCATGCGAAGGTAAGCAACATCAAGGTAGACGTTGGCTTCGGAGCGCCGTGGTCCCGTGGTTAGCGTGAATAACTGCGGAACGAGAGGTCCTTGGTTCAAGTCTTCCCTCCGCTGAAAATTTTACTTTCTTTATTTTCGCAAAGTTATGATCTGTCCGTTTGTTCATTGATGTCTCTGTTCACTGTAATAAGTTTAGTGTCTGTGTTTTTCGACCGCACCGCAAAACCGTGCGATTAGTAGACGAAAGGACGCGCCTATCCAATGGGAACCGAAAACATTTGATCGCAAGGTCATAGGTCAACCGATTCATCCACAGGAAAACACGTCTGATATATTCTATACGACACTGTGACGGCATGTGCGTCACATGACAGGAATATGTTGTCGACCCTCCTAACTTGTACACTTAGCGAATGGGTAAAAAGATTCTTCTACCTTGTCCGATTTAGGTTTTCTTGTGGATGTGATAATCACTCCAAAAAAAGTGATGTAAACATAAGAGTTTGTCACATAAACTGAAAACAAAAAATTAAACTTTTCACTCGAGGGAAGACTTGAACCTAGGACCTCTCGTTCCGCAGCTGCTCTCGCTAACCACGGGACCACGGCACTCCTTGACACGCGTTCTCCTTGATGTTGCCTATGTCGCCCATGGACTACTCAGTTTGTATATTTAGCTTATTTTTTCACAGTTCCACACAACTTCTTCCTGTTTTCTCAATTGATCTGTGTTCAGTTTATCAAGGCCTATCCACTGTGCCAACTTATAACTAAATCTGAGGGGGGTGCGATTGGGAGGTTCCCTTGTAAGAAATGAAAGAGGAAGCCGCCTGGTAGAATTTTGCGCAGAGCATAACTTACTCATAGCTAACACTTGGTTCAAGAATCATGAAAGAAGGTTGTATACATGGAAGAACCCTGGAGATACCAAAAGGTATCAGATAGATTATATAATGGTAAGACAGAGATTTAGGAACCAGGTTTTAAATTATAAGACATTTCCAGGGGCAGATGTGGACCCTGACCACAATCTATTGGTTATGACCTGTAGATTAAAAGTGAAGAAACTGCAAAAAGGTGGGATTTAAGGATATGGGACCTGGATAAACTGAAAGAACCAGGGGTTGTAGAGAGCTTCAGGGAGAGCATTAGGGAACGATTGACAAGAATGGGGGAAGGAAATAGAGTAGAAGAAGAATGAGTAGCTTTGAGGGATTAAATAGTGAAGGCAGCAAAGGATAAAGTACGTAAAAAGATAAGGGCTGCTACAAATCCTTCGGTAACAAAAGAGATAATGAAGTTGATTGATGAAAGGAGAAAATACAAAAATGCAGTAAATGAAGCAGGCAAAAAAGAATACAAACGTCTCAAAAATGAGATCGACAGGAAGTGCAAAACTGCTGAGCAGGGATGGCTAGAGGACAAATGTAAGGATGTAGAGGCATTTCTCACCAGGGGTAAGATAGATACTGCCTACAGGAAAATTAAAGAGACCTTTGGAGAAAAGAGAACCACTTGTATGAATATCAAGAGCTTTGATGGAAACCCAGTTCTAACCAAAGAAGGGAAAGCAGAAAGGTGGAAGGAGTACATAGAGGGCCTACACAAGGGCGATGTTGTTGAGACCAATATTATGGAAATGGAAGAGGATGTAGATGAAGATGAAATGGGAGATACGATACTGCGTGAAGAGTTTGACAGAGCACTGAAAGACCTGAGTCGAAACAAGGCCCCCGGAGTAGACACCATTCCATTAGAACTACTGATGGCCTCGGGAAAGCCAGTCATGACAAAGCTCTACCATCTGGTGAGGAAGATGTATGAGACAGGCGAAGTGCCCTCAGACTTCAAGAAGGATATAATAATTCCAATCTCAAAGAAAGCAGGTGTTGACAGATGTGAGAATTACCGAACAATCAGTTTAATAAGCCACAGCTGGAAAATACTAACACGAATTCTTTACAGACGAATGGAAAAACTGATAGAAGCCGACCTCGGGGAAGATCAGTTTCGATTCCGTAGAAATGTTGGAACACGTGAGGCAATACTGACCCTATGACTTATCTTAGAAAATAGATTAAGGAAAGGCAAACCTACGTTTCTAGCATTTGTAGACTTAGAGAAAGATTTTGACAATGTTGACTGGAATACTCTCTTTCAGATTCTGAAGGTGGCAGGGGTAAAATACAGGGAGCAAAACGCTATTTACAATTTGTACAGAAACCAGATGGCAGTTGTAAGAGTCGAGGGGTATGAAAGGAAGCAGTGGTTGGGAAGGGAGTGAGACAGGGTTGTAGCCTATCCCCGATGTTATTAAATTTGTATATTGAGTAAGCAATAAAGAAAACAAAAGAAAAGTTCGGAGTAGGTATTAAAATCCAGGGAGAAGATATAAAAACTATGAGGTTCGCAGATGACACTGTAATTCTGTCAGAGACATCAAAGGACTTGGAAGAGCAGCTGAACGGAATGGACAGTGTCTTGAAAGGAGGGTATAAGATGAACATCAACAAAAGCAAAACGAGGATAATGGAATGTAGTCGAATTAAGTCGGGTGATGCTGAGGGTATTAGATTAGGAAATGAGACACTTGAAGTAGTAAAGGAGTTTTGTTATTTGGGGAGCAAAATAACTGATGATGGTCGAAGTAGAGAGGATATAAAATGTAGACTGCCAATGGCAAGGAAAGCGTTTCTGAAGAAGAAAAATTTGCTGACATAGGGTATAGATTTAAATGTCAGGAAGTCGTTTCTGAAAGTATTTGTATGGAGTGTAGCCACGTATGGAAGTGAAACGTGGACGATAAATAGTTTAGACAAGAAGAGAATAGAAGCTTTCGAAATGTGGAGCTACAGAAGAATGCTGCAGATTAGATGGGTAGATCACATAACTAATGAGGAGGTATTGAATAGAATTGGGGAGAAGAGGAGCTTGTGGCACAACTTGACTAGAAGAAGGGACCGGTTGGTAGGACATGTTCTGAGACATCGAGGGATCACCAATTGAGTATTGGAGGGCAGCGTGGAGGGTATAAATCGTAGAGGGAGACTAAGAGATGACTACACTAAGCAGATTAAGAAGGATGCAGGCTGCAGTAGGTCCTGGGAGATGAAGAAGCTTGCACAGGATGGAGTAGCATTGAGAGCTGCATCAAACCAGTCTCAGGACTGAAGACCACAACAACAACAACAACAACAACGACGACGTCATTTCAATTCCTCCGCGACAGTGCTGATTACAACACCCACACTCTTGATGAAAACAACATTTCCACGTAATGGGTGGAATCCAGTGTACCACGCCACACGAAGGTAAGCCATATTTCACTTTGTTCTTATTACAGATTCCCTTTGTGAAATCTCATGACCTCAATACTGTAACAAACACCGAACATTATTTTCAGCTCTAATTATTTTCCTATTATCTGGTATGAACTAAAATGTAAATGTCGTGTGACTAGGACCTCCCGCCAGGCACACCGTTCGCCGTGCAAGCCTTTCAATTTGACGCCACTTCGGCGACTTGCGCGTCAGTGGGGATGAAATGATGATGATTGGGACAACACAACACCCAGTCCCTGAGCGGAGAAAATCTCCGACCCAGCCGGGATTCAAAGTTAGGATTGACATTCTGTGGCGCTGCCACTCAGCTACCGGGGGCGGGGAGGTATGAACTGATTTTAGTCGTTTTATTATCTTACCTAGCTGCACTATAGCTATATACGCTATGTAATCAAAAGTATCCGGACGCCCACACAAACATACGTTATTCATATTAGGTGCATTGTGCTGACACCAACTGCCAGGTTATCAGCGACCTCAGTAGTCAGTAGACATCGTGAGAACGGAGATTGGTTAATGGAGCGATCCGCGTAACTCACGGACTTCGAACGTGGTCAGGTGACTGGGTGTCACTTGCGTCATACGTCTGTACGCGAGATTTCCATACTCCGAAAAATCCCTAGGTCCACTGTTTCCGATGTGATAGTGAAGTGGAAACGTACAGGCCGACCTCGCCTGTTGACTGACAAAAACCGCCGCAAGCTGAAAACGGTCGTACAGTGTAATAGGCAGACATCCATCCAGACCATCACACAGGAATTCCGAAACTGCATCAGGATCCACTGCAAGTACTATGACAGACGGGAGGTGAGAAAACTTGGATGTCATGGTCGAGCGGCTGCTCTTACGCCACACATCACGCCGGTAAATCCCAAACGACGCCTCGCTTGGTGTAAGGAGCGTAAACACCGGACGATTGAATAGTGAAAAAACGTTGTGCGGAGTGACGAATCACGGTACACAATGTGTCGATCGATGGCAGCGTGTGGATATGGCGAATGCCCGGTGAACGTCATCTGCCAGCGTGTGTAGTGCCAACAGTAAAATTCGGAGGCGGTGGTGTTATGGCGTGGTCGTGTTTTCCATGGAGGGGGCTTGCAGCCCTTGTCCTTTTGCGTGGAACTATCACAGCACAGGCCTATACTGATGTTTTATGCACCTTCTTGCTTCCCACTGTTGAAGAGCAATTTGGGGATGGCGATTGCATCTTTCAACACGATCGAGCACCTGTTCATTATGCACGACCTGTGGCGGAGTGGTTACACGACAATAACATCACTGTAATGGACTGGCCTGCACAGAGTCCTGGCCTGAATCCGATAGAATACCTTTGCGATGTTTTGGAACACCGACTTCGTGCCAGGCCTCACCGACCGATATCGGTACCTCTCCTCAGTGCAGCACTCTGTGAAGAATGGGCCGCCATTCCCCAACAACCCTTCTAGCACCTAATGCAACGTATGCCTACGAGAGTGGGAGCTGTCATCAAGGCTAAGGGTGTGCCAACACCATATTGAATCCGAGCATCACCAATGGAGGGCGCCACGAACTAGTAAGTCATTTTCAGCCAGGTGTCCGGATACTTTTGATCACATAGCGTATATTGTCGTTTTTATGTCGGATCAAGAGGCAGTCGTACAGGAACCGCGTAGGGGAAGAAATTTCTTTGAAATTTCTTTAAAATTATTATTTTAATAATATAATGTTACGATGATTATTATTATTGTTGTTGTTGCGAAATGCAGACTAAAGCATAATCATTTTGTCTTTTAAATGAGTTATTTGAACACTTTTTAACTGTGGAAGTGGTGAAAGCTTTGACTTTGCTGTTTCAATGAACATCATAGCACGCTTAGAGATGAGGAATTGGGTTAGGCAATGTTCGTTAGTACATGCTTGCTTGTCTAGCCACGGAGCGTGCTCGGACGTAAAGCGACAAACGGGGTTTGAGTGCCGGCCGGGTACAGATTTTCTCTGTCGTCATTCCATGATACAACTGACGGTTACATTTCATGCACGAGATACGGTTAGTCTGACGAGAAATGGCACGGGAACCTATTCTGTCGAGAACTGTACACCCTTTAGTTTCGTTTCGGAGATACTAGCGGAAACCTTAAAAAGGCCGATTTTTTCTTATTTTTACGTTTTGGACCCCCATCCGGACCGAAACTGTATTTGGACTTTACCAATTAGGATTCAGGACCCTCTACAAACATATTGTACAAAACTTTCCTCTAAGAATCAGCATTTGACTGGTCAAATGGGACATTTGAAAAAAAAAAAGAAGGGACACGTTATCTGAACAGTGTAGGAAGGTCTAAAATGTCCGACCCACGAGCTCCTCTCTCCGTTTATATAGATCACATGCCACATATTAGACTACAACCGAATGTCAGTCCCGGTTGTACTCGTAGAACTGGAAATCACGGCAGTGCGACATCAGCCACGTTAATGCGCCCACCCCCACGCAGAATGTAGCCGGCAGAGCGCCGCTTGCGGCGGCCGCAGCAGCTCGCCGGCGGGGCCCGCCCCTCCCCTGCCAGCTGCTAGAATGACTGACCACGTTCACAAACATAGCGAACGAAAGCCCGCTTGCTCCAGGTGTGGGGCCGAAGACCGTACAAGGAAAACCTGCGGCAGAACTGGGATACGTATCCCATGCACGCGGAGAGGCGAGAAAAGCTGCAACAGCACGGGAAGAAACTGCCATACCTACAGGATGCTAGAGCAAAGGCTCATCGCAAGAGCTGATTATGGCTGAGGCCATATCTGTACACAGCAAGCCTAAGAGAAAGTCCCCGATCTAACGCTTGAGGGATGCACTGAGAGTCAGCAGAGTTAGGGAATTCGTACAAAAGTTCACAGAGATGCAAACTGAAAAAATGGAAATGAGAGATGCATGTATGCAAACGGAACCTTGTGGTCAGAAAGATGCTCCCTCTCCTTCAAGCCGGGGGCTAAGGTCGCCTGAAGATCACGAACAACCGAAAGGGCATCCTGTGGCAGGGAGTCTTCCGATGGCAAAACACAAGATACGGTCACTGAAGAGAGAGTCCGGGTGAACACTGTGAGCAGTACGAGTTCGCCTATATATGCATCTTTCCAGGGAGGTTTGGGTGTAGACCCCGAACATAGAACACGCAATGCAATTAGCACGCCTGGAGGAGCCGGCTGTCCTCACTACAGCTCTGAGACTCGTGGTGCGTGTCGGTCACGAGTGCAAGAGGGACGCCACCTTCTCGGTGACGGAGGCTGTGGGGAGGGTACAGCTGAAGACGATGAATCTCCCCACCGACTACGGAGCCCTGCGAGACTTAGTTAAAAAACGTTTTGAAAGACGAAACGAAAAATCTGATTTAGATGAGTTGTACAATCAATCTGTTATCACAAATGGGAGACTAGCGCACGACTGGAGCAAGAACAGGCCGGAATACCAGATTAGAACATATCTTCCACGTGAGCCTTTTAAACGTAGGACAGATAAACGCACATAATAGTAAACTGGTCATGCAGGAACTCCGAATAGTGGTGGACGAGAGGAGACTGTATGTCCTGTGTCTGCAGGAACTATACTCCCAAGCTGGGCGAATCGCCTTCGCAGCAGCAACACCCAGTGAAGTAGAATCGAGAGCTGCAGTTTTGGTCACCAACAGGGCGCTGAGAGCTACGGTTCGTGCACAGTTTTAATTACAGTCACCTGTCGGAGTGCCGTACATTATCAACACGTACTTCCAGTACGGTACAGGAATTGACGAATTTTTGGTCAAATTAACTCAAGGGGCGCGTATCTGTCGTCACAGCAGATATAAACGCCAGGTCCCCCCTCGGTTCAGCGGCAGCCGAGACGACCGAGGAGAAAAATCCGAAGATACCCCCATGGCATTACAACTAATGGTCGCCAATAAGCAAGGGCAGCCACCTACCTACACAGACACAGGTGGTGGGGCTGAAGGCACGCCTGATCTCGTAACCGAGGTGACACGATGGATGGTCTGGGATCGCATCGTGACCAGCGACCACAATCTAATTACATTCTCACTGGGAGACAGGGAGTGCCGCTGGGACATGGGGTTGAAAGTACAGTTTAACTATAACAAGACTGACTGGGATCGCTTGGCCAGGGAGTGTGACATACCGACATTGGCAGAAGGTGATGAGAATTTGGAGGAATACGCCGAGGAACTCGTAAAAGCAGTCGTCAGGGCGGTGAAAGCAGCTGCACCGTCCAGGAGGGGAGCCGCCGCGGCTTCCCCGTCACCGTGGTCAGCCGAATTGGGACAGTGGGGCAAAAGAACAGTTTCAGCAGGAGCTAAGGACAGCAAGGCTGGAAAGCTGCGAGAAGTACGTTCAAAGCCAATTGGCTACGGACGCATGGGGCATCCCGTACAAGCTAGTACGGGAAAAGATAAGATGACCTACGGTGTTGTCTACCGTCAGGGACGGGGGCTGGATGACGGAAACGTGGCAGGATACTGCCGAGGTCCTCCTCCGGGTCCTGTTGCCTGACACAGAGAGGAAGATGATTCAGAAGTACAACAACGAATCAGAAGAGAAGACCAACAGGACTGAAGAGGAGGTGGGCGCCCAGGTAAAGGCAAAGCTCCTGGCTCAGACGTCATTACAGTGGAAGTGGTGCAATTGCTGCCCCAGTTGGTAGCACCTCTCACTAAGTTATACAATGAGTGCCTAAGGCTCGGGAAATTCCGCTCCATTTGAAAAAAGGCAAACTTAAGGGACAACTCGTAAGGAACCCACCAGTAAGAATAGACGGCTCACCAGATCTTCGGCGCCGTGAGGCCCGACATGTAGGTGTAGTCGTCGATGAGAGGTGCAACTATACACCACGTACTGACACTGTGATAGACGTTTCCAACTGCCACCAGACTTGATAAAATTATACCATAATAGTATTCTGAGATCATTTGTAGGATACGGGTCAGGAGTCTGAGCTCATAGGCCATGCCCGCCACGGCCGTAAGAAGAGTGCAGCGAAATACGCTCTTGCGTTCTGCAGGGGGAACATTACTAGTACTAATGTGACTCTGTCCTCTTGAGATAAAAATCAGAGAACAGGCGGCACAGTACTCGGTAAAAAAAGGAGGAGAGGGACAAAATAGTCGAACTAATGGGGATTCCCATAGGGAATAAGTGTGAAATTAAACGTAAGGGGGACGAGCTATGGCAGGAACAGAGGGTTAGTGACGAAACGGGTCGTAGAAGACACGAATTGCTGCCTAACATTACGGAGCGATTACAGCTCAAATACTTCAAGGCACCGCGAGGACTGCTGCACTTTCTTACCGGACACGGACCCTACCCGGCGTACACCAAGCGGGAAGCGGGCTACACCACGTGTGGCTGTGGGGGCACACAGGGCACCCCACACCGTGTGGTGGACGGGCGCACCTCTTGGACGATGTAGCGGCACAACCAAGACACCAACTACGAAATCACGACACGTACCACCTGCTCAGGCAAGAAGACCATTTTCAAATCCTAAATAAACTTGCCAATGAAAGAATTCTTAAGGAACAGCCAATAACAGGTGAAGCCCGATTTAGACTCCATGCACCTGTCCCGTTCTGCCGAGGCGTGGACTCGGCCAGCCGCTTCACGGCAGGGATCCGCCACTTGCCGGACTAGGGGGACGGTGCACATTTAAACTGATCGAGACACTCACCAGATATCACAGTAGGAATTAGTATGAGGTTGGACGGAGGATAATGCCATTAGCACAAAACTGCAGTGATTCAAATACTGTGGGCCAGCCCGGTGCCAGGGGACGCCCACTGCGATTAGCTCGGTGGGCACGGCCGACAACGTAGCTTTATAACACGCTGCAGGTAGACTAGATTAGTTAATGAAGCAAGGCATCAGTAACTCTAAGAACATGGCAATAAAAGAAACCTGTACAACAACACACCAGTACAACTTAGAAATGCCCATAGTGAAATAGAAGTAACGCTAACATTCTGAAAAAAAAAAAAGATCCGTCTGCAGATTGCCGAAATTTGCGACCTGCAATAAACAGCATCCGACGGTATTATGTTGGCTATTTAGAGTTATTGCGGCGGAACGTAGACGTGGCCTGGCCTGGCCTGGCTGCGGTGTGTTGGGACAGACTACAACAAATTGTTCAAAATGAGAATATATACAACATACAGGGAAGCGTGGACTACAGAGCACACAAACTGACACAAATCATCCAAACAGCACAAGAAACAGCAATACCTACGCACACACACAGCAAACAACGGGAAACACCATGGTCAGACGAATTAACCAGACTCAAACGTGACATGACAAGGAAACGAAAACTATACCAGAGGACATGGATACAAAGAGACAAACTACTGAGACTAGCTGCATATAGGGAAGCCAAAGAACTCTTCAAAAAGACATTATTTCAGACCAGGAAACAACATTGGGAGAGCTACTTGACCACACACACACAACAGAATATCTGGGGGGAACAATACAAGATCCTGACAGAAAAAATAAAGACCCCATTGGCATTAAGCACGCTACGGCAGGAAGACGGCACAATGACAGTGGGATGGAGAAACACAGCACAATATCTGCTGAACAAACTCCTCCCGGAAGATGCCACAGACTCAGACACACAGGAACAGATCACACTCAGACAAGAACTTCATGAACAGTATAACACCGACGCCGTCACCTGTCCCTTTGCGCACGAGGAAGTTGCGGTAGCGATAAGAGAGCTAAAGAATAAAAAAGCACCTGGACCCGACAGGATCCATGCAGAAGTGCTTAAGAGGCTAGCACCACAGATCACCCCATACTTAACAGAACTACTAAACGACGCCTTAAGGCTAGGCCGTGTACCGACAGTCTGGAAAACCTCAAATGCAGTCATCATACGAAAATCATCAGACAGAGACCAATCAGATCCGAAATCCTACAGACCAATATGCCTCATAAACACCATGGCAAAAATCCAAGAGAGGCTACTGTGTGACCGCTTGCAGGCTCACAGAACCCTACTTGGAATGAATCCCCACCAGTTTGGATTTCGGAAAGGGAAAAGCATCGATGATGCAATAAACAGAGCTTTAGAAATCACACAAAACACAGATAAAACATACTCTTTGGCAATCATGATAGACATCGCAGGAGCATTTGACAACCTGTGGTGGCCAGCACTGTTTCTGAGGTTACGCCAGATGGAAGTACCCGCAGCCCTATACAACAGTCTTTTAGACTACTGCAGAGACAGAATAGTGGAATGGCGCGTGGGCAACCGGAAGGTAATAAGGAAAATTACCAAGGGATGTCCGCAGGGATCGATCTGTGGACCCATCTTCTGGGACATAATTTTTGAACCTCTCCTGCAACTGCTGGAGGAGGATATGAGGACAGACGGTGCTGTCGCCTATGCAGATGACCTACTGGTGGTCATCTCAGCAAATACAAGAGCCCAGCTAGAGGAGAAGGCGAGTGGCACACTGCAGACAATAACACAATGGTGCAACACAAACAAACTCAAGATAGCGGGCAACAAAACAACATACACACTGCTCAAAGGGCAACTCAGACGCAATCCATCTATTAAAATACAGAACAACAACATAAAGAGAATGACGGTAACCCGCTACTTGGGCGTATACATAGATGAGAAGCTGAACTTCCATGAACATATCAGAATAACAACAAACAAGGCAGAAAAATTACTACATAAACTGGCAAGGATTAATTCAGGACAATACAGACTTCCTCTGTCAGTCACACGAACTTACCACTGCGCACTCTTCGAATCAGTGCTAAGCTTTGCGGCCAGTACATGGGCGCACAGACTCAACCTCGTCACAAACAGAACAGCGGTTAGGCGAGGGCAGAGAAGCGTCCTTCTGCGACTATCGGGAGCCTTCGGCACTACATCAGTTGAAGCACTGTGTGTCGTGCTAGGAATTTTCCCGATAGATATCACAATCAAATATCGGGCCGCTCTGTACTGGTTAAAGATGGGTAGACTAGACCAGGTCAACATATTGACTGGTTCCTCGCTGAACAATAAGCGGGACCTCAAAAAATGGAAAATCGACACATGGCAACAGGAATGGGGCACAAGTGATAAGGGACGGAGAGTCTATACATTTTTTCCGAACATAACGGAAAGATTAAGAATGAAACATGCCGATCCTAGCCGCGGCATGGTGCATTTCTTGACTGGCCACGGACCTTATCCCACGCACTTAAATCGCGTGAGTCTTAGAGACACATCAACGTGTACATGTGGAGGTATGGGAACCCCCGAACACACAATCCTATTCTGCGGGAAATACAGACAGCACAGGAACACACCTGGGATACAACACTTACAGACAGAGGAACACATATACGACGCGATCAGAACACCTGAACTTTGGGACATACTGAACGCACTAACAGACAAAATTTCTGACGAATGCCACAAAGAATACAGGAACAGAAGACCACACAGACAATAAACCTATATGCAGCACCCAGACAGACACCATAGTGTGGAAGAACTAAACTAAGTCTCAATATAAAACAACTGACATGCAATAGACTTACATAAGTAGACCTAAAACTGACAATAGATTAATGTATAAAATTAGACATAAACAGTGTCGGCGCACCGTCGCAATTGCCATCAGCTACCACGGCACTCTAAACCTGTATACAAGTAACCAGATAGAACATAAATAGAGATATCAAACGCCACAACTAGAATAGAATAGAACTTCCTAGGCTAAGGTTAGGGGACTGAGGATCAGAGGCTTGAAGATAAATCCCAAGACGCTCATCCTCAGTCCCCTACGGTGGTGGGACTATCATCTCTTCCTTTCCTATCGTCTTTTCTCCTCTTCAGACTAAACTATTCCTTGTATTTCCTTCTTCCAATTCAAAATTAATTTTTGTAAAATTTTTGTTAAATCGGTTTTGGGAAAGCTGCCAAAGTAAAGAAAAAAAAAAAGAAAAAAAAAAAAAAAAAAAAAAAAGCACAGACCCGCCTCCACGTGGCGGGACACGGGCAACGGTGCGACCGGATGCGGGAACTGGTGTGAGTTTCATCAACTACATCAGAGTCCGCACACCGGTCGTAGCGGCCAAGTGGTCAAAATAGACCCACCTTAAGCACTTAGGTGGTGGGTCGTAAAATCAGGGCGGCAAGTGAAAAAAAAAAAAAAAAAAAAAAAAAAAAAAAAAAAAAAAAAAGTGTCTGGCGTGTCCCTGCCGGCGGACTCCACGGGTGCTGCTGTGGACAGCGCCGCGGACCAGGCCGCTGCCGCTCGCCCTCGGCTGCACAGCCCGACACACGTCAGCTGTGGTCACAAAAGGCCGAGTTCCAGCCAGCTGCCAACCCACGACGACGGAGCGCTCTGCTCGCAGCGGGGCCCGACTCGCTTGGCGGCGTTTCCATTGTCCTACCGGACTTTTTCCCTTTATTATGTGGCCCCCATATTCGGTTCGTTACTTAGCATCGGAGTTGTCGATCGCGCACTAAACGAAGTGAAGAAATTCTGCTGCCTAAGTAAAATAAGGGGGGCGGGGGGCGGACAAAGCTGGAAGGATATAAGGAGCAAACGCGGAGAGGCGAAGATGACATTCTTCGCTACAATAAACTTGCTTTCATGAAACACGAGCCTCCACACGAGTGAGAAAGTCGCCGCAGCCTCTGCTGCTGACAGCTGCGCCGCGGTTTGCCAGGCTGCTGCCTTATTACTACCTTATCCAGTTCCACACACGTTACGTCATTCGAGTTCTCTTCGAAGGCTCATTCCAATGCTAAGAGGGAAGTATAAGAACCCACTGAAACGAGATAAAGCCGACGTCGCAGTTGGGCAGTTACTGACTCGCTGACGTGGCGAGGTCCGCCGCGCCGCACTGCCCTCTACAATTTAGTGGAAGCTGTAGCTGCAGCCACCCGTCCTGTCGCGGCTGCCACCGTACAGTGAGCCGGTAGGCCCCGAATCTCGGTGCGTCGTGGTGGTCGCTGCCGGTTCGCCTCGCCTTGCCAGCCCTCTCCCTCCATACACATATACACACACCTCCAGCAGATATGCCCGCCCCCTCACCGGGCTGTTTGCCTTCCGAAGAGCCACTCTGGCGGCGCGATCCGCTGTTTGCAGGTAAACACGGCGCAGGCCGGCCGGATAAGGCCACGAACGCCGCTGATAAGTGCGCCCGGGCGGAGAGCATTCCGCTGTAGCCGCAGCCCCTGGCCTGGCGGGGCACGGACGGCCTTCTCTGGTCCGGCAGTGGCTGCAGAGTAACATATACACAGAGAGCAAGCTCCCCCTAAACCACTGTCCCGGGGCTGTGCTCGTAGTTCCGTTAGACGGCATGCTTGGTTTCGAGGGATCACACTAGAGGCGCTTCGGCAATGGCCTCCCTGACGACGGAGGGCGGCGTGCTGGGGTGACACAGGGGCGAGACCGAGAGAGCGTGGCCGCATCGGTACAGGCACCAACAAGGCTATTACATAGAAAATTCGGGCCAAAGCGTTCGGCAGCGAGCGCTTCCGCGTCACGTCACTGTCGAGAAGAGACGAATTTTCACGTTTGCGTTTGGCAGTATTCTTCTTAAGCCACCATTAATTTACGAATCTGAAGGGCGATGTAATGAGTTCCATTGAAGCTTACCTACACAGGGACTTAACGTTACTGCTTCCTACGGCAATGAAACTCTCGTATTGTCTTTCTACTAATGACAGATGTATAACTACGTATTATGGATCATCTTGACATATACATTCTATTATTCAACATTTTCTACGTGATAAGTTATAACTTGGCATCCTTCAGTCGTTATTATTACACATTTTTAATAGTACAGATAACGCAACAATCATAAGAGCTTCCAGTTGCTAAACGCAATATCTTCGTCACAATCGGCAATAGTGTATAACATTTTTTTCGTGCAACTATTAAGTAGGAAGGAAACGCTATAATTTCATTTACTTGTTGAGCCGTAGTAAAATTTGCTGTTTTGAAGAGCGCGCCGCAGCGCGTAGTGTAAAGCAGTCGCCTTCCGTTTCTGGCGGTGGCGCCGCTGTGGCAATCGCAGCTTTGGTGTCTCCCTCTGGTGGGAAAGGGGAAAAGTTACTTGTTGACGTGTATTTAAGGGGCGCTATGAGCTCGCCAGTCGGAGAGTCTTAGTCACTCAGTCGGAGGCAGTCGGTCAGCCAGACCAGTCAGTCAGTCTGAGAAGTGTCTGGTTAGTTGGTCAGCCGGATCAGTGTGGGGCAGTCGGTGTCTGTCGGTTGTCCGGAGTGCTGGTATGTTTTAGGCCGCCAGTCTGCTCGAGTTGTTCAGGGCAATGGTCATTGGCGGTCGGATCGCTCGGTTGGTCGGTGGCGCACTGAGACACAGCATCACTTGTCCGTCTCGAGCGTCGGCCCATGTGAGGTCCCCACGTCAGTCCAGTGGGCCGCGCCGTATAGAAAGGGGTAGTGGCTTCGCGGCCGACCAGAGCAACAGGAGTCAACCCACGACGTCGGTCTGGCCGGGCCGAGCTGCGGCGCCGTGAGACGGGAGATCGGCGCGCCTTCCTGCGCCCGTTGAAGCGGCTGGCAGCGGACAGTTCGGGAGAGCGTTTTGGGGGTGCTGCGCCAGGTCTTCGCCAGAAATCGCAGTTTCTTAGAAGTTAAGTGATCCGTGATATGCTGTTTCAGTCACTTGTTAAATTCTACTTGTTTTCTTGGTCAGTCTCTCGTCCCCAGCTTGCTCCTATTGTTAGGCAGTTAGTGTCTATCTATCTGTCTGTCTGTCTGTCGGTCTGCCGTACGTTAATAGCTGCCTCTGTCATGTTTGTCGGATTCGGTGTTAACGAATTTATAGAATCAAGGTAAGGGCCGAATTCCTGTCTTGCCTATCATCTTGCGAGGCGGTATATGTGTAATGTAGAGCATGTTGTACACTTTATGTAAGTGTGAATTTCATGGGTTTTATTTAAACACTTATTTTTATAAATTTGCCACCCTTCCACCGTAAGAGCCCTTTTAAAAACAAATTGCACTTTTGGTGGAAAATAATTTCTTAGTGTGAGTGTCTGTACCATTTCCATCCCTCTTACGGGGTGCATAGTTAATGTGTTTGTGTGACTTGTTAAAATTTTTTAGTTTAAGGTAATCTGGTGTGTTGCAGATTTGCACCAGTGTAGTCTTTCAGAGGTCGTTGTGAGCGGTCGTGACTACGGTCGTGTTGAAAGGGCGCGGAAGCTTCTCAGCCCGACGGCTCCTACTGAAACAAAAAAAAATTTTATTCTGCCTCTGAATAATTGTAACTTGATATTTCGAGGGTGCTTTTCTGCTTATAATTTTAAAACTGTTTTGAAAAAGCTTTTAGGAATAAAATTCGCGTCTGTTAAATTGTAACTTGATATTTCGAGGCTGCTTTTCTGCTTATAAATTTTAAATCTGTTTTTGAAAAGGCTTTATGAATAAAATTTCCATTACAAAATTGTTAAGGCTTTCGTGGCCACATATTGACAAACTGCCTGTTGGCTTCTGTCTCGGGTTCTTCGGCCGACGTTCGTCTAATGATTTTTCTGACGTTTCGCCAGCACGAGTGGCTGGCACTGACAAAGCTTCACCCTCCATTGCCGGTGGTGAACTGGAGCCGAGCTCGCTGGCGCAGACTATATGTACCTGGCGCGCCAACGTCCGAGGACTCCTCCGCGGTCATTTCCGGTGCGGTTCTCCTCTTGCTACCTGCAACAGTCAACTGACTGACACTGGCAACTAAGATCCCACGAACAGAAGCGACGTATATCACTGCACGCCGAACTACACCGCGAGACAGGTAACGGGCAACTGCTTTTGGGTGGCCCTGTAGGCCAGCGGCAGGGTTCTTCCGGGAGAGGACACTTCCCCCACCAGAAGCGCCGCTCGCTCTTGAGTTTACAGACAGACTGTGCCTGCTGCCCGCTGTCCGGCCAGTTTCCCACCTCAGCGTCATCTGACAGAACTGCTGTAAACACCCCGTCCCCCGTCGACAGGCCCCTACGGAGGTTGCCCGTCTGTGACAGCGGCTTCCAGCACGGACGGAGCTGGCAGACGCGAACGCACTACAGCGCAGCGAGGCATTCGAACCTCGGCAGTCGGACCGAGGCAGACTGACGCTGCCAGAGCCGCAAACTAATACGTGAGGTCAAATCTCCCCCACAATTCGAACGAGACCGACACGTCAAAACCTCTCGTCGCGAACGGTTCGCCGGACGTCGTCCCTGCCGAGGTTATTTTCTCAAAACGTTTGGCACGGGAGACTGTGGAGCACGAGCGGAGAGCGAAGCGGCCCGGCCAAAGGAGCACTCGCGGAACGAATACGCCAACTCGAGATAACCACCAAACGTCACTAACAACCTACACTAAAAGAAATGTCTTTCGCACGACGTCAGCTTACGTCGTTACGCAACGGATGTTACAGCGAGGAAACCGAAACTTCCGAGATAACAGAATTCCTTCACTCCGTTTAGTGTGTGATCGCAAATTTGGATGGTAAGTAAGAAGCCGAATACGGGAGTCACATATTGAGCACTGTACAAAGGGAGAAAGTGCACCAGGAAAACCGGAAACGCCGGCAGATGTTAATCACTCAAATATGTAACGTAGATAAACGTATTGGCGAAATTTCATTTCTCTACATTAATAATATCTCGGTGTTACGATTTTTTCGTCAGTTTATATCGATTATTCGAGTGAACGCGGAGGCAAGAACAGAGCTTTCGTGACGTAAATTCGCCTCAAGCTGAAAACCGAAAAAACAGAATTCAGAAACGCGCAGAGTCAAGCTACACGCTGGACAGGATAGGAAAAGTGACGAGAATGTCACATGGCAGACGACGCAAAGAGACTACGGTGAGGGTGTGCCGTACGGAGAAGGAAAAATGACGAAATGAAGTGAGAACGCGCGGCCGACCGTAGCGGGAGCTTCCGAAGGCACCTGGGAGGCGTACGCGGCTTCACAGTGTGCTACGCCGCTGCAGGGTCTGCTGGGTTCCACGCGTGACCCGGGACAAGCGCTCACCAGTCGGAGGGCGGAGGGAGGGAAATGGCCCGACAACAAAAACAAAAGTTTCGGAATTAGCGCAATGTTAATAAAAGTGATTGTGGCTGCTACTAGTGGACAAGCGTCCCTCGGCTGTACAGTGGCTGCGCTGGGGCTGGAGCTGGAGGGCCCGCTAATACCTGCTGCCGGGGACGGAGGCTGACGGCGCAGGCGCAGCGAGCGCAGGTCGCCGACCTCGCGCGTCTCTCTCTCTCTCTCTCTCTCTCTCTCTCCCCCTAGCCCGCGTCGCTCCACATGGCCTGCAGCGCCGCCAGCTGCGTGTCTCCGCAAGTTGCCCTGCGCTTCATCGGGGAACCTTCACAATGAATTTCAAATCCGTCATTAAGCTGAATATTTCATCTTACTTTGCGAGGCGTAGCCAATCCTAAAAGCAAAGTGGTCTTTTATGCCCTTCACTCTCCGGAGATATCTGATGCGGTTTAAAAACAAACACAGGAAAGAGGAAGATGGTGACGATTACTAGAAAGGAAAATAGGGACCAAAAAATACGTAAAATGTAGAACAGTGGAGGAAGTGTTTTCCCGTTTACGGAAACGGACGCAAGAGGGATACCGACAGTAGGCTGGCACAGACGGAGAAACGTTTCTCCGGCAAAAGAAGGCGCGGGAGCCTGGGAAGCCGTGGCACTCACCATCTGCTGGAGAGCGGACCGACGCTTGCCGACCCACTGGCCGCCGAGCACACGGAGCAAATAGTTTTGGGTCATCAGTACTCTTAACTGGTTCGATGCGGCCCGCCAACAACTTCCCTCCTGTGGCAACCTCTTCATCTCAGAGTAACACTAGCAGCCTACGTCTTCAGTTATCTGCTGGATGTATTCCGATCTCTGTCTTCCTCTACGGTTTCTACCCTCTACAGCTCCCTCTAGTACCGAGTGAGTCATTCGCTGATGTCGTAACAGACGTACAATCATCCTATCCCTTCTCTTTGTCACGGTTTTCCACACATTCCATTCCTCTCCAGTTCTGCACAGAACCTTCTGATTCCTTGCCTTCTCAGTTTCAACATTCGTCTGTAGCACCCCATCTCAGATGATTAAATTCCCTTCTGCTCCGGTTTTCCCATACTCCATGTTTTACTACCATACTCCAAACGTACATTCTCAGAAATTTCTTCCTCAAATTAAGACCCGTGTTTGATACTAGTAGACTTCTCTTGGCCAGGAATGCCCTTTTTCCCAGTGCTAGTCTGCTTTTCATGTCGTCCTTTCTCCGTCCGTCATTGGTTATTTTGCTGCCTCGGCAGCAGAATTCCTTAACTTCATCTACTTCGTGACCGTCTCAATACTTTCGTCTTTCTTGGATTTACTCTCAGTCCGTATTCTGTACCCGTTAGACTGTTCGTTCCACTCGGTAGGTCCTGTAATTATTCTTCACTTTGACTCAGGATAGCATTATCATCAGCGAATCGTATCATCGATATCGTTTCATCTTGTACTTTAATCCCGCTTGAACCATTCTTTTAGTTCCATAATTGCTTCTTCGATGCACAGACTGAACAATAGGGGCGAAAAACTACATCCCAGTCTTACACCCTTCTTAATCCGAGCACTTCGTTTTAGGTCGCCCACTGTCATTGTTCCCTTGTATGTTATCCGTCTCTCCCTATAGCTTACCCCTGTTTCTCTCAGAATTGCGAACATCTTGCACCATTTTACATTGTCGAACGCCTTTTCCAGGTCGACGACTCGTGTCTTGATTTTTCTTTAGTCTTGCTTCCATTATCAACCGCAACGTCACAATTGCCTCTCAGGTGCCTTTACCTTTCCTAAAGCCAAACTGATCGTCATGTAACTCGTCCTCAATTTTCTTTTCCATTCTTCTGTATATTATTATCAGCAACTTGGGATGCATGAGCTGTTAAGCTCGTACTTGTCAGCTGTTTCAGTCTTCGGAATTGTGTGGATGATATTTTTCCGAAAGTCAGATGCTATGTCGCCAGACTCATACATTCTACACATCAACGTCAATAGCCGTTTTCTTGCCACTTCTCCCGAGGACTAAAAATTCAGAATGTTATCTACCTCTTCTGCCTTATTTGATCTTAAATCCTCCAAAGCTCTTTTAAATTCTGATTCTATTACTGGAAGCCCTATCTTTTCGAAATAGAGTCCTGTTTCTTCTTCTATCACGTCGGACAGATCTTCCCTCTCGTAGAGAACTTCAATGTACTCTTTCCACTTATCGGTCTCTCCTCTGCATTTAACAGCGGAATTCCCATTGCACTCTTAATGTTACCACCCTTGCTTCTAATTTCACCGAAGATAGTTTTGATTTTTCTATAAGCTGAGTCAGTCCTTGTGAAGAAATCGAAAAAGAAATGATTGTCTTAAGGACAATCATTTCTTTTTCGATTTCTTCGCGTTTTTTGCAGCCATTTTGTGTTAGCTTCCCTGCACTTCCTATTTCTTTATTTCCTAAGTGACTTGTAGTTCTATATTCCTGAATTTCCCTAAACATTTTTGTACTTTCTTCTTTGTTCTATCGACTGAAGTATTTCTTCTGTTATCCACGATTTCTTCGGAGTTACCATCTTTGTACCTACGTTTTTCTTTCCACCGGCCGGCCGAAGT